>NC_081312.1:87538688-87841718 GCF_026419965.1 Kogia breviceps | reverse complement strand
TCTCAGGCAGTTACACATAGTCTCCTATACTTACGATTTTAATGGGTGAGTGATGGGTTGAGTTAGGAGTATACAGTAACTGGGTAAGGGGGGATGAGAATTAGGGAGAGTAAAAATATTACAAAATGCTGAAAGTATAATATGTGTGGTCTTCAATATCCAGAATAGTGAGTTTCCAAGACTGCTTTTTGTCAGGTTATGAGGTATAAAAGAAGGAAATGGATGTCTTATTTGTTTGTTCGTTTTTTGTTGTTTTTTTTTTTTGCGGTACGCAGGCCTTTCACTGTTGCGGCCTCTCCCGTTGCGGAGCACAGGCTCCGGACGCGCAGGCTCAGCGGCCATGGCTCACGGGCCCAGCTGCTCCGCGGCATGTGGGATCCTCCCGGACCGGGGCACAAACCCGCGTCCCCTGCATTGGCAGGCGGGTTCTCAACCACTGCGCCACCAGGGAAGCCCCTGGATGTCTTACTTTGGTGATATTGGATGGAAAATCAGAGAAAAGACATTGGAATGAGTCAAGGTACTAGGCAGGGTTTAAGGGCCCAGGAATTTCTTTTTTTCCATCTGTCCAATTTTTTTTTCCGAGAACAGGAAAATAGATAGGGACAATTCTTACAAGACAGAGCTGCTACTAATTCTATTTTGGCGTCCCTAACTTCTCATGGTAGTAGTTCAACGTTTCACTTCTGGTTATACCTCACCCTGATGTGAGATGCTTTGTCACAAAGAGTGGGACAGAGGTTCCATAATTCCTAGAATAAAACTTAGATATGTGGATCTATCATTCATGCACTTTTATGTCACTTCCTTTTGTCTTAAATTGAGTGGAGTAAAATGCTAAGCATACCATTTAGAATCCTGTTCAGCCAGCTGCTCAGCTAGAAAGGTCAATCTTCATCACTCCATTTACACTGAACAAACATATTTGTGGCAGCAAGAGAAGAGATCTGAATCAAGAAAAAAAAATGAAGTCCAGTAAAGTGATTCAATTGTCTAATCAAGCATCTGACTTGAACATAATTTGAAGGGTCCTTGAAGTTTCTTTTTTTTAAAGGCTTGAAATCAGAAATTTGCAATTGACACAACATGAGTCATACAGATCTGGTTGACATTCCTGCGTTTTCTTTTTCTTTCATTTCTTGAATTGTACTCTTTCATTTTCTTTCCTGTTTGGAGTCCAGTGGAAAATGGAAGTGAGAGTAATTTAAAGTGAAATTATATGGTACATTTGCATATTGTAGAACTAGTGGTATTTTGGATTTACAATTTATCATATAAATGACTTTGCAGTAGTTGTTTTTCACACAATACATTTAGAAATTTCTGTTTCAGCACATTGAAAAAGTAGTGGCTTGGTGGTGTGATTTACCTGTTTAGGACTTTTGTGTGTGTGTGTGTGGTATGTAGGCCTCTCACTGCTGTGGCCTCTCCTGCCACGGAGCACAGGCTCCGGACGCGCAGGCCCAGCGGCCATGGCCCACGGGCCCAGCCACCCAGTGGCACGCGGGATCCTCCCGGACCGGGGCATGAACCCGCGCTCCCTGCATCGGCAGTTGGACTCCCAACCACTGCGCCACCAGGGAAGCCCCTATTTAGGACTTCTTAAGTCATCATTGTTACTTAGATTCTTTTTTTCTTTTTTAGCTTTCTAACTTAAATACCGATAAAACAACCTGATTGTCGTTGTAAAATGCCTGTGTCTAAGAATTTAGCCTAATTCACCCACTAGTAATTTAGGGCCACATTGTGCATTGATGTAACTGAATGTCTTTTGCTCCCCAAATATGTCATTTAAAAAGTAACAACTCAGAAGAAGGGTGTTGAACATGGATTCTTTCTTCTAGCATGCTTAGCCAAAGCATTCAGTTTAAGGATGTTCTATATTTTCTGAACAAAGCTGATGTTGTAATTTTGTTGATTTATTTATCTAAAAGTGTATAATTTAGACGAAATGCTTTTCAAGAAAGAAAGCATGTAGGCACTGCTGCCTGCAGGGTACTATAGTGGTACTAATAATTTAAACATCTATTAGGACTTTGATATAATCAAATGATCCACAGTTATTTAAAGAGGAGTAATTCTGAAGATTTAGTCCTTAATGTGAGGGAACCTCATAGATCACAAATATAGAATATGTCTTACACTGATGGATGATTATTGAACATTTGGCCAGTGGGGAGTGCTTTGGATCCTTTAAGTGTTTGTTGACATGAACTGTGCTTTATAAATAGAGGTTGAGGATGGGGACTTCTGAAGAAAGGAGGCTTCATGAAGAGACATGGGAATGAAACGTATCTGAAGGCATTTGAATTCAGTTCAACATAAAAATAATTAATGTGTGCAAAAATTGTATGTTTAACATGATGTAGAAGATGCAATCATAATGACATTTTAAAATCTGAGAATAGAATGACAAGTTGATCTCTGTCCCATCCCTGACCTCTAGTCTCCCAGCTTGCTTTCTCAGTGGCAACTAATGTTACTAGTTTCTTGCATATCTAGAAGTGTCAGTTTAAAAGATGTTTTCCTAGTGCTTATCACAGTGCCAAAAAAAATCCCATTTTCATATTTCCAAATAGCAGGGGAAGGATGTGACTTAGCTTCAGAAGCAAGAGCCTACCTGGGGCATATAGGCATTCTTCAACTTTCATACATTGTGTGTTACTGGAAACACATATAAAAGTCAAATGTGTGAACCTCAAAGGAAAGTTTGAGTGCCAAAGCTACTACAAAATCCTGAACTTTGTGCTTACTTTTTAAAGAACAATCTTTGATGACCCATATTTACAGTTTAAAAAATTATTTGTACAAGTACTTTTTGTTTTGTTTTGTTTTTGCAATTGGGCATTTAGTTGACTGGCTTTTGTCCATTGAGACAAAACATGGTCTTTTTCAGTACACTTAAGGTTTTCATCTTTGCCTCAGTGCTTCTGCCTTTATGATACTATACTGTTTATCATTACTATCAACTCTTTTTTTCTCCTTTCCTTTGGAGAACTTTCTGCATATTTCATTATACTCCTTACTGAATCTAGACAATGGTCACTGTAAAAAAGTGGGGGAGGGATTAAATTAGTGAATTTTAAAAATTTAACCTTTTGAGACCATAGAATGTTATTATGGATGCAGGTTTAGGGATATTTTTAAATTGAGAAGATAATTCTAGGTCAGAGTTTCCCAAACATGTTGACCATGGAACATTTTAAAATGTAAAAATGAAATATATGAGATGTATAATTAATGCATGGATTGACATATAGCAAAACTATTTTACAGAGGAGTTAGTTATTGCAAGAAATGATCAGAATTTGAATCTTTTGCTGTTTTCTTTGTTATAAATATATAGTGTTAATCCACAAGCAAAAAATTTAATTAAGAACAAAAAGAATTTAAAAATTGCAAGATTAAAATATTTTATAGTTTTTTTGGTTTTGAAATGCAACCTAAAAACCACATTAAAAATGAAAACAGTATTTTTGTATTTTATACATATCCACTGTTTACTCTTAGGCACCGTGTTGCTGAGTCTGATCTGCATAGCAGATGTAGCATCAAACCTATTCATTAATTTTGTTGGGAGTGTTTTCTTTTTCTAAATTTATTTTCTTTTATTTTTTGTGGGAATCTTAGTTGCAGCACACGGGGTCTTCATCGAGACCTGCGGGCTTCTCTCTAGTTGTGGTGCATGGGAGTTCTTCTCTCTAGTTGTGGCGCGCGGGCTCCAGGGAGCGTGGGCTCTGTAGTTTGTGACATGCAGGCTCTCTCATTGAGGCATGCGACTTCAGTAGTTGTGGCACGCAGGCTTAGTTGTCCCGTGGCAGGTGGGATCTTAGTTCCCCACCCAGGGATCGAACCCGTGTCCCCTGCATTGGAAGGCGGATTCTTTACCGCTGGACCACCAGGGAAATGCCGAGAGTGTTTTCTTACAGCATGAGCCCATGTAAGAAAAGATTTTTATAACAAAGGGGAGAACATGAACTGCAGGTTTACAATCATCTACTGCTCTTGAAGTATGCAGCTCTGAAAATCATAAATTGTTTCATGTTGGACAGCTCACCTTCCAATTTTTTAGAAACCAAGTACTATGATTATTATTTTCACGTTGAAGGGGTCTGGCTTTTTGCTTGCTTGGATCATCATGTATGGATTATGAACTAGCCATAGGTCTATGGGGAATAACTAAGAGTGGTATAAATATTCAGTGTAAGAAATAAAATATCACAAATATATGCTGAAACAAAATGACAGGATTCACAACATAGACCAGCATTTATTTAATTGGCAATACATGTTCTGTGTAACTGTTTGTTGGAAAATACTCTGGGTAAATGACAGGTCAGACTTTCTTGGCATTGTCAGATATTTTGCTATTGTGTACCATTTCTTTTTTACCCTCATTTTTTAAAAATAAACTTTTAAAAAAATTTTTTTAAAATTTATTTTATTTTATTTTTTTGTGGGCCTCTCACTGTTGTGGCCTCTCCCGTTGCGGAGCACAGGCTCCGGACGCGCAGGCTCAGCGGCCATGGCTCACGGGCCCAGCCGCTCCGCGGCATGTGGGGTCTTCCCGGACCGGGGCACGAACCCGTGTCCCCTGCATCGGCAGGCGGATTCTCAACCACTGCGCCACCAGGGAAGCCCTAAAAATAAACTTTTAAACCAAAGTACAGTATTTTTTATACATATATATTTATATAGGAAAATACAAATAATAAATGTATAACTAGATGAGTTATCACAAAGTAAACATACCCATGTAACTAGCACCCGGATCAAGAAATAAAATATTACCAATACCCTGAGAAGCCTTCCTCATGAGTCATCCTTCTCCCCCATTACTGCCTTTTTTTCCTATCAAAAGGTAATCACTATCATAATTTCTAATAACATGTCACTTTTGCCCATTTTAAATTATTTTGTGTTATTATTATGTGTTCTTTTGTATCTGTTTTTATCCTCAATGTAATATTAGTCCAATTTATCTATGTTGTATATGTCCGTAATTTAATTACTGTGTTGTATTGCAGTGTATAAATATACCATAGTTTTCTATGGACTTTTGGGATATTCTCTTTTTAGAACTATTACAAATAATCCTGCTATGAGTATTCTTATACATGTTTTTTGGTGTGTGTACACGGTATATATATATCTAGGAGTAGAATTGCTAGGTCATACAGTATATTTATATTCAACTTTAATAGATCCTACCAAAGCCTTCCTATGTGGCTTTACAACTTAAGTTCTTTTCAGTGGTGTATGTCTGCTACACTGCATTCTCACCAACACATGTTATTCCATCTTTTGTTTTAGTTTTGGTAGGTCTGTGGTGGTGTCTCATGTTCATGTTAATTTTATATTTCTCTGATACCTAATAAAATTGGGCATCTTTTCATATGTTTATGGATGTCTTTTTAGTGAAGAATCTGTTCAAATACCTATTTTTCTTTTTACATATAGCTTTACTGAGGCATAATTCACATACTACACTATTCACACATTTAAAGTGTACAATTCAGTGGCTTTTAGTATATTCACAGAGTTGTATATCCATCACCACATCAATTTTATAATGTTTTCATTGTGTGAAAAAGAATTGCTCTCCTTAGCTGTCACCACCCAACCCCTCCTCTCAGAACTCTCCTCCCTGACCCACTGGGCCCGTGGCAACCACTAATCTACTTTCTGCCTATAGATTTGCCTATTCTGGACATTTCATCTAAATGGAATCATACAATATGAAGTCCTTTGTGACTGGCTTCTTTCACTTAACATAATGATTTCAAGGTTCATCCATATTTGAGCATGTATCCAGTACTTCATACATTTTTATTCCTGAATAATATTCTGTTGTATGGATATGCTACATTTTATTTGCACTTTCATCGGAAGATAGGCATTTTGGTTGTTTCTACTTTATGGCATAATTATGAGTAATGCTGCCATGAACATTTGTGCATAAGTTTTTGTGTGCTAGCATATGTTTTTATTTCTCTTGGGTTGTGCATTATTTCTTAACGATTTGTGTATGACAATAACTGTGTAAAGGTGTTTACCATTTAGCCTATATATATATTTAAAATAAATTTAAAAATAAACATTGCTAACATCTATTATGTTGAACACACATTTTTGTGGAATACCATTGTTCCAAGGAGCACGGTTTGACAAAGATTTCTAAGTGGTCGTGCTCTTCAGTATGATGGGATGTGAGGACAACAAGGGTGTGAGCCAGGAATCAGAGAGTAGTAAGTACCAAGTATTGGATTCTCATTTCACAGAAGATATTTTAGTATGGATTTCATTGTTGAAGGAACTGTAGTCAATACTGTGTGTTATTATCTTCTCTTGGAATGGGATAGAGGGTAAATAAGGATTTTATAGAGTCCAGAAGATCTAAGAAACAGCCTTTTAAAACAATTAGGAAGGAGCTGTGTGATTTCTAGAATTTTTCTGTGAGGTATTTAGGACTTTTCATCTTTCAGAGTTGTCATAAATTTATAGAATTTGCTTCATACAGGCCCTTTCTATACTGCATCAGAGTATGAATTATCAGAATTTCAATGTCAAATAGAAAAGACATTATATAGTGATTGCAATAAAGGCTTTATCCATAAAGTGTTGCCTGTTTTGCAATGAAAACAGTTCACTAAAACTTAATTAGCAGTATATACCAAGCAATTTTCACTCAGAAGCATTTTATAAATCTGCTCTGATTATAAATCATAAATACTGTTTTACACTATTGAGTATGACTAAAATCCAAATTAATCTCAAAGAAAAAGCTTTGGTTCCCTAAGTAACCAAACATGTAAGCAGATAAAGAAGTAACATGGTGATTAGGGAAAACTAAAAACTTGTGTACTATATTGGTTGGTCTGTTCTTAACACCTGTTTTCTAAGTCATGTTAAGACAAAGTTATTTCAAGGTAAGTTCACATCATAGTGAAAGTTCAATTGCATTCTCATTGTGCAAAATCATAATGTATTAATTTTTTACACAGTAATAGAGCATTAAATTTTAAGTTGCCGTTTCCGTATGGTAAACTTCTTTAGTATGATGTATTTTTTTTCTAATAAAGATGATTAAAATGAAAGACAAGGAGCCAATTATATTTTATTAGTGGCCAAATGTGTTCACTAAATTTCATGTGTTAAATATTGAACTTTCTCATTCAGTTTGGCAGAATTATCCTTGGTAACCATGTGTCCCTGTGGCTTATTTTAAACATAATTGGACCGCTGGTGTGTGATCAGAACTGTAACTGTGAGTAACATGCTGACAAATCCCAGACTCTCAGTAGTGACTTTTAGGGTTGGGTTTCTTAGAACTGGAGTCCTGTTCAGATAAGTTTTACACTGAAATGGATTTCACTCCCCAATTTTTTATTTTGTAGTGTATGTTTCATCTATGTTTCCACTTACCTTTCCTGCCAAACCTTATTCTAAACTCGTACCAGCCATTAAGCCCTGGTAGATTTAGTGATATAAGAATACCACATTTATGAAACTCTTGTTCTAGCAAATGCAATAGTGAAAAGTAATATACTAATTGAAACAGCGATTTTAAAGAGATGCTGGATTTTACAGAGTTAAGTGTTAATGGGCACACAAGGTGATGGTGCCATAACGGATGATCATTTCTCATTCCCACTTTAGCCTATGGTGAGTAGTTGGTGCGCTCAGTTCTGTACAGCTTTGCTATCTGCCAGCTCTCTGATGGCCTGGAGCATTAGGACCGCAGGACAGATGTTTGCAGGAGGCCTTTATGGCTAGGTCTATGAACCAGAATCAGTAGTGAAGCAGCAAAAACAGAGAAGTAAACTGCTGTAGTTTATATATCTTTATGGGAGTCTACTCCAGACATTTTTATTGTAAATCTTAGTAAACTGAAAAGAGTAATAAGAGTTTTCTGCCTCCAGAACAACTTATCGGGATAAATTCATCAGTCTGTGATGGTGTGACTCTCGTCAGGTTTCAACCAGAACTCTTTTTCTCTCTTGCTTTCCAACAAAGATCAGCTTTCTTTGCAGCCTGCCACAGTAAGGGAACAAGCATGGGCTTCCTCAGTCTTCTCACAGTTTGGAAGGCTTGGATGTCTTATGAACTTGACTCACTCTGTTGCAAGTTCCCCCTTCTAAACGGATTTTGTTTGGAGAAAATGAATGGAATGTCTTAAATATAACAGTGGAATATTTATGAATTAGGCAAGCATTCAAATGTCAGTTGCTGGGGACTTCCCTGGTGGCACAGTGGTTGAGAATCCCCCTGCCAACGTAGGGTACACGGGTTCAAGCCCTGGTCCGGGAAGATCCCACATGCCGCGGAACAACTAAGCCCAATGCACCACAACTACCGAGCCTGCTCTCTAGAGCCCACGAGCCACAACTACTGAAGCCTGCATGCCTAGAGTCCATGCTCCACAACAAGAGAAACCACTACAATGAGAAGCCCATGCACCACAACGAAGAGTAGCCCCCACTCACCGCAGCTAGAGAAAGCTCGCGTGGAGCAACAAAGACCCAACGCAGCCAACAAAAAGGAAAAAAAAGTCAGTTACTTATGGGAAAATGTGTTTGAAATAGATTTGTGCTAAATGGTGGTTATGTTTTCAATCTAGTCTACAGAAACCATTTAGCTCAGGTTGTACCTGTGAAGAGAAGTTGTTATCATCTAGGGTCCTTTAGGGTGCCTGAACCACCAAGTCCTCTGGGCCCAAGACACTTGATAACTTAAAGCTTTGCATCACATGAAGTCCCATGAGTGAAGTAGTGGAGACTCCTAAGTGCATTCCTTCCTCTGCTCACTGATTCATTGCCAGGCCTTTCTGTCTCCTGTGTCTCAGCCCTGCCCATGTCTATTGGACAAGAGGCAGTGAGCAGTCAGCCCAAAGGCTGATAGAATCAGAGGCTGAGTGGGCCTTGTTTATTTACAGGTTCCTTTTCCCAGAGGGGTTTTACTTAAAAAAAAATTTATAGAAACAACATCTACTCTATAGATATCCTCAACTTACAAAGCTCCTGTTTTAAGCAGAAGCTATGTTTTTTGGGTTTTTTGGTTTTGTTTTGCCTTTTTTTTTTTTTTAAGGGAAACAAAGAGAAGAGAAGCCCTGCAATGACGTGTGAAGAACACTGGCCTGGGAATCAGTACAGTCAGTTCTTAATTCTGACTTTGTGCTCCACATTTGGAGCTTGTGTCAACCCCTAACCTCTGTTTGTGCGTGTATAAGAGGCAGAGATGTGAAGGGACAATCTAAGGACTCTTCCAGTTCCCAAATACTATGACCATAGGGCCCAATGTGTTCTACACCTTCCTAGAGTTGTAAGGCTTTTGTGAAATGTCATTGCAGTGTCTGATGATGGCCAGTGAAGCTTGAGGAGGATGAAAAAGAATGAGTCCTACTTAGAAGAGTGAGACCTTAGAAAACTGTGATAGTGGAGCCTCATGGCCTGGTTCTGGCTCCAGTTTCACTATGAAGTAATCATGAGACTTCAGGCTGTTGAACTCTTTGGGTCTGTTTTTTCCTCTTTAATGTTTAAAGTTTAGGTGGTTGCATTAGGTGGCTTCTAGATTATCCTTCAGCTCTCAGATTCTACTGATATCTCCAAGGAAATAGGTATTGAATGGTAATCCTAACATCTAAGTGATTCAGTCTTCTTTGCAAGGCTCCTGGTGTAAGGAAATCACTGCACAGAAGCAGACAAAATACAAAATTATGAACACATACTGTACTAGACACTAATAGGCTCTGGGAGACTTTCATAGTCACACATAGTAGTTGGCTATAGGGTTTAGGTTTAGGAGTTATGTGTTTCCATTTCTCATTTACAATCAAGAAAAAGAGCTTCATGCAAAGATAATACTGTCTATTATCCAGTATTGCACCGGACCCCTCTCATGTTGTTTGTTGGGAAATATCATGTTTCTTTGGTCTCCAGAATTAGTTTTTACAGTTAATAATTCTCTAATAATATCTTGCTTATTAATGGAACCCTTGGAAAGGTGCTTTAAGTGGCAAAATGTTTATTCTATCTCATGGTTCTGTTTACACAGTATCTTTATAGACAGCTGATTTCGCAGTCCCAGAGTGAACAGTCTGTATTTGTGAGACACTAAGAAAGCTAGATGGAAGTAAATCTTGTAAGTGCTCATGTGTGAATTCAACATGAAGATCAAATGAGAAGTGTTTCAAAGTTGGCCGTGTGAGGATGGCAGAGTATTTTTGAATCTCCAGTTTGAGTGTTTGGGGTGTACTGTGCATGCTACTTTCTTTGTGGTCAGGCAGGACACCTCCTGTTATCTTGGAGCTGAGTTTTATAACTCTTTCTGGATTTGGAACACATTGTTTACCCTCCACTTAGGAAGAAGTACAGAATTTGTCCACTTGTATTCCAGTACACGTCCTAATTTAAATAATCAAAGTAATTCTTATTCAGTTAACCTTTTATATTTATCACACTGCCCATACTCTTTTCCTTTCCCTAAGGGCTCCGTTTCTTAGAGTTATCATTACGAGAATGATAGATTTTAAAGAAAATTTCTGGCCTACACATTGTGGAGATGTATATACATATTTTCATAATTGCAAGTCCCCAATAGAGATTATAGTAATTATGTTATAACTGTGTGGAGTCCTCATAATTTGGTCTTTTGTAATTTATGCTAATTTCTAATGAATATACTTATAAAATTCTTAATAAATTGTTGTGAGCATCTAAGAGAAGAAGCACAAGTTATTTGATGCTACCATGGATTCACCAAAACCAAGTTATGTCAGACTCATCTCACTTCTTCTTGGAAAGGTTTAGTAGACTGACTTATCATGGAAATGCAGAAAGCAAAGTTTAGCTAAAACTCATTAGGACATTTACCCACATGTCATAATATTTTTGAAGGCCAGATGGAAGAATATGGACTAACTGCTAATATAATTAGGTAAATTAGTATTAATTAATCAATGGAAGAAATTTTCTGTTATCATACCTCTCGGGTTCTCTGTTTAGAAGTTCTTGATCAACATTTTTATCAATTCTTCAGATGAAGCCTTCTATCAAAGGCATGCTTATTGATTTTGTGAGTGACATAGTGTGGGAAGGGATATTGAATATATATGATGACATAGGAAGATATGGAAGCGGTCCCCAAGGATAAAGACAACTGGCTTAATTTAATGATAGTATTAAATAGATTTAAGAATAAGACCCTGCACATGGAGGAAACAAAAAAACCCTATACAAATGAGCCCAGGATGTGAGAAACTTGCTTAAGTGTAGCAGGCATGAAAATGACTTAGAGGTTTAATAGGTGGTGCATACAGTGTTCGTCAGTCCTATATTGTAGTGACCAAGTAAAGCTAATGTGGGCCTAGGTAGACTGTATTACCAGCAGTCTAATAACAGGACTGGGAAAGTGATGCTCCCACTCTACAGCTTCCAAATTACAAGGAGAATTCAGTTTGAGTGCCCTTGAAGAGAACAATTAGGATTTCTTAGAGCCTAGAAACTGAATCAAGAAAGAAAGTCAAAGGAACCACAGTGTTATAATTCCTTTGGAAACTTCTACAGTTTTGCTTTCACATTTAGGGTTTTTTCTTTTTCTTCTCCCATCAATTTTACTTGGCTGTATGGTGGGTATCTAATTTGCCATGTACATAGCCAAGTATCCCACCAACTTTTACTGAATATTCTATTTCCCTGCTCAGTTTGGAGTGTTACCAGTGTCCAATATCCAGTTTCTGTATGTGCACTTGACTGTCTTTCCATTGGTTTGTTTGTCTATCCTTGGGCCAGTATCTCATGATTTTAATTATTTTACCATTTTCTTCAAAATTACCTTGGCTATTCTCGGCTTTTTATTTTTCTTTGTGAATTTTAAATATTTATTTATTCATTTGGTTGAGCCAGGTCTTAGTTGTGGCAGGTGAGCTTAGTTGCGGCAGGAGGGTTCCTTAGTTGTGGCAGGAGGATTCCTTAGTTGCGGCTTGTGAGCTCCTTAATTGTGGCATGCAAACTCTTAGTTGTGACATGCATGTGGGATCTGGGATCTAGTTCCCTGACCAAGGATTGAACCCAGGCCCCGTGCGTTGAGAGCAAGGAGCCTTATCCGCTGCGCCACCAGGGAAGTCCCTTCTATATGAATTTTAGAATGAGCTTGGTGAGTTCTATAAAAATTCCTTATTGAATTTTTACTGGAATTGTGTTGATTTTTTAAAATGGAGTAGTTTGAGGAAAATTGATATCATTATTCCCTCAAGTATTCCTGTTTATGAACATGATATATTTCTATCTTTAGCTCCTCTTTGAGTTTTTAATACAGTTTTATACTTTTCTCTAACAGATTCTTACACATAATTTGTTGAATTTATTTCTAGTTGCCTTGTAGTGTTTTTTGCTTATACCTGATTTCTTTTTTTAAATGACATTTTGAATTGGTTACTACTGGTACCTAAGAACAGTATCAATTTTTATAAGTTGATCTTATATCCAGCAACTTTGCTGAAGTCTCTTTATTAATTCTGATTGTAGATTCCCTTGGATTTTTTATGAGAGTAATGATAACATGCAAATAATGACAGTTTTGATACTTCCTTTTAAGTTCTTTTATCTTTATTTTTTTCTTACTTCATTATACTCTCTGGGACCTCCAAAACAATGTTGACTAGAAGTGGTGATGGTGGATATCATCATTCTATTCTTGACTATCCCTCTTTACCACTTTAGTTGCATTTTTACAATGTTTGATATATGTTGCTTTCATTATTGTTCGGTTCTAGTATTTCATAATTTCTATTTTGATTTCATACCTATGAGTTATTTTTGAGTACATTTTAAAATTTCTAAACATATGATTGTTCTCTATTTACTTTTTTTTTTTTTTTTTTTTGCATTATGCGGGCCTCTCACTGCTGTGGCCTCTCCCGTTGCGGAGCACAGGCTCCGGATGCGCAGGCTCAGCAACCATGGCTCATGGGCCTAGCCACTCCACGGCATGTGGGATCTTCCTGGACCCGGGCACGAACCCGTGTCCCCTGCATCGGCAGGCGGACTCTCAACCACCGCACCACCAGGGAAGCCCTCTATTTACTTTTTATTGTAGATTTCTGATTATCTGTATTGTGCTTGAGGAATGTGATTTGTGTGGGATTTATTCTTAGAAATCAGTTGATGCTACCTTTGAGACCTAATATGTAGTCAATATTTTAAATGTCTTATGTGTGCTTAAAACCAATGTTTATTCTTTTTCTGTTTGGTATTGGGGTTTTTTTGGTGTGTGTGAGTGTGTATGTATAACATCAAACTTAGTGTTGTGTTAGATTTGCTATATCCTTAGGGAATTTTTGTCTGCTTGATTTGTCAGTTTCTGATAGCAGAAGGTTAAAATCTCTTACCACAATTGTAGTTTTGTTACTTTCTCCTTGTTAATTGCATATGTTTTTGTTTCCTATACATTTGAGAGCCTATATTATTAATTGTATAAGTTCATTATATCTTCTTTGTAGAGTGTTCTTTTATCATTATATAATGTCTTTTTTGTTCTTATTTTTGTTTTATGTCTTAAGTTCTATTTTGTCTGTTAATATTGCTTTGCCAGCTTTCCTTTGTTTAATATTTACCCGATAAATTTTTTCACCATCTATTTTCAAATTTTCTGGATCATTTTGCTTTAGATGTGTCATTAATTGGATTTGTTAACTAGTCTGATAGACTGTCTTTTAATAGATGAGTGTGTCTGTGTTTGTGTGTGTGTAGAGAGAGAGAGAATTGAACTTGTTTTTGCCATTTTTACTTTCTCTTTATTTTCTTTTATATTACTCTTGTAATTTAGATTGATAAAATTGTCAGTATCATATTTTTTTGGTTCCTCCACTGATTTTAGAAGCCATAGATGGCATTTCTGTTCTTATAATGGTTGTTCCTAAGTTTTGTTTTGTTTTTTTTTTTTTTTTTGGTGGTATGCGGGCCTCTCACTGCTGTGGCCTCTCCCGTTGCGGAGCACAGGCTCCGGACGCGCAGGCTCAGCGGCCACGGCTCACGGGCTTAGTTGCTCCGCGGCATGTGGGATCTTCCCGGACCAGGGCACGAACCCGTGTCCCCTGCATCGGCAGGCGGATTCTCAACCACTGCGCCACCAGGGAAGCCCCTGTTCCTAAGTTTTTAATATTCACACAACTATAGAATTTTATATCAGTTGGTATACTTGAACATCCCCTTCTTCTTTTCTAGCTCCACTTGTAAAAACTGCTTTATTAAGATATAATTTGCATACCTTACAATTCATACATTTAAATGCACAATTCAGTGTTTTTTAGTTTGCTCATAGGGTTATGCAACCATCTCCACAATCTAATTTTATAACATTTCTGTCCCCCTTAAAAGAAATTCTGTACCCTTAAACAGTGTCTGGCCTACTCCCCATTCCCTCTCCTGTCCTCCCCATACAGGCAACCACTAACTTACTTTCTCTTTAGATTTGCCTATTAATATTTCATATAGATGGAATTATATAATATGTGGTTTTGTTTGTTACTGGCTTCTTTCCACTTAGCATAATGTTTTCAAAGGTTCATTCATGTTACCACTTTTCTTTTAATCATGAAAAATTAGTTATTTTATTTATAGTCTATAATTAGGTACATTTGATAATACATATTCTTCTCTTTCTTTCTTTATGTTTGTCTGCGTCGGGTCTTAGTTGCAGCATGCGATATCTTTTGTTGCTGTGCGTGGGCTTCTCTCTAGTTGTGGCGTGCGAGTTTTCTCTCTCTAGTTGTGGCACACGGGCTCCAGAGTGCATGGGCTCTGTAGTTTGCGGCACACAGGCTCTCTTGTTGAGGCACGCGAGCTCAGTAGTTGTGGCGCGTGGACTTAGTTGCCCTGCGGCATGTGGGATCTTAGTTCCCTGACCAGGGATCGAACCTGTGTCCCCTGCATTGGAAGGCAGATTCTTTACCACTAGACCATTAGGGAAGTCCCAGTAATACATTTTATCAGTTTGTGGGAGCATCAGTATTTCTTGATTCCTTTTTTAAGCTCTTCTTTCTGAAGTTCATCCTAAAATATATCAGTTGCTTACTGAGAATCTGTTAGTGGAAAACTCAGTCTTTGTAGGTCTTAAAATGTCTTTATTTTGTCCTCATTCTTATGAAGCTTAACTGGGCATTGAATTCTGGCTTGACAGTTCTTTTCTCTTAACACTGAACATATTGAACAATCTAATTCCATTACCTTCAAGGCATCTATTATTGTTGATAAAGTATCTGCTGTCAGTCTAATTGTTATTTTTGGGGGTAGGTAATATTTTTTATGGCACCTTGATGTTCTGCAGTTTCACAATTATATGTCTTGATGTGGATATATTTGTATTTATCCTGATTAGTACTGAGACTGCACTTTGAATGTCTGTGTTTTATGGCTATTTTTTCCTTTATCTCTTTGAGGATCCTAAACACATTTATTTTAAGGTCATTTCAGATTGTTCTGTTATTTTCATTTTGTCTTGAGTGAATTGATTTCTCAGTAGTTGATTTTTTTGGTAATTGTGGTATCAATTTTCTTCATGTATTTTGGAATTTTGGTTTGAGAGCTTAACTTGAGTGAGAATTATTACCTATCTCACCTTACCCAGTCTTGCCTAACAGTTTTGTGGTTGCCTCCATCTCGTTCCACTAGGTAACTCAGGATTCCTGATCTTCATAATAGTCATGATAATGTACATCCAGCCATTGAGCTAGCAAGTGGCTGGCTTGGATCCTGCCTCTTTTGGTGTACAGTTTCACATAAATTGATTTTTTCAGTCTCATTTCTGGAGTTCTGCCCACTCCCTGATTTTAAGCAATGAGCCTGGCTCCAGTTCCATGCCTTAAGTGAGGCACTTTTAATTCTCATTAACCTACAGAAGCTGAATTCCTGGCCCTCTTTGCTTGATTCCAGACCTGGAGCTCATTAGGCCTCACTCATTGCTTTATGTTTCTGTTCCATTTGTAGTCCCTGGAAATATTTGTTTTAACTAATGTATTACAATAGAATTAATATGATTTACTGTCATCTCCCTGGGTATGGCTTTGGCATTCATGGTAGGTGGAATAACTGAGTAGCTGTTTGAACCTCCTTCTAGTATGCCTTCCTTTACCCACAGAGACTGAAAAGTAAAAATTACCACATAGGTTTCCTTACATCTAGGGTTCCTGATGTGATTCAGATTGTACTAATCATATTCACTTCTATGAGACTTGAATTCAGAGCTGAGTTAAGTGTAGTATATAGTATAGGGGTAGGGTATAGTACACGTGGCATCACTTTTGCTGGAGCAGATCCAGTGGCTTCAATTTTGTGGCTATTTTTGGTCCCCAAGTTGCAGCCCTTATTTTGTTAGAGCCAACATTTCTGGCAGCAACTTCCTGATCTCTAACTGAAGCTAAGGCATTGTGTTCTTAGAGCCAACAATAACACTGGTGGCTGCCTAATTCCTGGACTGTGGCTAAGGAGGTGTAATCTGGGCCAGCACTTGGCACAGAAGCACCCTGCTTCCTTAACTTTCTGATGGTGGCAGAGGTGGCAGGCAATTCCCTTGGCAAGCCAGTTCTGTGTGGATTCTGAGACTTGTTCCTTAAGGTTTAGTATAGAGGCTATTTATTCTTCCAACCCTCCCAATTATTGTGTTAGCATCTAAGTATTAAATCTGATTCTGCTTAAAATACTAGAAGATTTTCATACCTGCAACTGAACCCTAACACAGCAGCTAGGATTTTACATTTTTTACTTTTTATTTTTTGTGTATTGCTGGTATATGAGTAGTGCAGTAATGTGGGGGTTGGGGGGGGAGTAGGGAGCAGTGTGGCCTCAAAGTATGAACTTACACAACTGTCTTATTCAGATTTTCTGTCTCTAATATTGTTTTTCAATTTCAAGCACTTTCTTTTAGGTCCTCAACATGTAAAACTCTTTTGATTTGTATAGTTGTCTGCACCATAATATTAAGAAACTGAAATAAAATGGTATTTGTTACCCCTAAGGAGAAAGAAGACAGTATGTATTCAAGATTCCAATACAGTCTGATTGGCCTAAGGAAACTTAGAAGATGTAACACATTTTTCTACCACTGGAAGGTAATGAAAGGTTATGCTCTTTGAAGACTATGATGAGTTAATATGACCAAAAAGTTAGAAAACACCATATAGGAATAACTAAATCTTACTCTCCCTGTTTTCTTTCTACTTTTATATTTTATCATAGCCAGACTGCTAGTTATATACCTAGAGAAATAAAACTCTTCTCTAGGATTTATAGAATAAAAATAAATATTCACTCTAGCCATCTTTGTGAAAGGGTTCTGGGATTTCTGACCTTCTGTTTTTATTAAAATGTTATTTGTGTTTGTTGGGAAATCTTCTATTTCATAATTTTCCTGACATGACTTTGTGGTTACCAAAACTTAGCTGTATCAGGTTTGCATTTTAAATAATATTGTGACTCCAGTTCAGGAAATAGGCAGAAGTATCTTTAAAATGTGATGCCTCGGGCTTCCCTGGTGGTGCAGCGGTTGAGCATCCGCCTGCCAATGCAGGGGACATGGGTTTGTGCCCAGGTCTGGGAAGATCCCACATGCCGTGGAGCGGCTGGGCCCGTGAGCCATGGCCGCTGAGCCTGCGCGTCTGGAGCCTGTGCTCCGCTACAGGAGAGGCCACAACAGTGAGAGGCCCGTGTACCGCAAAAAAAAAAAAAAAAAAAAATGTTATGCCTCATCTACAAACATGTCTCATTGTTCCCTTTCACCTGTAGTTATTTAAAAAATTATGCCAGACTCATAACACAGAGAAATGTTTATAATACAGTGAAATCTAAAACAATTAGTCCTTAAAAACATGTCTACATTATAATTACAACTTTGAAAAATTATTTATGCATAGGACTAAGGACTGGAAAGAAATATGAAAAAAATTGGAAAGAGATGATGCATTCTAGAGGGCTTGTTTTGTTCAGAGTAGGCTTGTTTTGACTCCTAGTTTCTGCAATCTGCCTTTCCTCTCCTCCATTTGTGAAAACTAGGAAAACATTTATCTCTAGGCTTCTGGCACTCTTTTTTGTCAATTGTAAAAAATTATTGAGAGTAGTTGTGCGAACAACATATCTACATTTTTTTCGATATTCCGAGATGTCATTTATATAGACTTGGGGACTCAGGCTCATTTAGCCACAATTATCCCTGTTCTGGAGTTCCAGTAGCTCTTCCTAGATACATAGAAAGTAGGGGGAATAAGGGAAGGAAATCACCACTGTATGAGGCAGAGAAAAACAAGCTCTCAGTTCCTGTTTGTCTCTTTCTTTATCCAGATTGAAACTCTACTTGGCAAGGATAGAAAAACCTTGATTAGAAAGAAATTAAACAAACGCAAATAATAAATTCCATATATTTGGTAAGGGAGCACTTCATTCATCGAGCACCTACTGTGTCCCGGGTTCTGATCCAGGCATTGAGCATGTAATGGTGAACAAAGCCGACAAAATCTTTGCCCTCATAGTACTTTTGTTCTAGAGGAATAGATAGACAACAAACAAATAAATATAGAATGAAATATTCAGAAGTGATAATACTTTAAAGAAAAATAAAGCAGGGTAAGAGGATAGAAATACTCTTTAGATAATCACTGAAGGCCTTTCTGAGATGGCATTTGAGCAGAGACTTGACTGAGATGGGTGTCCGGGCTATGGGGGAGAGGCCCTGCAGCCTGAAGCAACAACAAATGCAAAGGTCCTGAGTTGGCAGGATGCCTAAGTGAGAAACAAAAAGGAGGCTCCTGTGACTATAGAATGAGGGAGCAAGGGAAAGAGCAACAAGAAGTGAGGTTAGAAACATTAGACCAGATAGCTTTTTGGATAGACAGAAAGTTTGGGTAACTTTAAGGCTAAAACCTGCCTTGCATTCATCCTTTGGTCAGTAGAGGTCATCTGTGCCAAAGAAACAAAGCCCTATTTATTTATTTATATCTTGCTTTCTGGTAGTGACATTACTGTGAAATCTGTAGCATAGAAATAAGAATTTCTTTTCAATGTTAACACCAACAAGTTTATGCCAACTGGTTTCCTGCTTGCCTGAGTCAAGGTTGTAAGTAAATCTGTATATCTGTGTACCCTGTGCTTTGAAGTTCTAATAATGAAAAGCTACACAAGAGATGCTACGTTCTCTCCCTTTTATTTATTTATTGACATCTTTATTGGAGTATAATTGCTTTACAATGGTGTGTTTCTGCTTTATAACAAAGTGAATCAGCTATACATATACATATATTCCCATATCTCCTCCCTCTTGCATCTCCCTCCCACCCTCCCTATCCCACCGCTCTAGGTGGTCACAAAGCACCAAGCTGATCTCCCTGTGCTATGCGGCTGCTTCCCACTAGCTATCTATTTTACATTTGGTAGTATATATAAGTCCATGCCACTCTCTCACTTCATCCCAGCTTACCCTTCCCCCTCCCCGTGTCCTCAAGTCCATTCTCTACATCTGCATCTTTATTCCTGTCCTTCCCCTAGGTTCTTCAGAACCATTTTTTTTTTTTTAGATTCCATATATATGTGTTAGCATACGGTATTTGTTTTTCTCTTTCTGACTTAACTTCACTCTGTATGACAGTCTTTAGGTCCATCCACCTCACTACAAATAACTCAATTTCGTTTCCTTTTATGGCTGAGTAATATTCCATTGTATATATGTGCCACATCTTCTTTATCCGTTCCTCTGTCGAGGGACACTTAGGTTGCTTCCATGTCCTGGCTATTGTAAATAGACATGCAGTGAACATTGTGGTACATGACTCTTTTTGAATTATGGTTTTCTCAGGGTATATGCCCAGTAGTCATTCTCTCCCTTTTAGTTTATCCTCAGTGGATCAATAGAATTATAAACCAGTTTCTATCCTATAACTTGTGTTAGCTACTCAAAGTTTGGAAGAAAAAGGTTACCTTCTGAAGTGCTAATCTTACAAATTCCCAAATAGGCTTCACAACTCTAACAGATAATACATATATATTATGGAAAGATTTCTTCTAGCATTATTTGCTGGAATTTTTAAGAAGGTTCACTTTGCCTGGACTGCACCAGACTTACCCCTTTTCTTTTTAGTTTCCCAGAGTCACCTGAGAAGAGCTTTCCCTTTGTGGGTGGTATATAAGTCTCACTTGGAGCTACCTTGGAGTAGTAAGGCTGAAGTATAATCCTTGGAAAAAGAGGTAGACAAGAATGTAATTAGGGTCCTGAGGGAGGGATCTAATCTGCATTGCCTATTTGGGAAAGAAGGCTACGAAGATGAAGCAGAGCCGTTGAGGTCCAGTGGGCAAGTCTTGTTGCCTCCAAGGACTGACGGGGATGCCAGTCTCTCACAGGTCTCAATTTGCACGGGGGCACAGATGTGGTAATGATGACAGGTGGTAGCAACCTGCTGGGGCATGATGGATTCACAGGGGAGAGGATGGTTCTGGTAGTAGTGTAGCCCACTTGGAGGTAGTGCCATTGGCTGCAGGAGGGGTGATCTTACTAAACACCAAGGAAGGCTCAAGCTTGGAGGTAGTGCCACTGGCTGCAGGAGGGGTGATTTTACTAATCACCAAGCAAGGCTCAAGCCATTCAAGGGGAAGGGAGGGATTTGTGTGGGAGAGAGCATCAAGTAAGGGATATCTTAGCTGACATCGTGGATATTGACATTGAGGATCCTTGGTTGAGCTCCCCAAGCTGGGGTTCCTTAAGGAACACCTATTATAAAAGTTACCTAAGTCATTTGCATCACCCGTGGCTCATTTGTTCCTTGCCAGAAGTCAACCATGAGAAGGGTCCTAGTCACTAACCTGGGGAAATACTGCAAGTCAAAACTTCTAGACCTTCCTGCTGGAGGAAGAACAGTGCTGTGAAAATCGGACAAGAAAAGGTTCTTCCTTCTGTTCTTGGCTCTAGTTAAGTCTATTTTTGTGATGTGGACTGTTGTGAGGAGCTTTATTCTTAAAGCTTATCCTGCAGAATCTCTTGATGTCCTTGGAAGTGACTTTAAGCTGTCTCTTCTTGTTTGGAGCTAATGGGATATTGAAGCGGAAATTGAGTTATATTGTCATCTGGGGACTGCAGGGAATCTCTAAGGATTACTTTCACTTTTTGTTTATTTTAAATAAAAAAAATGCCTTTGAGGTATGGATGGCAGGGTAAAGACACAATTACAGGAATTGCTGTCACTCCTCACTGGATTCTTCAGTCACAGCACAAAGTTGTTGCTATAGTTCCATAGCCCTGGGGATAAATGTCTGTGATTCCTTTGCTTATTACATTTTTTGGGACAATGCTTCTTGCGCTTGCAAAGTCTGACTTACGGTAAATCAAAATGGTCAGATTCCAAGTGTATGAAATGGTAATTTTTTTAAACATCTTTATTGGAGTATAATTGCTTCAGAATGGTGTGTAATTTTCTGCTTTACAACAAAGTAAATCAGTTATACATATACATATGTTTCCATATCTCTTCCCTCGAAATGGTAATTAAAGTGCGTAAAAATTGGGGTTTTGACTTTAGAGGCAAAATTCCTTTTTACTAGATGGATTTCTTTTGCGGTACGCGGGCCTCTCACTGTTGTGGCCTCTCCCGTTGCGGAGCACAGGCTCCGGACGCGCAGGCCCAGCGGCCATGGCTCACGGGCCCAGCCGCTCTGCGGCATGTGGGATCCTCCCGAACCTGGGCACGAACCCGTGTCCCCTGCATCGGCAGGCAGACTCCCAACCACTGTGCCACCAGGGAAGCCCACTAGATGAGTTTCTTGAATTGACTTTTAAAAATGGCATGTGAATAGGTATCTTTGTTCATTTTAGATTGGGGAAAAATAAGAGCATCTTGAACATTTTTCCAATATAATTGACTTTGATCTTTAAGGGCTATTTGGATTAGCGTTAGCCTGTGGTCTCAGTTGTGTTACCTTTTTTTTTTTTTTTAAACATCTTTATTGGAGTATAACTGTTTTACAATGGTGTGTTAGTTTCTGCTTTACAACAAAGTGAATCAGTTATACATACATATATGTTCCCATATCTCTTCCCTCTTGCGTCACCCTCCCTCCCACCCTCCTTATCCCACCCCTCTAGGTGGTCACAAAGCACAGAGGTGATCTCCCTGTGCTATGCGGCAGCTTCCCACTAGCTATCAAATTTACATTTGGTAGTGTATATATGTGCATGCCACTCTCTCACTTCGTCACAGCTTACCCTTCCCTCTCCCCATATCCTCAAGTCCATGCTCTAGTAGGTCTGTGTTTTATTCCCGTCCTACCACTAATCTCTTCATGACATTTTTTTTTCTTAGATTCCATATATATGTGTTAGCATATGGTATTTGTTTTTCTCCTTCTGACTTACTTCACTCTGTATGACAGACTCCAGGTCCATCCACCTCATTACAAATAACTCAGTTTCATTTCTATTTATGGCTGAGTAATATTCCATTGTATATATGTGCCACATCTTCTTTATCCATTCCTCTGTCGAGGGACACTTAGGTTGCTTCCACGTCCTGGCTATCGTAAACAGAGCTGCAATGAACATTGTGGCACGTGACTCTTTTTAAATTATGGTTTTCTCAGGGTATATGCCCAGTAGTGGGATTGCGGGATCGTATTGCAGTTCTATTTGTAGTTTTTTAAGGAACCTCCATACTGTTCTCCATAGTGGCTGTATCAATTTACATTCCCACCAGCAGTGCAAGAGTGTTCCTTTTTCTCCACACCCTCTCCAGCATTTATTGTTTGTAGATTTTTTTATGATGGCCATTCTGACCGGTGTGAGATGATATCTCATTGTAGTTTTGATTTGCATTTCTCTAATGATTAATGATGTTGAGCATTCTTTCATGTGTTTGTTGGCAATCTGTATATCTTCTTTAGAGAAATATCTGTTTAGTTCTTCTGCTCAGTTTTGGATTGGGTTGTTTGTTTTTTTGTTATTGAGCTGCCTGAGTTGCTTATAAATTTTGGATATTAATCCTTTGTCAGCTGCTTCATTTGCAAATATTTTCTCCCATTCTGAGGGTTCTCTTTTGATCTTGTTTATGGTATCCTTTGCTGTGCAAAAGCTTTTAAGTTTCATTAGGTCCCATTTGTTTATTTTTGTTTTTATTTCCATTTCTGTAGGAGGTGGGTCAAAAAGGATCTTGCTGTGATTTATGTCATAGAGTGTTCTGCCTGTTTTCCTCTAAGAGTTTGATAGTCTCTGGCCTTACATTTAGGTCTTTAACCCATTTTGAGTTTATTTTTGTGTGTGGTGTTAAGGAGTGTTCTAATTTCATACTGTTACATGTAGCTGTCCAGTTTTCCCAGCACCACTTATTGAAGAGGCAGTCTTTTCTCCACTGTATATCCTTCCCTCCTTTATCAAAGATAAGGTGACCATAGGTGCGTGGGTTTATCTCTGGGCTTTCTATCCTGTTCCATTGATCTATATTTCTGTTTTTGTGCCAGTACCATACTGTCTTGATTACTGTAGCCTTGTAGTGTAGTCTGAAGTGAGGGAGCCTGATTCCTCCAGCTCCATTTTTTTGTTCTCAAGATTGCTTTGGCTATTCGGGGTCTTTTGTGTTTCCATACAAATTGCGAAATTTTTTGTTCTAGTTCTGTAAAAAATGCCAGTGGTAATTTGATAGGGATTGCATTGAATCTGTAGATTGCTTTGGGTAGTAGAGTCATTTTCACAATGTTGATTCTTCCAATCCAAGAACATGGTATATTTCTCCACCTATTTGTATCACCTTTAATTTCTTTCATCAGTGTCTTATAGTTTTCTGAATTCAAGTCTTTTTTCTCCTTAGGTAGGTTTATTCCTAGATATTTTATTCTTTTTGTTGCAATGGTAAATGGGAGTGTTTTCTTAATTTCACTCTCAGATTTTTCATCATTAGTGTATAAGAATGCCAGAGATTTCTGTGCATTAATTTTCTATCCTACTACTTTACCAAATTCATTGATTAGCTCTGGTAGTTTTCTGGTAGCATCCTTAGGATTCTCTATGTATAGTATCATGTCATCTGCAAACAGTGACAGCTTTACTTCTTCTTTTCCTATTTGGATTCCTTTTATTTCTTTTTTTTTCTCTGATTGCTGTGGCTAGAACTTCCAAAACTAGGTTGAATAAGAGTGGTGAGAGTGGGCAACCTTGTCTTGTTCCTGATCTTAGTGGAAATGGTTTCAGTTTTTCACCGTTGAGAACAAGGCTGGCTGTGGGTTTGTCATATATGGCCTTTATTATGTTGAGGAAAGTTCCCTCTACGCCTGCTTTCTGCAGGGTTTTTATCATAAATGCATGTTGAATTTTGTCAAAAGCTTTCTCTGCATCTATTGAGATGATCATATGGTTTTTCTTCTTCAGTTTGTTGATATGGTGTATCGCGTTGATTGATTTGCATATGTCGAAGAATCCTTGCATTCCTGGAATAAACCCCACTTGATCATGGTGTATGATCCTTTTAATGTGCTATTGGATTCTGTTTGCTAGTATTTTGTTGAGGATTTTTGCATCTATGTTTATCAGCGATATTGACCTGTAGTTTTCTTTCTTTGTGACGTCTTTGTCTGGTTTTGGTATCAGGGTGATGGTGGCCTCATAGAATGAGTTTGGGAGTGTTCCTCCCTCTGCTATCTTTTGGAAGAGTTTGAGAAGGATAGGTGTTAGCTCTTCTCTAAGTGTTTGATAGAATTCGCCTGTGAAGCCGTCTGGTCCTGGGCTTTTGTTTGTTGGAAGATTTTTAATCACAGTTTCAATTTCAGTGCTTGTGATTGGTCTGTTCTTATTTTCTATTTCTTCTTGGTTCAGTCTCGGATGGCTGTGCATTTCTACGAATTTGTCTATTTCTTCCAGGTTGTCCATTTTATTGGCATACAGTTGCTTGTAGTAATCTCTAATAATCTTTTGTATTTCTGCAGTGTCAGTTGTTACATCTCCTTTTTCATTTCTAATTCTATTGATTTGAGTCTTCTCCCTCTTTTTCTTGATGAGTCTGGCTAATGGTTTATCAATTTTATTTATCTTCTCAAAGAACCAGCTTTTAGTTTTATTGTTCTTTGCTATTGTTTCCTTCATTTCTTTTTCCTTTATTTCTGATCTGATCTTTATGATTTCTTTCCTTCTGATAATTTTGGGGTTTTGTTGTTCTTCTTTCTCTAATTGCTTTAGGTGCAAAGTTAGGTTGTTTATTCGAGATGTTTCCTGTTTCTTCAGGTATGATTGTATTGCTATAAACTTCCCTCTTAGAACTTCTTTTGCTGTATCCCATAGCTTTTGGGTCGTCGTGTATCCATTGTCATTTGTTTCTCAGTATTTTTTGGTTTCCTCTGATTTCTTCAGTGATCACTTCGTTATTAAGTAGTGTATTGTTTAGCCTCCATGTGTTTGTATTTTTTACATATCTTTTCCTGTAATTGGTATCTAGTCTCATAGCATTGTGGTCAGAAAAGATACTTGATACGATTTCTATTTTCTTAAATTTACCAAGGGTAGATTTGTGACCCAGTATATGATCTATTCTGGAGAATGTTCCATGAGCACTTGAGAAAAATGTGTATTCTGTTGTTTTTGGATGGAATGTCCTATAAATATCTATTAAGTCCATCTTGTGTAATGTATCATTTAAAGCTTGTGTTTCCTTATTTATTTTCATATTGGATGATCTGTCCATTGATGAAAGTGGGGTGTTAAAGTCCCCTACTATGATTGTGTTACTGTCGATTTCCCCTTTTATGGCTGTTAGTATTTGCCTTATGTATTGAGGTGCTCCTATGTTGGGTGCATAAATATTTACACTTGTTATATCTTCTTCATGGATCGATCCCTTGATCATTATGTAGTGTCCTTATTTGTCTCTTGTAATAGTTTTTATTTTAAAGTCTATGTTGTCTGATATGAGAATTGCTATTCCAGCTTTCTTCTGATTTCCATTTGCATGGAATATCTTTTTCCATCCCCTCATTTTCAGTCTGTATGTGTCCCTAGGTCTGAAGTGGTTCTCTTGTAGACAGCATATATATGGGTCTTGTTTTTGTATCCATTCAGCCAGTCTGTGTCTTTTGGTGGGAGCATTTAATCCATTTACATTTAAGGTAATTATCGACATGTATGTTTCTATTACCATTTTCTTAATTGTTTCGGTTTGTTCTTGTAGGTCTTTTCCTTCTCTTGTGTTTCTTTCCTAGAGTTGTGTTATCTTTTTCAAAGTAAAACTTGTTTGAGATCTTATAATGTAGAAATATTTTATGCCCAATATTGTTTACTTTTGTTTCTGTAAGAGTGTTAAATCTCGACTAACATTCTGCTTCTATATCTTAGTCAGCTTCATAATCCTGTTCCTTTTTCACTGATACTTCTTTGTGAAAGTTAATTTCTTAACTCTTTAGTACTAAATAATACAGACATAAAAATAGTTGCCCATCTTGGACATTTTTTGATGAGTACCCATTTTTTCTCAGGAGAATTATTAAAATATGAGTTTCTACAAATTACTGACATGATCCCATCTGTACATTGGGGGTGAGATTTTTACCTTTTATGTTCCTTGGTACAGCTGCTGAAGAAATTAATCAAACATGGAAGTGTAAGTAAAAATGGAGGCAGAGTGGGAAAAGCCAGGTTCTTCCAGCTGCCTCCTTCATAGTACTAAAAGCTTGTCTCTTAGAATGACAGTAACATCTGGTGAGTTATTTTTATTAACGGGTATCTTTAGGGAAAAAAGCGCCAACATCAACGAAGTTGGGATTGTTTAATAGTCATGGAAATGGGGGGTGGTAGTGGTTAGTCAGAGCTTTTCCGTTTCTGGAATGATCACTGGCCACTCCAGATTGAGATTTGGATATTTCTTATGACATCCATAATAAAAAAGCATTTATTAAATGACTCTGTGTGAAACATGTTCTGTTTTGTGCTATATAGAGAGAGTGCTCCTTTCTGGTTGTTTGTGATTTAAAGTGAACAATCAAAGAATGAACACTCACTAGGATCAAACATCAAACTGATTCTTGAAGTGCTTATAATGTATGAATGCAATAGTCCCCAGTGATTGGTATGAGGGAATTTTATTAGTTTAATTTAACAATCCAGTGGCTGGATGTTCCCTTGACTTCTTGTTACTTAGGAACATTTTTGTAAAGAAGACTGATTTCCACAACGATTTAAGTAATGGCAGGTTGAAGGATTGGTTGGCTGAGAGTAGGAGGGACACAGTGTGTGACACTGCCAAGAGACAGGGTATAATTGATGGGTTGGCAAAGAGAAAGAGGATTAGAAACATTCTAATGAGGAAAGAGTCTATAGGAGAATAAGAAGAGCTGAGGGTCCTTGAAGTGCAGTGATAGGAGTGTGAAAC
Source organism: Kogia breviceps (assembly GCF_026419965.1). Taxonomy (NCBI): domain Eukaryota; kingdom Metazoa; phylum Chordata; class Mammalia; order Artiodactyla; family Physeteridae; genus Kogia; species Kogia breviceps. The sequence continues at coordinate 87,814,348 of NC_081312.1, read as the reverse complement.
TGAGGTTAAGGAGCTGGTTCCTAGTCAACAGGATAATGTAGTGTTCCTGCAAAAGTTTGTGAAGGGATCTCACCAGTGCAGAGGGAAAAGAATCTGTGTTGTTTTAGACTCCCACATTTTATTAGGAGCTGTATGACACTTACTTGAATATATCATAGTCTCTAGAACTGTGGCATTTAGTCTCAGATAGCATGCTCTAATACAGATCACATACAAACAGACTATTTTAAAGATTTATTGTATCAATTTATGCATTTTAGTTTTTTATCTTGAGGTTCAAGAAGAAGGTTAAATAAAAATTTGTAGAAAGTAAAACCTGTCATAGGGGAGTGCTAGTATCTCTAACACTCAGCCTGGATTTCAAAGCTGTCAGTTGGAGCCATATTTCTTGAGATTTTTTTTTTAAACTGACCTAGCTGGATTGTGTCATTTTAATATGGTAACATATATATCAGATAGAAAGACAAAATGATCCTCGTACTGATTATCACTTGGGAGAAGGTTCAGAGAGGTGAACTTTTAATGATACTTTGGTGTACTTATGATACATTTGTCCCACAAAATCATTGAAGTAGCTGACCTGACTTATATTGGTTTTTTGATAGCATCTGATTGCAACTCTGTAGGAATTTCTTCAAGTGAAAGGTAATTTATGGAACTTACTGATAAGACCACTTACATTTTAAAAAGCTTCTTATTGCTTTTAGATACACTCAGGAAAGGCCAAGATGTCCTAGGCTTCACTGTTAATGTTGTGCTTACCCCATAGTCAGTGGTGGCACTGTAGCAGTGAGTCAATTCAAAATGACAGCAAAAAGAGGACTACTATGGCAAGGTTGGTGCTGGTGCTTTATTCATTGATCACTGACACTCAAAAGAGGTCATAAAAATGATGGTGGAATTTTGAAGATTGATGAGAAAGAGTGAGATTTTATCATCTTCATATTCTTTTTTTTTCTTTAGAAGAAAAGAGCTTTTATTTCTTCTGAATGTCAAATCAAAAGTAGTTAGTATTCATCAGACCACCCTTCTAATGTCTAAGAATTTCAGAATCTCAGAAGTTATAGCCGAAGCTTTATCCTCAATTCCCAAGTCCTCGAGGTAAAATAAAGGAATTTTAAAATCAGCTTAGGGGCTTCCCTGGTGGCGCAGTGGTTAAGAATCCGGCTGCCAATGCAGGGGACACAGGTTCAAGCCCTGGTCTGGGAAGATCCCATATACCACAGAGCAACGAAGCCCGTGCACCACAACTACTGAGTCTGCGCTCTAGAGCCCATGAGCCTCAACTACTGAAGCCCGCGCGCCTAGACCCTGTGCTCCGCAACAAGAGAAGCCACCGCAACGAGAAGCCCACACACCGCAATGAAGAGTAGCCTCCGCTCGCTGCAACTAGAGAAAGCCCGCGCACAGCAACGAGGACCCGATGCAGCCAAAAATAAATAATAAATATTAATTAATTAAAACAATCAGCTTAACCTCAGCATTTAGAGAGAAACTGAACAAATCATCTATCATCTACCTTGGTATCACTGACAAGAGCAGAAGGTACTAGGGCAATAGTCAAAATGACTGTGAAAATCAGTCATGTCAGATCCGTTTCCTGTTCTATAATAGAACGAAAGACCCATAGACAAGGATGAAATAGTTACTCTTTCTTTTTTTAAAAAATATATTTATTTTATTTACTTTATTTTTGGTTGCGTTGGGTCTTCGTTGCTGAACGCAGGTTTTCTCTAGTTGTAGTGTGCAGGCTTCTGTTGTGGAGCACAGGCTCTAGGCACAGGGGCTTCAGTAGTTGTGGCTTGTGGGCTCTGGAGCGCAGGCTCAGTAGTTGTGGCGCATGGCCTTAGTTGCTCCGTGGCATGTGGGATCTTCCCGGACCAGGGCTCCAACCCGTGTCTCCTGCATTGACAGGCGGATTCCTAACCACTGTGCCACCAGGGAAGCCCTAGTTACTGTTTCTTAATTTCAGTAAGCTTTCGATTCTGACTCATGAGACATTTTCATTGACAAACTAGAAAGCACCCTTTCATGAGTGTAAGAAACTGCACAGAAAAAAAGAATACAGTAAAAACAAAAATTTATTTAGATTTTTCTAAATTAATTGCTGTCCTTTGTCATCAGATGTATTTTTAATTTCTGTGTCAACGTCCGTCTTACTGATATATTGTAGTTTTTATAACCATTCTCCTACTGAGGGGTACTTGTGTGATTTCTAGTTTTTCACTATTCTAAATAGTACATCTAAGAACATCTCTATATAGATTACAGTCATCCCTTAGTATCCACAGGGGGTTAGTTCCAAGATCCCCGTGACGCCACAATCCGTGAATGCTCAACTACCTTGTATTAAATGGCATAGTACAGTCGACCCTCTGTTTTGGTGGGTTCCACATCTGTGGATCTGGAGAGCCAACTGTATTTTTCTTTCTTCTTCCCTTCTTACTTCCTTCCCTCTTTTCTTCCTCCCTTCTTTCTTTTTCTAGGGTACTGAATATTTCTTTACATTCCTTATATTGCCAGCTGGAATTACTGAATCAAAAAATATGAACAATTTTATAGTTCTTACTGATTACACATTACTGATTATTTTTCAGAAAGATTGAATTAACTAATAATGTCACTAAGTCAAAATACAGTTCATTCAACATCAGATTTTATAATTTCTATTTGGTTAGTTAAGCAGTAGTACTTAAAACCAATTTTAATTAGCATTTCTTTAATTTCTAATGGTGTATTTTCCCACATGATTACTTTCTCATTTGTATTTTCTTTTTCAAAATTTTTTCGTTTGACCACTTGTGAGTGATTTTTAGATGTTGTCCTTATATAATTGTATACTTCTTTTACATTTTTGGACAGCAAATGTTTATCACATTTTCTCAATTTGTATTCCTTTTCGTTTTTCGTTATTACAGTTTAGTAAACTGATGTTTTTATTTTTTTCTGTGAGATATCTTTTTAATAACCACAAAAGGTTAATTTTCTGGTTTATTATTTTAAAAAATATTCAGTCATACACATATACAGATATACTAGGCAAGGTATGGATCCAAATAAATTGTTTGTACTAATATTCAGTTATTTCAACATTTCTTAAGTGGTGAGTCCTTCCCCCAAATGTTGGGTTACTACTGATTTCTCACTTGCTATGTATTAAATAAACAATACCAAATAAATCTATCCCATTCCGTGGGTCACTTATTCTCAAGTCTGTGTCATATAATTTTGATTAATGTTCATTTTATTGTATCCATAAATAATTCTTTTTTTCCATAAATAATTCTTGCCATCTTATTTTCCATGTTTCATCAGGCTGATAATCAATGAAAATACAAAAATATTTTAACTGGTATTAAATTAAACTTATTTTTACTTTAGGAGTTTTATCTTGACAATACTTAGTCTTATCAGCGTGAAGTGTAGCTTTTATTAATGTCTTCTTTTATTCTACCATTAAGTCTCTTTCCTTAAATAAATGTCTTAAATTTTGTTAAAATAATGTCTATTTCAAGGTTTTTTACCTTTTAATGAATTTTTATTTTTCACTACATCTTCTATTAATAATTACATGTCACTATAATTTAGGAATGCAATTTGAATAAATTTATTTTATATCTTATAGTGAGAAGTATGGTATTGACTAGACTATTTTAACCATCATATAAGGAATATTTTATTTATTTATTTATTTATTTAGTGGTACACGGGCCTCTCACTGTTGTGGCCTCTTCCGTTGCAGAGCACAGGCTCTGGACGCACAGGCTCAGTGGCCATGGCTCACGGGCCCAGCCGCTCCGCAGCATGTGAGATCTTCCCGGACCGGGGCACGAACCCATGTCCCCTCATTGGCAGGCTGATGAGGAATATATTTTTTAAATGTTCTCCCATGAAGCCTGGAAATACCCAGGAAAGGTACAGCAAGTTATAGAATTTACCAAGAAAGGGTCTGACAGAAGGCAAAGAGGGGAGGGAATAGAAGTCAAGAAACAAGCCTTAGAGATTTGGTGATCGGACTCTTGTCTACCTATTAGAGACTCCCGGTCTTAGTTTTACTACATTTAGACCAGTGATCATTGGCTTAAAGATTGAAACCAGGTCAGTAGTTCAACACTAGTGCGGCACTACTTTTTTAGTGGTCTTTCTCACTTTGTGAAAGTCCTTTTCTCCCTCTAATAGTTGTTTGTTATTCTCTTTCTTCCATAGCCAACCACCTTGAAAGATACCACCTTCTCTTGCTGTTTTTACTTCCTTGGGATTTATTTACTTCACACTCACCAGAATCTGGCTTTTGCTCCCACCCTACTGAAATGCTGTAGTTAATGTCGCTAGTGATCTTCTAACTACTAGATGCTGGAGATACTTTTTAGCCCTTATCCTAATTGGCCTTTTTGCAACATTTGACACAGCTAACCATTTCTTCTGTGATGCTTTCCTTTAAATCAATCTAAATATTTCTTTCTCTTTTTCTGTTCATTCTTTTCCACTTCTCTGAGTTTTTTGCAAGTTCTTTTTCCTTCCTACATGCTGGGGATTCACAGAGGTCTATACTTGAATTTCTGTTTCTCACTCTATACTTTCTTTCTGGGTAATCTTACCCTTGGCCTCAGTTTCCACTACCACTTAAGACACTGATGACTACAGAACCTATATGTTGATTGAGTTCAGTCTGTGTTCCCAAGCATAAGGCATGTACACTCAAACTCAACACGTCCAAATTGAACTCATCATCATACCTCCAAAATCCTCTGCTCTGACATAATCCCTGTTTTGGGGCAGTGTCTTTATTGTCCATCTAGTTACCTAAGACAAATCTATTACTTATCCTATAATCCTTCTTCTGTCTCACTTATGCATCAATCTGTTACCACATTTTGTCAGTTTCATCTTCGAAATCTCTCTTAAATCTGGCCCTCCCACCCCACCTCCTCTGCCACTATCTTATTTCAGGTCTTCATTATTCTTGCCCAAACTACAGTGGCCTCTTACCTAGGCTCCTTGCCTCTAGACGGTTCTTTCCTAATTAACCTGTGCAATGATTACAGAGAGATCTTTCTAAAACTCAGTATGCTTATGCTATTCTTTTTCTTGGAATCCTTTAATGGTTTCATTATTGTCAGAATGAAGCCCAGACTCCTTAGCATGATCTATAGGTCCCTTTATGATCTGAGTCCTCTGCACCTGTCCACATTATGTCCTGATGTTCCCTGACAGGTGTTCTATGCTCCGGCCATATTGAATTATCTGTGTACATCTCTTGACCATTCCTACTTTGTGTTTGCACATTCTGTTCCCTTGAGATATGTTCCCTCTTCTTTACTTAGTCACATCCTTTGAGAGGCTCACTCATTCATTCAATAAATACTTTTTACTACCTGCTATGTGTAAAGTATTGTTCTAAATGCCAGAGATAGTAATAAACAAAACAGAGAGGAGGGGTCTTCCCTGGTGGCGCAGTGGTTAAGAGTCCGCCTGCCAATGCAGGGTACACGGGTTTGAACCCTGGCCCTGGAACATCCCACGTGCCACAGAGCGACTAAGCTCGTGCGCCACAGCTACTGAGCCTGCGCTCTAGAGCCCGCGAGCCACAACTACTGAAGCCTGTGTGCCTAGAGCCTGTGCTCAGCAACGAGAGAAGCCACTGCAATGAGAAGCCCACGCACCGCAACAAAGAGTAGCCCTCGTTCTTCACAACTAGAGAAAGCCCACGCGCAGCAACGGAGACCCAACGCAGTCAAAAAACAAAACAAAAACTTATTTAAAAAACCCCTCAAAACAGAGAGGACAGAGAGGGCAGAGATTCCCTCATGGAACTTTACATTCTAGTAGAACTAGAACTGGGTTAGGTGCCTTTGTCTTCTCACAGTGCCTTACTCCTCTCACAGTGCCTTACTCTTTTTAAAAAAATTTTTTTCTTAAATTCATTATGAAGTAGATGAAGTTAGTCTCTGTGATGCTGGTGTTTCTATCAAGGGCCTTTCTTCTCATCCTTCCCTGGAGATGGCATCACTGCTAATGCATAAAAATTGCCCTCTCTCTCTCTCATCCATTATCAAAACCTGTTCTCATGAAAGGAACTTAAATTTATTCCTTTTATAGAAGGTAAAAATGAGAGTTTAAAGTATTATCTCTCTCAGAGATATTCCGTTCCAAAAGGCCAGAGAAACTATGCTTGCATCAAATTGCTTAAGATCAAGTTTAAATTTTGGAGCAATCTGCATTTTTCAATACTGTTAAAACTGAAAAAAAGAGAAAGAAAGAAAGAAAAAGGCATCCTGAAATAGAACCAGTTAGGTTATGGTGGGTAGTCGCTCTGAGTCTGAAGTTAGTGGCCTTCAGTTTTTAACATTGTGACGATTTCATGAGGAACTTTGAGCCCATTCATACTATTTTTTTATCCCTAGTTGCCAGCTAGGGAGACAAATACTGTTTACTTCCTTTTCTTGGATCTTGGGAAGGTTGGTGAGCCACTTTGGAGGAAAAGTGCCATATAAATCTAATAAATGATAACAAATCAACGATAATAATTTAAAACTATTCCTAGAGGACAGGCTCTATACAAAGTTCTCTGTAACACCTTTGTGAATCATGTTGGAGATCTAATTGTATCTGAGTTTGTGACTGCCTAGTTTATGAAGATTATCTGCTTGGGGCTTGGGTTTGAATTGGATTTTGAATAAGAGAAATAAATAATCTGATAAATTGAGGTAAGAATTCAGTGAAGTGAAAAATATAAGGGTAGGAAAGGAAGAAAAGATAGGTTCTTGGAAAAGTGAATATGGGGAGGGGCAAAAGTGATTGAATCTGGATCTAAGATACTACAGAAATGGTAAATGGGGTTCCTATGATAAAGTAATAAAGAATATTAAGCAAGGTTGGCCTTGTAGTGGTCAGAGGAGGAGACCATCAACATGTTTTGGATTTTTAGGAGCACCAGAAAGACATCTCCCTCTACGCTAAAGTATATTTTCCATTTACTAGGCCAAACATTCTTTTAAAGATGTCTTTGACCTTGTGCAATGCAAATGTGTGTAGAAAGAAAAACACTTTATGCTCTCTATAAATTAACTTGGTCTGCTTTGAAATTTGGCTTAGAGTAGATGCTGCCCTGGAGTTATGTACTAATATGGAGTTACCTGGGACCTATTAAAGAAGTTCAGGTACCAGAGTTTTCATAATTGCTTCTTCCTCATAGTTTTATTCTAAATCACAAGTGGAGAATTGCTAGAATATATGAACCCGCCTCAATCACTACCTCTAGCAAACTTTGTTAATCTTTGAGATATTTGTTTCTGCAAAGAACAGTGACAAAAAGTGAAATGGAATCCAGGTTAACTAATTTTTATTTATTCCTTCCTCTAATTCCTCAAAGCAGACTGTTAAGGCTGTGTGTACGTTTTAGAGAGAGGGTAGAAGACATATTAATGATTGAAAGCTGCTATATTTAGATATGCCTTTTAATGTTTGTAACATAAGTATCTTAGACAAGGGAAGAGGTACACATAGCTGCTAGAACCCCTGACTATACCTACACCCTGTTCCCTTCCACCTTTCCTGGCCACCCCAAGTCCCTCACCTTCGTGAAATACGAAGGCCCTGCTGGATCATCTCTACAGAGTTGCATACAGAGAAGCACAATCCAGCAACCAGGAGGAATTTAAAAGGGATCTCAGTCTTGACTTGCTTCTCTCAAAGAATACGAAATAAAAATCTAGTTATGTTTGTTGCAATCCCCTTTATTCTTTTCTCCAGATTCTTTACCTTAGGGCTGCTCAGACAACCCTCCCTTGCTAAAAGACTGAGCTAGTTCTAGCACCTCAACCTGATTTTTTTTGTTCTCAGCTACTCTCTCCAACTCTTTATTAGATGGGCAAACTTAGTCTTTCTGGCTTCTTTAATTATTTTTCTCCATTCCTTGCCCATTATATTACATTCTCTACATTACATTGTCTGCAACAAAGGTGAATCCAGAAACTGACAGAATAAGCAGGAATTCTTCCTTCTTCCCTCTCTAGTTCTGCCCTTCTCTGTCCATTCTCTGGATTCTGAACCACAATAAGTCCTGGGAAACTGGGCAGTATAAAATAGAACTTTCCTTAGAGGGCTGTGAAAGGGGTTAGGGGCAAGTTGAATGTGTGGAGACAAAATGCATTTTAGTTTTCTCCTCCTTCTCTGAGGAGGAGTACATTCACACTTTAATAAATCTTGTTGTGGTCATATAAGGTTGCTTTGAGGATACCGGAATTCTATTTTCTGGGTCCAAGGGAGCAAGGATGCAGACAGAAAAGAGAGCAGTAACCAGCAGCAGGGGAGGGGGGAGCATAAAGGAGATAGTGCCGACCTGTTCTCCCTCTCTCCCAACCTTATTTAGTTGCAAGCAACAGATTCCTTCTTTAACCCTTTAGCTGTTTAATGGAAGTCTTTTATGCTGGCAGCATCACGTCTAACTGGTACATTCAGATCCTCTGGCTGTTATAGCCTCATAGTCAGGGTAGAGGCTCTGCCAGTTGTTAAGCAAAAAAAAAATCTATATCTATATCTCTGTATATATCTATATATCCTGAAACATTCTTCCATATCCCCAAATAAATCATCTTTTCTTCTCTTCCTTATGCTGGCCACTTCCTCTAGTTAGCACATATTATAAGACGCTGTCATATTGGAGAAGGCTAGCCGTCAGATCAGGGTGATGGGAGAGGGCCTGAATTGTCAAAAAGGGATAGCTTAGACTCCTATGCTCATATTAGCTGCTTTGATCAGTCATCTTATTAGCATAATCTGGAGAAGGAATGACCCTGTCTTACTGTACCTGGTGTACCTTTTCATCCTGATAATCGCCTCAGAACCTCCATTTGCTCCTCATTCAATTGACTCTAAATTTGAAGCCCCCTGAAACTGCACCTACCTTCACAGCAGTTTTTTCCTACAAGTGTTTAGAACTCAGTTTTCCTCTGATCTTGTTTCTCTGATCTGAATCCACCTGCTTCCTGTCCTTTGAGAAATTCTCAAAATTTATGATCTGCTTAGCACTCTTCCTTGCTTTCACTGAAATTCTGCATTTATTCTTTTAAAGTATTTTCTTTCATCTCATTGGATTTAGGATAGGAAGGTGTTTAGATGTGTGTAAAGTCTATCATCTCTACCCAGTTTTAGTTTTTATTATTTTACATATATTTCTGTGGTTTTGCTTAACGTCACCCTTCTATGTGTGATTGACTCAAAACATTATTAAAAATCTGAACATTATTTATAGTTTTCTTTGCTAGAAGGAAACACATTTCCAGCTCAAGCATATTAAAATGTATAGAATATGTTAAGTTGGTTTTGTAAGTCAATCCCAGATTTAAAAGAATAAAGTGCATAAATGTGTGAGTAATACAAATGACTACTATTTTCATGGAGATAAAAGTTGACATTGATAACAAACTTTCTTACTGCTTTATGTTACATGTGACTCATGGACAGTTTTGATGGATCTCTGATATGATAAGAGTGCATTGCATTTGTATAATTTGACTTATGTACCAGTATTTTTTGTTTTTAAACATTATAACACAAGCATTTTTCAGAGTTGCAGAGTTCAAACTGGCAGACTCCAGGCCAAATCCAGGCTATACTCATGTTTTGTTTGACTCTCATAATATTGGCTCACTCGGTGTTGTTGTTTTAGATTGGATTAATTGCCAATGTGTGAATGTCAAAATATTTCACAAAGAGATCCTGACTTCCAGATGCTTTTGAAAAATCAGACGATTTGGCCTCCCTGGGTCCACCTTCCCCCATGGCAGTAGATGACTGGAGCTGAGTAGTGGCTGTCCTTGTTAGCTAGGAGTTCACCATAGGCGTCATTATTCCCTGTTGTCTCTTAAACCAATCTGCTTCTATCTTTATTCTTTCTTTCCTGATCCTGTGGGCATATGAGTTTGTGACCCCTGCTCTGTGTAGTCATTATAACCATTGTTTTAAATTATTATGAATTATCTATAGAGTAAGTATACTATTATAATGGTCAGTTTCCTTTTTTTTAAAGTGTATATAATTCTGTGATTTTCAACTTTGTAAACATATTTTTCCACATTGACATTATACCCTAGATGTAGAAGTATAGATTCAGAAGAATGAGAACAGTTATATGGTTCTTGATAAATATGCAAGTACCTCCTCAATAAAGATCGCTAAGGCTGGCTTCCCACCCACAGTGGCCTGGTGGGGATCACATCAGTTTAGTTCTGGTTTTTACTTTTGTTGATCCAATTAGTAATCAAAAGATGGCTTGATGAACATAGAATCAGAATAAAGGGCTCCAAGTAGTCTTCTTTTTAAAATTTGGTTTTTATTTATTTTAAAATAAGTTTATTTATTTAATTTATTTATTTTTGGCTGCGTTGGGTCTTCGTTGCTGTGTGTGGGATTTCTCTAGTTGAGGTGAGCGGGGGCTGCTCTCCGTTGCGGTGCGTGGGCTTCTCACTGTGGTGACTTCTCTTGTTGCAGAGCATGGGCTCTAGGCGCACAGGCTTCAGTAGTTGTGGCTCACGGGCTCTAGGGCGCAGGCTCAGTAGTTGTGGCGCACGAGCTTAGTTGCTCTGCAGCATGTGGGATCTTCCCGGACCAGGGCTTGAACCTGTGTCCCCTGCACTGGCAGGTGGATTCTTAACCGCTGAGCCACGAGGGAAGCCCTGATTTTTATTTTATATTGGGGTATAGTTGATTTACAATGTCATGTTAGTTTCAGGTGTACAGCAAAGTGATTCAGTTATACATATACATATATCCACTCTTTTTAAGATTCTTTTCCCATATAGGTTATTACAGAGTATTGAATAGAGTTCCTCATTTATATATGTATATATGGTATACGTTAATCCTAAACTCCTAATTTATCCCTCCCCACCGCTTTTCCCCTTTGGTAACCGTAAGTTTGTTTTTGAAGTCTGTGAGTCTCCCAGTAGTCTTGAAAGTACGTTTCATTTTACTTCAGAGGAGACTGATATGTTAAAATTGCTTTATAATACAGAACATCTGTCTCTCAAAATCACAATGCCTGCTGAGTCAGTATCCATTTCCCTTGGACACAGCAGGGTAAATAGCGCCAAATTCTTCTTTGTAACACCTTCCTCACCTTTTTAAAAAATCCACATATACTGTTATCTTCTTTTAACACATTCTTGCTTCATATAAATTTCAATAACATTAGATTACAACTTTATTTTAAATAAACCATTTTTGCTGAGATACCAAATCATCTTATTGGACTTGGGGTAGAGGAACCCAAATGGCCTTTTTATGATCGATGACTTTTACAGAGAACTAATGCCATCCATTATGTTTACCCTTTATAGATTCATGTTCAGTTTTATCTTTCAAGCTTTGGGTAATCTTTAAACCGGCATTTGTTTAATACTTCACAGTTCCCCAAATAAAGTTCACATATGTTATTTTATCCCTTTCAGTCCCTTTGTTAGTCCTCTGAGACAGAGTATCATGATCCCTATTTTTGAAAATGAAGAAACTGATGATCAGAGCATGTAAGTGACTTGCTTAAGGTCAAAAAGACAGTATGTAATGGAGTTGAGAATTAAACCATGATTTTCTGACTTCAAGTCCCTGTTTCCAAAGTAAGCAGTAGTCTGGAGTCCAGGAGATCAAGTAGAACCCGAGAGTGATCTCAGTGGTTCAGAAACTAGAAGGAGGCATGATCTTAAGGTGCAAATTGTTCATTTGAAGGTCTTTTGTGCTCCTGCTGTGACAGCAGGGCTGTCTGGATATAAGTGGTGGAGAACTCTACAAGAGGGTTTCTCAGAGAAGTAGTTGCAGCCTGTTTGTGAGAGTCCTGAAAATTTGGTACCCTTTGGTCCTGTTGGGGCAGCTGCAGGGCAAAAGCTGAAGAGAGATTTTCTTACAGTACCATTCCTAGAAAGCCCCTTGTCTCATCTGGCTAGACACAAAGACTCGCTAGTAAAGCTTAACTTGTCCCTGAAGCATTTTTATTTTAAAAGATGATTTAGAGATAAGGCAGAAGGGAAAAATCAGAGAGGGTGGGATGGTAGATAGGGAATTCTTTGCTCATTAAGGTTTTTTTCAATATTTTTTCAAGATACTGAGAAGATTGAGTTATGAATTTTAAAATAATGAACAAAATGCCTAATAAAAGGAATTCCTATATTCCCTTTAGGCTTTTATTCTCTTAAAATTATCTCTAAAAGCATATAATAGATTTTTGTATAAAACTAATTTTATTATAAGTTCATTCTAATTCTTGTACACTTAAGATAGTCATTACAGCAAAACTGTTAAATATAAAAATGAGATCTATTTCTGTCTCCAGGGACCTTTGGCATTTTCATATGAAGAGGGAGGGAGAAGTATTCAACAAATCATTTTTCTGGTATATGGGTTTCCAAGTCGGTGAATATATTTCCTACCTTGTTATTACACCCCAAATGACTGAGAATGGAGCCGGTGGGGGGGATGAAGTGCATCCATTTCTTTTGTAGAGATTAGAAACAAGATGCTTATTGTCCTACTTCTTCAAAATGTTCAGAATATGTGATTAAGAACAACTCTAAATGCTTTAGAGTTGAAATTTGGAATCTAGCTCCTGTAGGCCTAGTGACCTTGAGATTTACAAAGAAGATTAAAGAAACCATATGCCTCTATTGAATGGTATGTTTTTGAAATCTTTCAAATGTATCTGTACATTTTAGCTGAATTAGTTTATATTCAGAGCATATATAAATCATAATTAGAACTCAACTAATCTCTATTGCAGCAAAATCATCATTCTAATCTTGGTGGTTGAAACCTTTGTAGGGATGGAAAATTGTTTTCTGTGAAGTCTGAAGTGATTACTAGATTTGTATATAGCTTTAGTAAAACTTTGAGACTACCTTCAAACCTATGGAACTTTTCAACATGCAAGTTATTCTAAGGGAAAAAACCTTCACATGATCTGCAAATGGTACCAAATGCATTTCCAAATGCTACCAAGACAAACAGACATGTCTTCATAAATTAGAAGTGTCCTATGGACATTAAAAATTCTTTATATTTTTAGATCTAGAGGTCCTCTTCCTATGAGTCTTTTTTAGACTTAGGGTGACTATCATGAAAGGATGCATACACAGTCAGTATCTCAAGGATACTGCTAGCAGCTGCATCAAAATATTCTTAGGGATTTTGTTTATTGACGGGATAAAACCTGAAGATCAAGAGAAATAAATTGATCAGGCCCTTGTAGGAGCAATTTGTCACTCTGCAATACCTTTGGCAGTTTCTGAAAATGCATGCTGGCTGGAAGTTTTTTAATTACCAAAACCATCAGATAATTTGCTTGGTTCTTGTAGAGTCAGTGAAATATGTGACTGTGTAATGGAGTCTGTCCAAGAAAAAATGAGCTAAGCACTGTGCCTGGCCCTGGCCCTGTTGCAGATGGAAGGCCAGATGAGCAGGGGCAGTCAGTCACCAATCATCAGGCTCATATATATAGAAACACATGCACATACATACACATATATGTGCTACATATATATATATGTATGCATGAGAGTTAAAATAAGAAAGAAAACATATTTTTTAGTGCATAGCAAGACCTTATATTTTCAGTGGGTTGCATTCCTGGAAAAGGCATTCTAAGTGGAAATGATTTTTAATTTTAATTTGGTTTTCCTTTTAAAGTAACATTATTGTAAGGGTTATATTCTTGACTAGAGGAGAGATATCTGAATCTCTATACAATTGGCTATAACTTTAATATATAATCAGCTATTAATGATAGAAAAGCATAGTAATAATAGCCAAGAACTTTTCAAAGATAATATATTTTCTCATTTAATTTCTCACATTGTTATCTTCATTTTGCAAATGAGGAAAGTAAAGTTTGGAGAGATTCAATAATCTGAGGAAGATCATAGGGCCAGGAAGTACTACAGCATGGATTCATTAAAGGGATTAGAAAATGCTTATTCCTTGAGAGTTTCAGGGATAGAGATATAAAGGGCAATGAGAAAAATTGAGGCTAGATGGATTATAATGGAAAAGAAGGCGTGCTCTGTGCTTTTGCTGAATTGAAAGCAATAATGGGATGTCTTTGCCAGAGGGTTGTATGAGTGATTTACTTTGCTGAATGGCAGTAAATTGAGGACTGTCTGTACTATAGTTGTAAAATATATGAAATTCTGCAAAACGTAGCTAACAGGAAAGAATTTGTTTTGCCTGGGTAACAATGGTAGCATCTTAAAAATAGCTTGGGGCATCATAATGGATAAATACCTGCTTATTATTGCAATAGGATGTGTACTCTATGGTGCAGATTTGTTCTTGGTGCATGATGACATCAGGCATATCTATAAAATAGATTAGAAGAATGAAGGTAATTATGAAATGTCTGTGAGCTATTCATAACTGGAATATTCTAGAATAGTCAGGATGGGACAGACTTATGTCTAGTATGTAGAAAACTGGATAGTGTTACTCTTATACCACCAACAAGAAAAAGATAATATAAAAAACCATAACTTTTTTGACCCTATCAGAGAGCTGAGGTTGCAAGGCAATCAACTAGCCTAAAAGCTAGGAATATATAGGTACCTCCAAGGAGAGACAGGATGCAACCACTGTCTTACCTGTGGCAGAGCATGGGAGGAAGATGGGACCACCACATAAGTGAATAAGAACTCAGCAATATATTTTAACAAATTATTAAAGGTGGAGTGTGGGCTAGGATGAGAGTATAGAACACCTAAGAGCTGCAGACACAAAGGGTATTTGTACCTACTTATAGTTCATATCCAAGGTTTTCTGCTGTATATTCTTTGGAAAGTTTTGGAACAGGGATGGGAGACCAGGGAAATCCTCCCTCAGTTCTGCAGGACTGGGGAGGGGAGTAGTTGCTGCAGTGGAAAAGATGCAAAGCTCTACCTTCTCTAAGAAAAAGAAAAGCCTTCATTTGTTTGGAGAAAAACAGCAAACCCTGTTGCACCCCAGGGGACATGTATAAACCTACTGTGGCTGGGGAAAAAGGAAATAAAGTACCCTCTACCTGTTGGGGGAATAAGGGGAAACCATCTAGTGCTCAGACCATTAAAGGTCTCCTATCTGATGTATTCAATAAAAAATATTATGAAACACACAAAAGAGCAAGAAAAAAACAGCCCACTGTCAAGAGACAAAGCAATAAACAGAATAAGACTTAAGAGATGAGCAAGATGTTGGAATACTTATAGAGGGAATTTTAAACAACTACGATTAGTATGTTAAAGGATCTAGTGGAAAATATGGACAACATACATGAACAAGCAGGGGGTTTCAGCAGAGAGATGGAAACTTCAAGAAAGAAATGGCAATGGTAAACATAAAAAACACAGTAATAGTAATGAAGAATGCTTTTCATGAGCTCATCAGTAGACTTGCCACAGCTGAGGAAAGAATCAGTGACCTTGAGGATAATCGATAGAAATTATCCAAACCAAAAACACCAAGAGAAAAAAGAATGGGAAAAAACCACTCCAAAACAGAATAGAGCATCCAGGAGCTCAGGGGCAATATCACATAGTCTAACATTCTAATGTACCATATAATTGGAATCCCAGAAAGAAAAGACAGAAAGAATGGGCAGAAGAAATATTGGAAGGCACATGACTGAGAGTTTTCCACAACTGGTGAAACGGAGGACGTTAAACCACGGATCCAAAAAGCTCAGAAATCCCAAGTAGGATAAATGCCAAACACAATACACATATCCTACCTACCCATATCATATTCAAATTTCTGAAAACCAAAGATGAAGTGAAAATCTTGAAGGCAGCCAAAGAGAAAAGGCACATTATATACAGAAGCAGAGATATTAATTAGAGCAGACTTCTAGTCAGAAACCTGGGAAGCCAGAAGACAATGAATAACATCTTTAAAGTGCTGAAAGAAAAAAAGAGTCTGTCAATTCAGAATAGACTTTAAGTGAAAAACTGACATAAGAAACAAAGAAGGATAATAAATAATGATAAAGGGTCAGTCATCTAGGAAGATAGAACAATTGTATATGCACCTTATAACATCAGAGCACTCAATATATAAAGCAAACATTGACAGAACTGAAGGGAGAAATAGACAACAATACAAAAATAGTGGAAGATTAAGTACTCCACTTTCAATAATGGACAGAACATACAGAAAATCAATAAGGAAACGTTGGACTTGGATTATACTTTAGACCAAATGGAACTAAAGTCATATATAGAACATTCCATCCAACAGCAGCAGAATACGCATTCTTATCAAGTGTGCACAGAACTTTCTCCAGGTTAGATCACATGTTAGGTTACAAATCAAGTCTTAAAAAACTTAAGAAGACTGAAATCATACCGAGTATTTATTCTGATCAAATGGAATGAAACTGGAAATCAATAGCAGAAGGAAAACTGGAAAATTCACAAATATGTGGAAATTAAACAACATATTCTTCAACAACCAAAGGGTGAAGAAAAAATTTAAAAAGGAAATTAGAAAATATCCCAATACAAATGAAAACAAAACGCAACATACCAAAACTTATTGGATGCAGCAAAAGTAGTACTAAGAGGGAAATTTATTGTGTTACATGCCTACATTAAAAAAGAAGAAAGATCTCAAACAATGCAACTTTACACCTTATTATGGAGCTAGAAAACTCCTTAGACTCCTTAGTCTTTAGAACAGACTAAACTCAAAGTTAGCAGAAGGAAGAAAATTATACAGATTAGAGCAGAAATAAATGAAATAGAAAACAGAAAAACAATAGAAAACAATCAATGAAACCAAGATTAAAAAAAAAAATTAACAAACCCTTAGCTAAGAAAAAAGGAGAGAAGGGTAAATTAGTAAAATCAGAAATGAAAGAGGAGACATTACAGTTGATGCCACAGAAATAAAAAGAATAATAAGAGATTACTATGAAAAACTATATGCCAAAAAACCCAGATAACCTAGAATAATTGGATAAATTCCTAGAAACATGCAGCCTATCAAGACTAAATCATGAAGATGTGGAAAGTCTGAACAAGCCTATAAATAGTATGGAGATTGAATCAGGAATCAAAAACCTCCCAACAAAGAAAAGCCTAGGATCAGATGCCTTCACTGGTGAATTCTACCAAATTAAAGAAGAATTAATGCCAAGCCTTTTCAAACTTTTCCAAAAAATTGAAGAGGAGAGAATATATCCAAACTCATTTTATAAGGCCAGTATTACCTTGATACCACAGCCAGACAAAGACAC
This sequence comes from Kogia breviceps, assembly GCF_026419965.1. Classification (NCBI taxonomy): domain Eukaryota; kingdom Metazoa; phylum Chordata; class Mammalia; order Artiodactyla; family Physeteridae; genus Kogia; species Kogia breviceps. Next base: position 87,797,100 of record NC_081312.1, on the reverse strand, counting down.
CATAAGAAAAAACTACAGGCCAATATCCCTGATGAATATAGGAGGAAAATCCTCAACAAAATACCAGCAAACTAAATCCAACAGTACATTAAAAGGATCATACAGCATGAACAAGTGGGATTTATCCCTGGGATGCCAGGATGGTTCAACATACAAAAATCAATGTGATGCAGTACATTAACAGAATACATCTCAATAGATGCAGAAAAAGTATTTAACGAAATTCAACACCCTTATGCAAATACAACACAAAATGGTTTAAAGTCTTAAACATAAGATCTGAAACTGTAAAACTCCTAGGAAAAAACATAGGGGAAAAGATTTATGACATTGGTCTTGGCAATGATTTCATGGATATGACACCAAGAGCAAAGGCAGCAAAAGCAAAAATAGACAAGTGGAACTATATCAAAATTTTTTAAAAAGCTTCTGCACGGCAAAGGAAACAATCAACATATTGAAAAGGAAACCTATGGAATGGCAGAAAATATTTGCAAACCATATAAATGATAAGAGTTTAATCTCCAAAATATGTAAGAAAGTCCTACAACTCAATAGCAAAACAAACAAACAAACAAAACCCCAACTAATAACCCAATTAAAAATTAGTTAAGGGGCTTCCCTGGTGGCACAATGGTTAAGAATCCGCCTGCCAATGCAGGGGACACGGGTTCGAGCCCTGGTCTGGGAAGATCCCACCTGTTGCGGAGCAGCTAAGCCCATGTGCCTGCACTGAAGCCTGCACCCCTAGAGCCCATGCTCCGCAACAAGAGAAGCCACCGCAACGAAGAGCAGCCCCTGCTTACCGCAACTAGAGAAAGCCTGTGCGCATCAACAAAGACCCAGTGCAGCAAAAAATAAATAAAATTTATTAAAAAGAAAAAATTAGTTAAGGACTTAAATAGACATTGCTCCAAAGAAGACATAAAAATGGCTAACAGATACATGAAAAAATGTACACCATCACTGATTACCAGAGAAATGGAAATCAAAACCATAATAAGACATCACTTCACACCTGTCAGGATGGCTATTATAAAAAAAAAAAAGACAACAAGTGCTGGTGAGACTGTGAAAAAAATTGGAACCCTTGTGCACTGTTGGTGGGAATGCAAAATGGTGCAGTCACTATGGAAAACAATACAGAGGTTCTTTGAAAAATTAAAAACAGAACTACTGTATTATTTAACAGTCCCACTTCCGGGTATTTATTCAGAAGAATTGAAACCAGGATTTAAAACAAATGTTAGTATTCCTGTGTTCATTACAGCACTATTTCCAATAGCTGTGATATAATCTAAATATCCATCAACAGATGAATGGATAAAGAAAATGTATTATATACATACAATGAATTATTATTCAGACTTTAAAAACGAGGAAATTCTGCAATATGCAACAACATGGATGAATCTTGAGGACATTATGCTGAGTGAAATAAGCCAGTGACAGAAAGACAAATACTGCAAGATTACACTTATATGAGATATTTAAAATAGTAAAATTCATAGAAAAAAAAGAACGGAATGGTGGTTGCCAATGGATGAGAGAAAGGAGGCTTGGGGAGTTACTAATCAATGGACATACAGTTGCATTAAGCAAGATGAATACGTTTTAGAGATCTTTTAAACAACATTGTACCTGTGGTCAACAATATTGTACACTTAAAAATTTAAGAGAAGGCTTCCCTCGTGGCGCAGTGGTTGAGAGTCCACCTGCCAATGCAGGGGACATGCGTTCGTGCCCCGGTCTGGGAGGATCCCACATGCTGCAGAGCAGCTGGGCCTGTAAGCCATGGCCACTGAGCCTGCACATCTGGAGCCTGTGCTCCGCAACGGGAGAGGCCACAACAGCGAGAGGCCCGCATACCGCAAAAAAAAAAAAAAAAAAAAAAAAAAAATTTAAGACGGTAGTTAAAAAAAAATTTAACAGGGTAGATTTCATGTTGAGTGTTCTTACCACAATTAAATAAAAGTTAGAAAAGGGGAAAAAAGATAACTTGTTATGTATATTTTACCACAGTATAAGAAAAAAGAGGAAATCAAGATTTTTCAAGAGGATACAAAATTAATGCACAGAAATCTCTGGCATTCTTATACACTAATGATGAAAAATCTGAAAGTGAAATTAAGAAAACACTCCCATTTACCATTGCAACAGAAAGAATAAAATATCTAAGAATAAACCTACCTAAGGAGACAGAAGACCTGTATGGAGAAAATTATAAGACACTGATGAAAGAAATTAAAGATGATACAAACAGATGGTGAGATGTACCATGTTCTTGGATTGGAAGAATCAACATTGTGAAAATGACTCTACTACCCAAAGCAATCTACAGATTTAGTGCAATCCCTATCAAACTACCACTGGCATTTTTCACAGAACTAGAACAAAATATTTCACAATTTGTATGGAAACACAGAAGACCCCTAATAGCCAAAGCAATCTTGAGACAAAAAATGGAGCTGGAGGAATCAGGCTCCCTCACTTCAGACTGTACTACAAAGCTACAGTAATCAAGACAGTATGGTACTGGCACAAAAACATAAATATAGATCAATGGAACAGGATAGAAAGCCCAGAGATAAACCCACGCACATATGGTCACCTTATCTTTGATAAAGGAAGCAAGAATATACAGTGGAGAAAAGACAGCCTCTTCAATAAGTGGTGCTGGGAACACTGGAGAGGTACATGTAAAAGTATGAGATTAGAACACTCCCTAACACCATACACAAAAATAAGCTCAAAATGGATTAAAGATCTAAATGTAAGGCCAGACACTATCAAATTCTTAGAGTAAAACATAGGCAGAACACTCTATGACATAAATCACAGCAAGATCCTTTTTGACCCACCTCCTACAGAAATGGAAATAAAAAGAAAAATAAACAAATGGGACCTAATGAAACTTAAAAGCTTTTGCACAGCAAAGGATACCATAAACAAGACCAAAAGAGAACCCTCAGAATGGGAGAAAATATTTGTAAATGAAGTAACTGACAAAGGATTAATCTCCAAAATTTACAAGCAGCTCATGCAGCTCAATAACAAAAAAGCAAACAACCCAATCCAACAATGGGCAGAAGATCTAAATAGACATTTCTCCAGAGAAGATATACAGATTGCCAACAAACATATGAAAAAATGCTCAACATCATTAATCATTAGAGAAATGCAAATCAAAACTACAATGAGATATCATCTCACACCGGTCAGAATGGCCATCATCAAAAAATCTACAAACAGTAAATGCTGGAGAGGGTGTGGAGAAAAGGGAACACTCTTGCACTGCTGGTGGGAATGTAAATTGATACAGCCACTATGGAGAACAGTATGGAGGTTCCTTAAAAAACTGCAAATAGAACTACCATACGACCCAGCAATCCCACTACTGGCCATATACCCTGAGAAAACCGTAATTCAAAAAGACTCATGTACCACAATGTTCATTGCAGCTCTGTTTACAATAGCCAGGACATGGAAGCAACCTAAGTGTCCATCAACAGATGAATGGATACAGAAGATGTGGCACATATATACAATGGAATATTACTCAGCCATAAAAACAAACAAAAATTGAGTTATTTGTAGTGAGGTGGATGGACCTAGAGTCTGTCATACAGAGTGACGTAAGTCAGAAAGGGAAAAACAAATACCATATTCTAACACATATATATTGAATCTAAGAAAAAAAAATCATGAAGAACCTAGAGGTAAGACGGGAATAAAGACACAGACCTACTAGAGCATGGACTTGAGGATATGGGGAGGGGGAAGGGTAAGCTGTGACAAAGTGAGAGAGTGGCATGGACATATATACACTACCAAATGTAAAATAGATAGCTAGTGGGAAGCAGCTGCATAGCACAGGGAGATCAGCTAGGTGGTTTGTGACCACCTAGAGGGGTGGGATAGGGAGGGTGGGAGGAAGGGAGTTGCAAGAGGGAAGAGATATAGGAACATATGTGTATGTATAACTGATTCACTTTGTTATAATGCAGAAACTAACACACCATTGTAAAGCAATTATACTCTAATAAAGATGTTAGAAGAAAAGAATAATCAGGATGAAAAGAATGTAAAAAAATAGTGACAGCCATACTTCATAGTTAATATGATTATACAAGGTTCAAGCCATGTCCTCAGAGTTTAGAAATTAAAATTATTCAAGGAGCGTAATCATTAAGGATAATCACATACAGGAATAATAATATCAAAATTAATAACAACAGTAGCTAACATTTAGTATATGTTATAGACCCAACACTATGATGAATGCATTGGCAAACACTTTTTTGTAAGGGATAGTAAATATTTTTGGCTTTGCAGGTCACATACACTTTCTTTTGCATATTACTTTTAGTGTTTTGGTTTGTTGATGGTTTGGTTTTGTTTTTACATACTTTTTAAAGTGTAAAAACTATTCTTAGCCTGAGGAGTATACAAAAAGGGTCTGCAGGCTGAATTTGCCCTTGGCCTGTAGTTTGCCTACACCTGGTCTTGGCGTTGAGTTTTTGACCCAGCACATATGACTACTTAACAAAATTCAAACCAGTTGTATATCCCTGAAAACTTTGTAGAAAAGACCAAAGCCAAATGTAAGTTGAAAATTAATTGTCATATTTCCATGGCTTTTGTGGCTGTAGAAAGGATAATATCACAACATTAATGAAATAACTTAAATCATCTACCACCCTAGCACTATGACCAAGTCCGTATTACTTTCCAATCCTGGCCTTCATGCAGCGTATTTTAAGGACACTAACTTTTAATGTATTTTCAGCATGTAAAAATAACTTCAGCATTCCTATTTTTAAAATCTTATCATTTTTTATGATCTAATAGAATGTTAAAATTTTTATCAGTTGGATTCCAATCATGCAGCTTCATCAGAGCTGTCACTTTTTTTTTTTTCTTCTCTAATCACATAACATTTGAGCAGCTTTTTTCAGCCAATGATTATAAGGCAAGAGAGAATAGAGTTCCACAGAGGAGAGTCCTGTAAAAAAAGAGCACATGAGGATTGAGAATGTCAAAAAAGGTGGGATAGAATTGTCAAAATGGTGCACTTCATACCTAAAAGATCAATTTCTATTTAAGATTTTGTTCAACTTTTGGCCTCCAGTGTCATTCTTATTTTTGGTTTTGTTCGTGCAATTACTTGTAGCTTCTTTATTATTTTTCCTAAGACTGGTGCTGATGTACTTTATTACCACTCTTCCTTTTCTTTACCTTCCTGTCTCCAGCAGTTTTCTCTAGTTATGGCAAGGTTGTATCTCCCTTCATGTCATAGATCTTTTCATTTGCCCATCACCCTTCCCAAATACTTTAACTATTTTATGAATGAAAATACATATTATAATTTAAGAAACAAATGAAAACTCCACTATACCATATATTGTGATCTGGGGCCCTTGGGGGTCCCTGAGACCCTTTCAGAGAGTCCTTGGAGTCACAGCTATTTTCATAATAATGCTAAGAGTTATTTACCTTTCTAACTTTCTTGAATTAATACATGTTTTATTACAAGTTTATCCATTTTAATTTCTAATATGGTAGATATTTATTGATATCTCATATAAACAAAAGCTTTTAAAATCCTTAATTATTTATAGCAGTGTAAAGGCATCCTGAGACCAAAAAGTCTGAGAATGGCTGATGTATCCTATCCTATCAGCAAACATTGATTAGGCACCTTTGTATTTTCAGGCAGAGTTCTATTCCCTTGGAATAAGTGACAGAACTTTCCCTCAAACATCTCATAGTTTAAAAAGGGAGAGGTTGGTAAAAGGGTACAAACTTTCATGTATAAGATGAGGGTCTTCCCTGGTGGGGCAGTGGTTAAGGATCCGCCTGCCAGTGCAGGGGACATGGGTTCAAGCCCTGGTCCGGGAAGATCCCACATGCCACAGAGCAACTAAACCCGTGCGCCGCAACTACTGAGCCTGCTCTCTGGAGCCCGCGAGCCACAACTGCTGAGCTTGCAAGCCGCAACTACTGAAGCCCACGTGCCTAGAGCCCATGGTCTGCAACATGAGAAGCCAGTACAATGAAAAGCCTGCACACCACAACAAAGAGTAGCCCCTGCTCACCGCAACTAGAGAAAGCCTGCACGCAGCAGCAAGGACCCAACACAGCCAAAAATAAATAATAAATAAATTAATTAATTTTAAAAAGATGAATAAGGTCTGAAGATCTAATGCAAAACATGGTGACTGTAGTTGATAACACTGTATTGTATAATTAAATTTGCTAAGAGAGTAGTACTTACATTTTCTCTCTCATACACACTCAAAAAGTGAGGTGGTGGGTATGTTAATTAGGTGGGGGCCTCCTTTTGTAATGTATATGTATATCAAACCAACCCTATGTACACTTTAAATATCTTACAATTTTATATATCAGTTATACTTCAGTGAAGCTGAAAAAAAAGAACCACCTCACAGTTTAGTGGCGAAGACAGACTCCTCAAAGAATAAGTATAGTTGGAGGCAGTAAGTGCAGAGATAATCACATATCATGGGAATCCAGAGGGAAGGACACTTAACTAATCATAATTATGGTGACGGTTGTAGAAGGGATCAGTGAGAAGCTGGCTCTGTTAAGCCTTCCCAGAGGAGTTGACCACTAAACCACTGATTTTAAAAATCAGAATGAGGGCTTCCCTGGTGGCACAGTGGTTGAGAGTCCGCCTGCCGATGCAGGGGACACGGGTTCGTGCCCTGGTCCGGGAAGATCCCACATGCCGCGGAGCCTGCACGTCTGGGGCCTGTCCTCCGCAACGGGAGAGGCCACAGCAGTGAGAGGCCCCAGTACTGCAAAAAAAAAAATTTTTTTTTTAATAAAAAAAAAAAAATCAGAATGAGTTAGCTAGGTGGAGGACTGTGATAGGCATCTCAAGGAAGCAGCAGGAGCCAAGGAATGGAAACAAAGAAGAGTGCAGTGTGTGCAGGCAAACACAGCCAGTCTGTGTTACTGTGTGTCGGGTGGGTCTCAGGGAGGAGTGCAGCCGAGGCTAGAGGTGGCAGCTAGAGGCTAGAGAGATCTTAGCCATTTTTGGCCTGTTTAGGAGTTTGGAGTCCATCTTTAGAAGGAAAGGACCTTTTTAATTTTTTTAAGCACATGTTCAGTTTTAATGCTTCTTTTTATACTTGAAGAGTTTGGTTTATTAAAACAATATTAGCTAATTATTGAGTGTCAGGTTAACTTCTGAATATTTCACACATATCAACACTTTACAGTCATCCTCATTTTACATATGAGAAAATGAAAGCTCAAAGAGGTTAAGGATACATAGCCATCTAGAGGGTGAAATGATAAATTTAAGTCCAGGCAGCCTTGCTCCAGAATCAGCACTCTTCACTGGTATGCTATAGCAACCTGTCGTATAAAAGAAAAGGAGAAAGGGTAAAGTTCTGAGAGGTGAACAGCTGGTTACAAAACTGTTCTCAAAAATGAAAACTGGCTCTGTGAATGTGCTAAAAACTACTGAAGTGTGCAGTTTGAAGGGGTGAAATTTATAGTTGTGTGAGTTATATCTCAATAAAGGAAGATCCTTATGTTGAGATGCATAGAACTTTTATAGATACAACTCAGATAAGTCTCTGGCTTATATTCTAATAATAAAGCCCTTTTATTAACATTTGTTGATAGACATTTAGCAAATGGGATCTTAATAGGCTTCTGTGAAAATAACCCCTTGGGAGCTTCAAAAACAGGTTATGAGGTATATGTGTAAATTGGGTCACAGCCCCTACTTGGTTATATGTGGAAATTCAAAGGTTTCTACAGTGAATGTGTATGAAATAAGCTTGTTCCATATTGTGAGTTTGTCTTTCTGCTTACTTTTATACTACTAACCTTCCAGTGCATTCTCTGCTTTGTGTTGTCCATATATGGATTTATGTTTTTGCTTTAAAATCAAGGGCTAATGTCTTTTGATGTTTGCTTGTAAATATTGGTTTCTCATAGGCTCTGTGATACCCTGAAACAATAGGTGGAAAAATAAGCTTTAGTACCTACTTGTTTTACTCCAAATTGAAAAACATTTTTGCAAGTTTACTATCTTTCTTTGGCAAGCACTGAACTTTATTTTCTGTGGAACAAATTTAACCATAACTTTAAAAAACACAGTAATAAGCTTAATAGGAAGGAATTGTGTGGTAAATATTCACCATCCATTTAGTTCTAATGAGCAGTAATGTTAATATATTTTCTTGTTAAAGCTAATGAATGTAAAAAGTATTTCCATTTTTTGAAAGGCTAAATTGAGAACTACTAGAGCTAAGTAGGATAGCCAGGAAAGCAGAATGACAGGTGACACATAAATAGTGGAAAGATGAACCAATCTTAAATTCCTCAACTCAGTAATGAACGACAAAACATGTTAGCAAATCTGCATCTTTTTCTTCTTTTTGCAGCCATTTAAATCTAACTCTAACAGTTTCTTACAACTAGCACATTTGTTTTCTAAGACATTTTGCTTTTCAGACCTTTGAAATAATTTGAGTAATAGGCTCTTGCCTACTGTATATGGTAGTAATAGTGGTATTGATATGAATGTTTTAGCAACATTATTCATAATAGCCAAAAAGTAGAAATAACCCAAATGTCCATCAGCTGAGAAACTGGGTAAATAAAATGTGGCATATCCATACAATGGAGTACTATTTGGCAATATAAAGAAATATACGTTGCAACATGTATGAGCCTTGAAAGCATCATGCTAAATGAGAGAAACCAGTCACAAAAGACTACATACTGTATGATTCCATTTGTATGAAATGTCCAGTATAGGCAAATCCATGGAGACAGGAAGTAGTTTAATGGTTGTCTGGGGCTGAGGGTGAGTGGAGCTGGGAAATGGGTATGACTGCTGATGGGTGTGGGGCTTCTTCTTGGGATGATGAAAATGTTCTAAAACTGATGGTGGCAAAGGTTGCACAACCCTGTGTATATACTTAAACCCACTGAATTATATACACTTTAAATGAGTGAATTAGTCTGAGTTATATCTAAATAAAGCTGTTTGATCTGTCTATTCATCTATCTCTATCTCAACAGTTAGAGCGATAACTTGAAGACTGAAAAGTTTGAAAATGCATGTTGTAAGGGGAGGTAAAAAGCCATAGACTATAAAGTACAGAATATGTCTAATCAAAATTATTCCATAAACCTGCTTCATAATTTGAATAGAAGGACGTTTTTCTCCTTGGAAGGTAAAAAAAAAACCCTGTATCTTGTGGTCATTTTATTACTATTTAATTCCTATGTTCTCTTTTTCTGGAGAAACTTTGGACTCTGACAGGTCTATATTGATCTGACAAGGTCTCAGAGACTAGCACTGTTGCAGCAGTGGATACCCGAGCTGGCTCTTTTCCTAAGGCTATACTGACGTTTGGGCAAATGACATGCGGACAATGAATGCAATATATCAACCACACAGAGGTTTTTCTTTCTGAGTGACCATATGTGTCTTTTTGTCCCAGCCAGTTCTCTCTTTCTTGGACAACAGACGGAAAGCTTCCCAACCATAACTGCTGGGATTCTCTTCTATCCCTCTCCCAGTGTCCCAGGGTATGAGGGTAGGCACAGCATTTGTTCCAAAGTCGCCATCTCCTTTTGTCCATTTCCCTTCATTCCTTTTAGGTCTCCAAGCCTTGGACCAAAAGATTGTGATTGATGAGCTTTCTGACTTGTTCACTCTTTCAGGCACACATAGTGGACAGCTGGGAGCCCAGCCAGGTTCTCTGTCCAGTTGCTTGTCTAAGTGAGCCCCAAGTGAGTCACTGAGCCCTTAAGTCCAACTCTAACCATCCATTTGAATTAGTGCGGGGTGGGGGTAGGCTGTGGACTGGAAAAGCTTTTCAACTCTTACAAAGTTCCTTTAAATTCTTTATTGTCCTCAAGATGGAATGAAAGTTTGCTTGGGAGTTTCTGGAAAGTCTCTTATCTTCAAACAAACAAGCAAATAAATAAAAACTACATTTCATTTCAAGCTAGGTAAATTTCTTCCTTTCCTTTTCCTATCAAAGAGTAGTCTTCATTTTCTTACCTTGATTTCTCCATGGCTCTTTCAATTTAGCTTTTATATCTATTGATTTGCTTAGATCTGTTTACCAGAAATAACATTTTTTTTTTTTTTTTTTCCCGGTACGCGGGCTTCTCACTGTTGTGGCCTCTCCCGTTGTGGAGCACAGGCTCCGGTTGCGCAGGCTCAGCGGCCATGGCTCACGGGCCCAGCCGCTCTGCGGCACGTGGGATCTTCACAGACCGGGGCACGAACCCGTGTCCCCTGCATCGGCAGGCGGACTCTCAACCACTGCGCCACCAGGGAAGCCCGAGAAATAACATTCTTATAAATTGAGGACCTCCTTCACGCCAAAATCCCCTTTTTGCATTCTACTTGACATTAGTGATAACATCCAGACTATTCCCTCCTTCTCAGAACTCTCTCTTCCTTTGACTGGAACTCAACTGATGCTTATTGGGTTCAATAACATTTTCTCACACTGAAGCATCAAGGCTTACTTCTTACTTTTCAGCTGATCCATCTTTGTCTCTTGCAATGAACTATGTATTTCTCTTACCCGCTAAGTGGAGTATTCTCTTAAGGCTCTACATGTGGGTGCATGACCAACTGCATCTGGTTTAAAGCTAGACCTTGTGGTCCAGGGTAGTGGTGTGTCCAACAGGTTAAAGGTACCTGCAAAGAATGGATAATGGTGCCAAGTGGACTGCTTCTTCCATTGAGTGTGATGTGGCAAGCACTATAAAGATCGATTAACAAGGCTTTTCAACAAATCAGTATCGCAAAGCTTTTCAGCCCTTCAGTACCTTAAGCCAGGGTTCTCTAGACTTTAGAGAGCTCAGAATCACTAAGGGTAATGGTTTAAAATAGAATTCTGGACCCGCTCCAAACCTGTGATTCATGCTTTCTTGAAGTGGCTCCCAGGAATCTGCATTTTTTAAAAAAGCATCCAAATGATTCTGATGCACTTGTTCCATTCATCATTCTCAGAGCAAGCAATGCCACAATTCCCTTTCCTTTAGTTATAGGCTACATCCCTAGAGAATAAGGAGGAACTAATAGTAATTTGCAAAGTATGGTATAAGTTGCCTAGGACCTGGAATATATCTATTTCTGAAATAACACAGTACTCACCACCTTATATTTGTTCATCCTCACCCTGGGAACAAGTACATTCATTGCCATTCTTTATAGTGAAGATCTAAAGGAAGCAGGCATACCAGTTCTATCAGTCTATTTCTATCTTCACAGGAGTTTCAGAATCATCTGTAAAAGGCCTGGAATCCAGAAGCAACCCAGAGAATTAGCAACAAGAAATATATAGTAAGTAGGTTAGTTAATGAGGTTATGGTGTTAGTGTTGTTTCACATCGTTTAAGATACTCCACTGTGCCTATATTTGGGGGAAAACATGTATATCTTCTAACATTCTGACTTGATTTGGTTTGATTTCCTACACTGCCAGCTATCTACAAGCTTTCTCTGTGCTCCGCTTCCTGGGGGAAAGCCCCACGGAGTTATATGTATAGCTGCTTGGTCACAAAGCTGGCTTCTCCAGCTTGGCATTGCAAGGCCTGAAGAACTAGTTTATTTATAGCTGCAGGAACTAGTTCTCTGGTCTAGACCCTTTAGTCTAACAAGTAGAAAGAATCCAGAAATATCAGGGTTCTGTCCCTTCAGCAAATTCTTTGGGAGATAGACTCTCAACCTCAGAAGTCAAACTGGCTGTGGTTCACATCTGCCTTAGGAGATACCAGCTCCTCTCCATCTATTTGTATCATCTTTAATTTCTTTCATCAGTGTCTTATAATTTTCTGCATACAGGTCTTTTGTCTCCTTAGGTAGATTTATTCCTAGATATTTTATTCTTTCTGTTGCAATGGTAAATGGGAGTGTTTTCTTAATTTCACTTTCATATTTTTCATCACTAGTGTATAAGAATGCCAGAGATTTCTGTGCATTAATTTTGTATCCTGTTACTTTACCAAATTCATTGATTAGCTCTAGTAGTTTTCTGGTAGTATCTTTAGGATTCTCTATGTATAGTATGTCATCTGCAAACAGTGACAGCTTTACTTCTTTCTGATTTGGATTCCTTTTATTTCTTTTTGTTCTCTGATTGCTGTGGCTAGAACTTCCAAAACTAGGTTGAATAAGAGTGGTGAGAGTGGGCAACCTTGTCTTCTTCATGATCTTAGTGGAAATGGTTTCAGTTTTTCACCATTGAGGATGATGTTGGCTGTGGGTTTGTCATATATGGCCTTTATTATGTTGAGGAAAGTTCCCTCTATGCCTACTTTCTGGAGGGTTTTTATCATAAATGGGTGTTGAATTTTGTCAAAAGCTTTCTCTGCATCTATTTAGATGATCATATGGTTTTTCTCCTTCAGTTTGTTGATATGGTGTATCGCATTGATTGATTTGTGTATATTGAAGAATCCTTGCATTCCTGGAATAAACCCCACTTGATCATGGTGTATGATCCTTTTAATGTGCTGTTGGATTCTGTTTGCTAGTATTTTGTTGAGGATTTTTACATCTATGTTCATCAGTGATATTGTCCTGTAGTTTTCTTTCTTGATGACACCTTTGTCTGGTTTTGCTATCAGGGTGATGGTGGCCTCGTAGAATGAGTTTGGGAGTGTTCCTCCCTCTGCTATATTTTGGAAAATTTTGAGAAGGATAGGTGTTAGCTCTTCTCTAAATGTTTGATAGAATTCTCCTGTGAAGCCATCTAGTCCAGGGCTTTTGTTTGTTGAAAGATTTTTAATCACAGTTTCAATTTCAGTGCTTGTGATTTGTCTGTTCATATTTTCTATTTTTTCCTGGTTCAGTCTCGGATGGCTGTGCATTTCTACAAATTTTTCCATTTCTTCCAGGTTGTCCATTTTATTGGCATATAGTTGCTTGTAGTAATCTCTCATGATTCTTTGTATTTCTGCAGTGTCAGTTGTTACTTCTTTTTCATTTCTAATTGTACTGATTTGAATCTTCTCCCTTTTATTCTTGATGAGTCTGGCTAACGGTTTATCAATTTTGTTTATCTTCTCAAAGAACCAGCTTTTAGTTTTATTGAACTTTGCTATTGTTTCCTTCATTTCTTTTTCATTTATTTCTGATCTGTTCATTATGATTTCTTCTGCTAACTTTGGGGTTCTTTTGTTCTTTTTTTTCTAATTGTTTTAGGTGTAAGGTTAGGTTGTTTATTTGGGATGTTTCTTGTTTCTTAAGGTAGGATTGTATAGCTATAAACTTCCCTCTTAGAACTGCTTTTGCTGTATCCCATAGGTTTTGGGTCGTCGTGTTTTCATTGTCATTTGTTTCTAGATATTTTTTTATTTCCTCTTTGATTTTTTCAGTGATCTCTTGGTTATTAAATAGTGTATTGTTTAGCCTCAATGTGTTTGTATTTTTTACAGATATTTTCCTGTGATTGATATCTAGTCTCATAGCGTTGTGGTCAGAAAAGATACTTGATACTATTTCAGTTTTCTTAAATTTACCAAGGTTTGATTTGTGACCCAAGATATGATCTGTCCTGGAGAATGTTCCATGAGCACTTGAGAAGAATGTGTATTGTGTTGTTTTTGGATGGAATGTCCCATAAATATCAATTAAGTCCATTTTGTGTAATGTATCATTTAAAGCTTGTGTTTCCTTATTTATTTTCATTTTGGATGATCTGTCCATTGATGAAAGTGGAGTGTTAAAGTCCCCTACTATGATTGTGTTACTGTTGATTTCCCCTTTTATGGCTGTTAGTATTTGCCTTATGTATTGAGGTGCTCCTGTGTTGGGTGCATAAATATTTACAATTGTTATATCTTCTTCTTTGATTGATCCCTTGATCATTATGTAGTGTACTTCTTTGTCTCTTGTAATAGTCTTTGTTTTAAAGTCTATTTTTCTGATATGAGAATTGCTACTCCACTTTTTTTTTTTTTTTTTTTTTTTTGCGGTACGCGGACCTCTCACTGCTGTGGCCTCTCCCGCTGCAGAGCACAGGCTCCATATGTGCAGGCTCAGTGGCCATGGCTCACGGGCCCAGCCTTTCTGCGGCATGTGGGATCTTCCCAGACCAGGGCACGAACCCCCATCCCCTGCATCGGCAGGCGGACCCTCAACCACTGCGCCACCCAGGAAGCCCCCACCTTTCTTTTGATTTCCATTGCATGGAATATCTTTTTCCGTCCCCTCACTTTCAGTCTGTATGTGTCGCTAGGTCTGAACTGGGTCTCTTGTAGACAGCATATATACGGGTCTTGTTTTTGTATCCGTTCAGGCAGTCTGTGTCTTTTGGTGGGAGCATTTAATCCATTTACATTTAAGGTAATTATCGATATGTATGTTCCTATTCCCATTTTCTTAATTGTTTTGGGTTTGTTATTGTAGGTCTTTTCCTTCTCTTGTGTTTCCTGCCTAGAGAAGTTCCTTTAGCATTTGTTGTAATAACGTCATATTTTTGATATCTGACTACTGTCCTGCTCTACTTTGAGAGATACATTCAGGAGGTGGAAAGCAGTCCAGTCATCTGCAAAGCAAGCACCTTTACTATAAATAGCAAATAGTTGATTTAGAAACTAAAAAGATAATTTTTAACATCTTTATTGGAGTATTATTGCTTTACAATAATGTGTTAGTTTCTGCAGTATAAAAAAGTGAATCAGCTATACATATACCTATATCCCCATATCTTGTATAAAGTTTTGTTTTGCATGGTTTGTAGACTTGTTGGGAAAAGGTGGCTTTGTCTAATTATGCCTGATACATAGTCTAATAACTCTAATATGTGATATTTGAAGGAATTAAATGAATGTACAAAAATGTAAGCAGTAAGGTATGGAGTAGGGTCTCCCTTTAAGTCACAGTTTTGACTGGGTCTCTTTATGAGGCATCAGAAATATCAGATGACCGTGGATGAGGATATGGCACATTTGAAGTTGGGGTTCACAGTCATCCAGCTCTGTGAGTGAAGGGAGACCCAAGGGTCTGGCAGAAGCTACCTCCTGGATTGTTTTTCTGTTGGTGCCTCCTTTTGTAGGGAATATGCTTTCTGTTCAGTGAAGAGTCAAGTGACCAGGGAAAGTCACACACATTGGCATTGAAGCTTAGACTTTTTATTTTGTCTGTTTTTTTGGTTGCTCTGAACTTTTGGTAGTGTGACGTTTCTTTTTTGGCTGCTTTAGGCATCTGGCTCCTGCTGATGCACATACCACAGGGTCAGGCCAGGTCTATACTGCTGCAGGGCCTTTCTCCTGTACTTTAAGAACATGACATTTTACATCAGGATGCAGTATACATGTCATTCAAAGGCCATGCCACAGCTCCTGGAACACAAAGACTCACTGAGTTTGCCATGGTTGCATGCAAATATTTGAAAAGTCAAATGCCTGTCTGAAACAGTTTGTTAGGCTGTGGTTGGAGGAAAACAAGAACAAGCTAAAATCAGTTGTTTGGGTGGAATATTTGGCATGGTTTCTCTGCAGTTGGGCAAACATAATTTGTCCGTGTACTCAGCTGGGTGCACGGTAGCAGTCCTTCTGTCCACAGAAGGAATTTGCACACATTAGACAAGTTACTGGTCTGAATCTCCAAGACATACATAGATCATTCCCATATGTGTGTTTGTTCGTACACACACTTGTATATTATCTTAATATATAACGTTGAAAGCAGAGCCTCCCCTGGGCTGCCTTGCTTTCCTCAGAGAGCCTCCTTGTAGTTGACACTTGCAGCACCCTACTTCTTCCAGTGTGAGTACATGTGTCAGGCTGCTGGGTGCTCTGCTTCTCGTCTGCCTGACCTGGACACTTTCATAGCCATGTCATTCCAGCAGTTCAGATCTGACCTCGAGTAAGTATTATGGCCCTATCCCTCCCCTTAGGTTTACTGTATTCTCATTTATCAAACTTGGCAAAGTGGATTTTAACATCAGAAGTATCCACTTATTTTAGAGAAGAGAGTGGTTTTATTGGACTTCTTGTTCTCTCACTAGCTTTTGTGGAGAGAAAAAAGAATTCTGTGTTCCATAAACTAAAATGATAGCATTCTAATTTTGCATAAAATTGTGCATGATTTAATTAACGATTATCAGTAAGTCTGTGAATAAACTCCTCTTTACATCCGTCCTTTACTTTTTGGCGGCAGACTCACTATCATGTTTTTTTGTACTTTCCAAAGCAGACCACACGCTTTCTGGTCTGGAGCCCCATAATCACAAGATGTGACAAGGGTCACTCACTATCATCCCTCCTTCTTACTGTCTCTTTTCTTGCTTCTGACGTTTCCCAGGATGTATAGTGGACATGTGGAAAACACAGTGCTGTTTGCACAGTGACCTTAAGCACATTTATGGTTTATGAAATGGGCTGGTCAAGGACTGCCCTTTTGAAAACTCCCTTCTACAAAATTTATTTCAAAGAAATATACTACTAATTAATTCTTCAGTAGTACGCTGGGGAGTCTGCTTCAGTATTTTTAAAGTGTACATACAGGAAAAGTGCTGCATATGTGATCAAATAGATCACCTTGAGTTGGAATCATGGACATGATTTACTCTCACATTTATGGATGGCATGTTGGTCAGCCTTCCTGGGGTCTGTTTTGGGTTGAGGTGGGGTATCAAGGCCGGGCCATACCCCGTCAGGGCTGCTTCTGAGGACAGCATACAGTTGGAGGGGCTAGGGCAAGAAGGGGAGAACCTAAAGGGGCAGGTCATTTATTATGGGTTTCCAGTCAGCTATGCCAGGAGGAACAAGGTAGCTGAACTCTGGGAAAGCTCCAGAGCCTTGTTGCAGGAGGGTGCATTTGGAGAGGAGCCAGAGAGTTTAATGAAGGTCAGAAAATGTGAGCCAGAGAGACGATGAAGTACAAAGGGGAGTCAAAGCCTGGTTCAGCAACATCTGACAGGGCCTTCCTCTTGAGTGTGAAGCTCAGGGGTCATTCTTAAAGTGTTGCGAAGCTGCTTGGGGAAGCTGAGTCCTCTGGGGATGCCCATTTTACAGAGTCCTTGGCCTGTTTCTCAGAGATTCTGACTCAGTAGGTCTGAGATGGGCTCCTGGAATCTGTGTTTACCAGTGTTCCAGGTGAGTCTTATGATTGGGTAATTTGGGGAAACACTCTGCAGCTAGACTATATCATTTTGTGAGATAGCTGCACTGGCTGGCTCCTCAGGGGTCCAATGAGTGATGAACAGTGAATCACTGCATCATGGTAATATGAAATCTGTGGATGTGATAATTGCATTGATGCTTTCTAAAGAGGCCATTTCAATGTGTCCCTCAATGAATTTTCCTGGAACTGTTTATCAGCCCACTTGAAATTTGTTAGATGAACTTGGTCTGATTAAAGACAGGAAAAATGGCTTCTCTGAACTCATGGCCCCTTCATGTTCCAAAATGTCTTTAGGAATATTCATGTCCATATATCAGCAACTCAGAGTGAATACTAGCTGTAAAATGAAACAGGAATCATAGGCTTTGGATTTACATCATGGACATAAAACTTCTAAATATGTGTAGCCTAAAATAATTTGTGCTATAGTCAAAATAAAATGTTGAATAGAATGGAAAATAAACCTCTTAGCGTTCTGTACACTTGATGGTGGACAACTTGTGAGTTGTAGGAGCTTGATTAACACTGGAGGGTTTCCAATACTCTGATAAGTGGGAATTTTGTGGCTCAGTACAATGTTTATGTCTTAGTTAGGACTAGCTGGCTATAGGTGTCTGAAAGAAACTTGAGCTAGCCTTAGCAGAAAGAGGGGTTTATTATAAGGTTATAGGGGTTGGAAGACCCAAGAACAAGAGAGCAGATACTGCAACTAGGGAACAAATAGGAAGCCAGCACAGACCTAAGGGGTTCTTGTGTTCCTTCTTCCTATGCTTTTATTTGCACATCTGCTTCTTTCTTATCTATGTATAGACCTAATTTCTCTGCACCACTGTCCATTTGGTAGAAAAAGGACTACCTAATAGTACCCAAGTTACTATATTATCCCTGTTAGACTTCCAGCCTCATGGAGACCTTCCTTGACTTTCTCATGGTTCTTACTCCAGAGTCTCAGGAGAGGAAATCTGATTGGCCTGGCTTTAGTCAGTGTGCATCCCTGGGCTCATGGTACATCCAAGGCTGCCAGAGTCCGTATATCTCTGGAAATATGGAATGGAATGTGGAGATGCGATCCCTGAGAAAGGAAGATCCTTGTGAGGTGAGCTGCTCACCCCAAAACACAACTACTGCCATATATAGTTGAAGATTTCTATGATTTTTTTTTTTCCCAATGGGGCTGGATTATATTGCTCCATTAAGATATCAGCATGGTGGCAGTGTTTTATCACCAAGGTATTGCTTCTCTTCTGTGCTTTTGTATACGCTAACAGATTTAGTCATTCCTGCCCTTCTTCACCTGAGTGACCCCTATTCATGTTCAACTTTCATATTACATAACTTTTCAGGAGAAGAACTCATCAGTCAGTTTTCCTTGCTTCTGTATGCCCCTCCGTTCCCTTATCCCTGATGAGATAAAGTATTTTTGGCCTGAAGGAGGAAAGGAAAAAGAGTTTAGAAGATGTACATATCCTTGAAAATGAGCCCTAGGCCCTGTACTTCCTATCTAATTTGTACCAGTTCCCATGCTGATAAAAGAGAGCAAGACAGGGCTACAAGTAATACACGATTACTGTAACATGAAGCAAAATGGAAGTTCCAGAAGAACAATATAGGAGGAGATAACATTAGGATATAGGGTCAGTGAAAGACTTTATGAAGGAGATTTCACTTGAGACAGGCCTTGAAATGCAAGTTGACTTGCTGGAGGTTGAGGTGGCAGGAGAGAGAGAATTCTAGGTACAGAGGTCAGAATAAACAGGAGCATAGATGTAGCAAAATTCAAGGTGTGCAAAGCTCATTTCACTAGAACAGAGGATAAAGGTGCATTAGGAGAGTAATCTAGAAAGGGTCACTTAGAAAGGGTTTCCTTTTTTTGGGCAATGGGGAGCCATTGACAGATTTTGGACAGAAGAATTACATCATTAGAATATGTGAGGTCAAAAACCTGTGTGCCTTTTTCTCTGAATCTTTGGAGTCTAGCATTGTATCTGATACAGAGAATGTGTGCTTAATAAATATTGTGACTACATGAATGATTGGAACCATATTTTAGCAGCATTAATCTAGCAGTACCAGATGGAGTTTTAGGGGAAGACTGGGAACTGCAGGAGCAGTTTGGAGGTGAATAAAGTAGTTTGGATGAGAATTAATGAAGACCTTTCAGCTAGAACAGAAAGGATGGAGGCTTCCTGTAAGGTACTGTGGAGGTAGAATCTGAAGGACCAGAGATACACACCAGAGGGAAGAGACCCTTTCACTTAAGGGACTGGATTCCTAAAGAGATTGAGGAGCACACAAAACCTACATATTACTGTCTTATGAGAGAAAAATATGAAATATTTTATTCACCTGACTTTTTAAATTAAAAGTTGAGAACATTAAACCTAGATCAGTCAGAAGCGATTTTTTAAAACTATACACTTCAAGGTCTGCTTCTTTTCCATCCTTGTGTCGTCATACAGTGCAGCTCTCTGTTGATGTTCCATGGAGGGGGCCTGAACTTTATCCTAAAAATCTTTCATACATGGGCCCTTTGTATTTTCCCCTTCTCCTGTTGAATGAGGGGAAACAGGAGAGAGGGGAGGAGGGGCTCAGGCAGCACACTGTTCTAAAGAAAAATAACACAAAAACTGCCACTTAAAAGAGAAAACTTCCTGTAGGCAGAAGGAAATTAAGAGTTGGAGCTGGCCTAGGGCTTCCTTTCTCCAACAACAACAACAAAGTTTGTGGAAAAATGAGTCTTTAATGAAACAGCCACCCTTTTTATAGGGGTAGAGGTTGTAAACCTCCTAAAGATAGCCTTCTGGAGCTTAGCACTGTAGGGTGCTTTCAGTCAGCGATTCCCATTTTTTCCTCCCTCTTAAAGTCTTGTTCACATTCATGTGCTGTGATTTATCTTCTTCCAGAGCCACTTGTGTTTAGGAAGGAGGAGGTAAATTACTAAGAAAAGCATTCATTAAGGATTGTATGGTAAGCCCTCTGCTAGGTAGTGGTGATAAGGAGTCAGTTGTTCCGGTTTCTTGCACTTGAGGAATTTAAGACCCTGGTTAAGGAAACAGGAAAAATAAAAAATAAAAATAAAAAATAAAAATTATATATATATATATATATATATATGAAGTAAGTAATATTACAAAGCATATACTAAGTGCCAAATAAGCCTGATTTCATACTGTTTGCCTCATAAATGGATCAGAACCACCAGTCAGGTACACCGCACCACTTAAGTGGATTTAATTTATCATTTTCGTCTCCTTAAGGAAAACACTTAAGGATTTCCTAAAGATCTCGTTGAGAGAGAAAATCATGTTTGACAAATTAAATAGAATACAATTATTAATAGCTTACCGTTGCTGTAAATTGATCTCAATTGCTTGGTACTTGAATAATGAAACAGTTTCTTTGATTTATGTTGTAACTCCATTGCCAAGTGTTTCCATAGTTACAGTGCTCTTTGTGCAAGGTCCCCGAGCTGGTTGTGTTAGATAGTCTCAAATTGTCCATTTTCTCAGTTTGCATATTTGCAGTCTGTAGCAATGGAAAGAATTTAGTAGTTGTGCTAGGGATTCATAGTGCTGTTTTTAAAAATTCAAAACAAGGAGGGTAGAGTGATTAAAATATAGCACTTTCTTTGGAAATGAGTACAATAAGACTTAAGGATGCACATCTTCAGGGGAAAATTGCAGTTATTCATCTCTCTGGTAATTCAGAGAAGGCTTCCACCACATTTTATCTTTGGTAAAAAAGTATCTTGAGCGGGCTGAGCTGGCTGTTGGGGCTAAATATTGTATGTGCTGAAATATAGTTACACGTCAAAGTGCAAAATCTGGCTATGATACACATAATTAAAGTTGGTAACACATATGGGGCATCTAAAGTGAGAAGTACTCATAGGTATTTTTTTGTGTGTCGTCTCAGTAATTTTACAGGTGAGCCTTCTGAAGCTCTAAGAGAGGAGTTGACTTGCTTATGGCCTTGCAGCTCCGAGGTGGGATCTAAAAGTGTCCACTGGTGTGTCTGACGTTCACCAATACCACAGATTTTCAGATTCCTGGCATTGCCATAGTCTGCCTCTGGCTTTAACTCCAGGATAGCCAAGTTTCATGTGGAGACTGGAGTAGTTCCCTAACTCACAAATTTAGTTCAAGTAAAGTAAGTGATGGAGGTGAGTGTGCATGTGAGCCTGTGTGCACGCACACACACACTCATGGGTACACTGCTGAGGGACAGTGTTGGCGGTCTTTGCTGTGCTCTCTTTACGATGAAAGGAAGAAGGGTGGAAGACAAAATTTCATTAGGCCCTTAGGTCTAATCAGCTACTTTCTCATCTCTGTAGACTTATAATATGCACTTCCGATGTCTTGACTTAGCTGGTTGCATGCGTTGTGGACATCCTCCAATGAAAGTGTTGCTATTCCTTACATCCCAGTTATTTTCCTTCTGCCTGCTCTAACTGCTGAAAGCCACCGCAATGAAATGCTACCTGTTAGGAAGTGATCAACTTTTTAAAGGACAAACAAGGGCATGCCTGTTTATTTCCTGGGATCTCTGGTATTGACAAGGAACGGTCAGTTCCACATTACATATAAACTTATAACCATTGTAATAGCTTTATGTCGGCTTTTTTCTTTCTTATTTTACATAGAAGAATGGACCCACACAGAAACATTTCAAAGCATGTCTGAAATTGTGAAGTAGGTTAGCTGAGGGCAAAAATAAATGTGGGAAATATAGGTAGATCTGGAGTCCCAGAGGCACTGCCTTTCTTTTCCTTGTTTATACATTCTTAATGTTATATCAGACAGCCAGCTTTTATTTTCTCTAGAATTCAGTCTCTGAGTGTTTATTATAAGTATACATATAAAAATAGAGTTCATATGAAAGTTTATCTACAATATCAAATGGATCAAGTATCCATTTGCTTTTTTACACTAAGGGATTCCTTGAATAAGCCATTTTGATTGGCCATGTTCAGGAGAAAACCACTACTCTAATGAGTAGTAGAGCTTAATGGTTTAAAGGGGTAGCGCCTTGAAGTCAGACCGAACAGGATTCAAATCCCACTTCTGACAGCACTGCCTGTGTGACTTCAGGGAAGCTAGTTAACCTTTCTGAACCTCAGGTTTCTCTTTTGTAAAACAAAGATAATAGTAGATCTTGTTTCCCAGAGTTTCTGTACCAGTGAAAGGTCATGCATGTAAAGTACCTGTCATAGTGCCTGGCATGTGATATGGAATGAATAAATGGTAGCTGTTAGAGTCATTTTCCTTCCTTAACTCTAGTCCTCAGTACCTCTCTGGGCACATAGGTTTTGAAGGAAGGAAGAAGATAACAAGCTAGAAGGGATGACCTGGAGTAGTTGGTGCTACTCAGAGGTGTGCAAGTAGAATCAGACTTGTGGAAGAAGAATCAGGGCATCGTTTCTCTCTTTCAAGTCCCAATATGGAACCGAAAAATACTTAGGTAAGGGAGTATTATACTTATCCTAGAGTGGCCTTAAAATGATTGAATTCTTACCACGTATTTATGATTCCACTTATATGAAATGTCCAGAATAGACAAATCTGTAGAGACAAAGTAGCTGAGGAGTTGCTTAGGACTGGTGGGGAGCGGGTTAGAGGGAAGTGGGGAATGACTGCTAGTGGGTGCAAGGTTTCTTTTTGGGGTGATGAAAAGTATTCTAGAGTTGATTATGGTGATAATTGCACAACTCGGTGAATACACTAAAAATCATTGAATTGTATACTTTAAAATTAATTGTGTGATATGTTATTTGTATCTCAATAAGTTTGTTTAAGAAATTGTTAGATTCTTGCCTGTTTTGTCAACTAGAATTCAAGTTCAGATGGGAAAATTGAGGAAAAGCAACTTGAAAGGTCATACAGGTAGTAAGATAGCAGAGCCAAAGTTCAGTGTAGCTCCAAAACCTGCACTTAAGTAGAGAATGGACTTGAGGACATGGGGAGGGGGAAGGGTAAGCTGTGACAAAGTGAGAGAGTGGCATGGACATATATACACTACCAAACGTAAAATAGATAGCTAGTGGGGAGCAGCTGCATGGCTCAGGGAGATCAGCTTGGTGCTTTGTGACCACCTAGAGGGGTGGGATAGGGAGGGTGGGAGGGAGACTCAAGAGGGAGGAGGTATGGGGATGTATGTATATGTATAGCTGATTCACTTTGTTATAAAGGAGAAACCATTGTAAAGCAATTATACTGCATTAAAGATGTTAAAAAAATCAATAAAGTCTATTTTGTCTGATATGAGAATGCTACTCCAGCTTTCTTTTGATTTCCATTTGCATGGAATATCTTTTTCCATCCCCTCACTTTCAGTCTGTGTCCCTAGGTCTGAAGTGGTTCTCTTGTAGACAGCATATATACAGGTCTTGTTTTTGTATCCATTCAACCAGTCTATGTCTTTTGGTTGGAGCATTTAATCCTTTTACATTTAAGGTAATTATCGATATGTATGTTCCTATTACCTTCTTCTTAATTGTTTTGGGTTTGTTTTTGTAGGTCTTTTCCTTCTCTTGTGTTTCCTGCCTAGAGAAGTTCCTTTAGCATTCTTTGTAAAGCTGCTTTGGTGGTGCTGAATTCTCTTAACTTTTACTTGTCTGTAAAGGTTTTAATTTCTCTGTCAAATCTGAATGAGGTCCTTACTGGGTAGAATAATCTTGGTTGTAGGTTTTTCCCTTTCATCACTTTAAATATGTCCTGCCACTCCCTGTGGCTTGTGGAGTTTTTGTGGAAAGGTCAGCTGTTAACCTTATGGGGATTCCCTTGTATGTTTTTTGTTGCTTTTCCCTTGCTGCTTTTAATATTTTTTCTTTGTATTTAGATTTTGATAGTTTGATTAATATGTGTCTTGGCGTGTTTCTCCTTAGATTGATCCTGTATGAGACTCTCTGTGCTTCCTGGACTTGATTGACTACTTCTTTTCCCATATTAGGGAAGTTTTTGGCTATAATCTCTTCAAATATTTTCTCAGACCCTTTCTTTTTCTCTTCTTCTTCTGGGACCTCCATAATTCAAATGTTAGTGTGTTTAATGTTGTCCCAGAGGTCTCAGACTGTCCTCAATTCTCTTCATTCTTTTTTCTTTATTCTGCTCTGTGGTAGTTTTTTTTTAAAATTTTTATTTAATTTTATTTTATTTTTAACATCTTTATTGGTGTATAATTGCTTTACAATGGTGTGTTAGTTTCTGCTTTATAACAAAGTGAATCAGTTATACATACACATATGTTCTCATATCTCTTCCCTCTTTTGTCTCCCTCCCTCCCACCCTCTCTATCCCACCCCTCTAGGTGGTCACAGAGCACTGAGCTGATCTCCCTGTGCCATGTGGCTGCTTCCCACTAGCTATCTATTTTACATTTGGTAGTGTATATATGTCCATGCCACTCTCTCACTTTGTCACAGCTTACCCTTTCCCCTCCCCATATCCTCAAGTCCATTCTCTAGTAGGTCTGTGTCTTTATTCCTGTCTTACCCCTAGGTTTTTCATGACCTTTTTTTCCCCCTTAGATTCCATATATATGTGTTAGCATACGGTATTTGTTTTTCTCTTTCTGACTTACTTCACTCTGTATGACAGACTCTAGGTCCATCCACCTCACTACAAATAACTCAATTTTGTTTCTTTTTATGGCTGAGCAATAGTCCATTGTATATATGTGACACATCTTCCTTATCCATTCATCCGATGATGGACACTTAGGTTGCTTCCATCTCCTGGCTATTGTAAATAGAGCTGCAATGAACATTTTGGTACATGACTCTTTTTGAATTATGACATGATACTATACATAGAGAATCCCAAAGATGCTACCAGAAAACTACTAGAGCTAATCAATGAATTTGGTAAAGTAACAGGATACAAAATTAATGCACAGAAATCTCTTGTATTCCTATACACTAATGATGAAAAATCTGAAAATGAAATTAAGAAACACTCCCATTTACCATTGTAACAAAAAGAATAAAATACCTAGGAATAAACCTACCTAAGGAGACAAAAGACCTGTATGCAGAAAATTATAAGACACTGATGAAAGAAATTAAAGATGATACAAAGAGATGGAGAGATATACCATGTTCTTGGATTGGAAGAATCAACATTGTGAAAATGACTATACTGCCCAAAGCAATCTACAGATTCAATGCAATCCCTATCAAACTACCACTGGCATTTTTCATAGAACTAGAACAAAAAATTTCACAATTTGTATGGAAACACAAAAGACCCCGAATAACCAAGCAATGTTGAGAACGAAAAATGGAGCTGGAGGAATCAGGCTTCCTGACTTCAGACTATACTACAAAGCTACAGTAATCAAGACAGTATGGTACTGGCACAAAAACATAAATATAGATCAATGGAACAGGATAGAAAGCCCAGAGATAAACCCACACACATATGGTCACCTTATCTTTGATAAAGGAGGCAAGAATATACAGTGGAGAAGATCAGCCTCTCCAATATGTGGTAGTTATTTCCACTATTTTATCTTCCAGGTCATTTATCCTTTCTTCTGCCTCAGTTATTCTGCTATTGATTCCTTCTAGAGAATTTTAAATTTCATTTATTGTGTTGTTCATCATTGTTTGTTTCCTCTTTAGTTCTAGTTCCTTTTTAAGGGTTTCTTGTATTTTCTCCATTGTATTTCCAAGATTTTGTGTCATCTTTACTATCATTACTCTGAATTCTTTTTCAGGTAGACTGCCTATTTCCTCTTCATTTGTTAGATCTGGTGGGTTTTTACCTTGCTCCTTCATCTGCTGCATATTTCTCTGTCTTCTCATTTTTTTTTTTTAACTTACTGTGTTTGGAGTCTCCTTTTCACAGGCTGCAGGTTTGTAGTTCCCAATGTTTTTGGTTCTGCCTCCAGTGGGTGAGGTTGGTTCAGTGGCTTGTGTAGGCTTCCCGGTGGAGGGGACTGGTGCCTGTGTTCTGGTGGATGAGGCTGGATCTTGTCTTTCTGGTGTGCAGGGCCTTGTGCGGTGGTGTGTTTGGGGGTGTCTGTGAGCTTAGTATGATTTTAGGCAGCCTCTCTACTAAGGGTGGGGTTGTATTCCTGACTTGCTAGTTGTTTGGCATAAGTTGTCCAGCACTGTAGCTTACTGGCCGTTGGATGGAGCTGGGTCTTAGCATTGAGATGGAGATCTCTGGGAGACCTCTTGCTGATTGATATTACATGGGGCTGCGAGGTCTCTGGTGAACCAGTGTCCTGAACTCGGCTCTCCCACTTCAGAGGCTCAGGCCTGACACCCGGCTGGAGCCCCAAGACCCTGTCAGCCGCATGGCTCAGAAGAAAACTTTTATTTCCCTTTTCTTTCCTGCTTCATCTAGTTTCACTTGCTCATAGGGTGCAACATAGAGGGCTTGGACCCAGCGCTTCAGACCAGAATTCCTAGTGCAAAACAGCTGTGCCTGGCACCTCAGGTCAGCAGGTGTGTGAGGAAGTGCTGCACATAACACTCTGGAATCATTTTCAAATGTACAATTCAGTGGCATTAAGTACATTTACAGTGTTGTGCAACCACCACCACTATCTAGTTCTAGAACATTTTCATCACCCCCAGAAGGACACTCCGTATTCATTAAGCAGTCACTCCCTGTTCTCTCCTACCCAGGCAACCACTAGTCTACTTTCTGTCTCTGGATTCACCCATCCTGGGTATTTCATATAATGGAATCATACAATATGTAACCTTTGGTATCTGACATCTTTCACTTTGCATAATGTTTTCAAGACTCATCCACATTGTAGCATGTATTAGTAGATTGTTCCTTTTTATAGCTGAATAATATGCCATTATATGAATATACCACATTTTGTTTATCCATTAATCTATTGATAGGCATTTGGATCCTTTCCACATTTTGGCTCTTGTGACTATGAGCATTCATGCACAAGTATTTGTTGGAACACCTCTTTTTAGTTCATTTGCGTATACACCTATGAGTGGAATTGCTGTGTCATATGGTAATGTTATATTTAGTTTATTGAGGAACCTTCAGTATCCCTTTAGTCATGTTACATATATTGTATAACCCATAAAGATATTTCTACTTGTATTATAATTAAACACCTCCCTTTCTTTCCTAGAGCTAATTGGTCAGCAGGTCCTCTCAATTCTACCTCTGAAACTCCTTTTCTCAACTTCACTTAAGCCATCAGACTCTTAATGTATCTTACCAAACCAACTGATGATTGTGTGACTTGAGCAAGTTATTTATCCTCTCTGTCTCAGTTTCATTATTGATGAAATGTGGAATAATCTCTATATAGCATTATAATAATTGAGATAATACATATAAAGCCCTTTATGCTGTCACATGAGGACTCAGTGAATGGTAGCTATTATCAGTAGTCTTCTCACTTGTCCCTGTTCCTCAAGTTTGGTTTCCTTAGATCCATTAGCCATATTGCTGCCAGAATAATTTTCCTAAAATGCAAATTTGATCATGTTGCTTCCCTGCTATTTTCAGCTTTATTGAGGTATAATTGATAAATGTTACTTTATATCACAACTCTCTTTGTCTACAAGATAAAGTCCAGACTCCTTAGCTTGATTAAAGACCCTATTATTTGGCTTCTCCTGTCCTGTGTGGACCCTTATATTTTCAAGATTATTGTCTGCACACCCACCATCCACAGGGTTTCCACAGCAACAGACCATTTATTTACTCTTCTGTTTTTTTTACTTAATGTTCTATTTTGGTCTCTGAGGAGTTTCCTTATTTTCTTGAAAACTTAGCTATATATTTAAAAGTATCTTTGCTAAATTTTATTCTGAGTTTCATTGAGCTATGTTGGAGGAAGCTTTTCAGGTTCACCCTATTGTAATAAATAAAAAGTTATTTTAATAGTTCTAGTCTCATCTCCTATCTCTCCCATTTGCCTTCATACAGGACTCCTCTGGGACTAGAACTGGGGTTAATTCATCTTTATATGCCTAGGGTCTGGGACACAGCGATTAAATAATATCTCTTTAGTGAATTAATGTATATTCTCCAGGCTACAATGTTTATTTGGAAGACTTGTTCACTTTTAAAAATTCACAACAAACTAATGGCTGCGGTTGTTAAATAATGATCTATATAAATGCCAGCTGCTAAGTGAAGTTTGTGCATATGGGAACATTTCCAGTGGCTGTATTAGATTTCGAAGGGTAAATGTCTTTGTACTCAGATCACAGGCATTTATATATCCTGATCACGGGACGTGGTTTACACATGCCACTTCCCCAGATTGTGTACTGTAGTCACACTCTTTAAGCAGAATTATATTTATAACTCTTATGTGAGTGACAGCCTCTGAGTTTTATAACTTATGGAAGTATTCTTAGTGTTGCTGTCAGTTATTCACTAGGGACATAACAACATTAATGTCTCATGTTTCTATAGTTCTTTTAAAAAACTTTATAGAGGTATAACAGATAACATATAATTCATGCATTTAAAGTGCACCATTCAGTGTCTTTTAGTATATTCACTGAGTTGTGCAGCCATCACCACAAGCAATTTTAGAACATTTTTATGCCCCCCCTAAAAGAATCCTTGTACCTATATTTAGTCTCTTCCCAGTCTCTTCTTCCCTCAGCCTGGAAACCACTAATCTACTTCCTGTCTGTATTTGCCTATTGTGGACATTTCATAGAAATGAATTGATGCAAAATGTGGCTTTTTGTGTCTGGTTTCTTTTACTTAGCATGTTTGAAAGAGTCATCCATGTTGTAGCATGTATTAGTTCACTTTTGAGGCTAAATAATATTCCACTGTATGAATATTCCACATTTTGTTTATCCATTCACCCATTAATGGCTATTTAAGTTGTTTCTACTTTTTATTTTTTTTAATTTTTAAATTTTGGCTGCGTTGGGTCTTCAGTGCTGTGTGGGCTTTCTGTAGTTGAGGTGAGCGGGGGCTACTCTTCATTGCAGTGCTGGGGCTTCTCATTGCGGTGGCTTCTCTTGTCATGGAGCATGGGCTCTAAGTGAGTGGGCTTCAGTCGTTGTGGCTCAGGGGCTCAGCAGTTGTGACTCGGGGCTCTAGAGCACAGGCTCGGTAGTTGTGGTGCATGGGCTTTGTTGCTCCATGGCTGGTGGGATCTTCCCCGACCAGGGATCAAACCCATGTCCCCTGCATTGACAGGCAGATTCTTAACCACTGTGCCACCAAGGAAGTCCTTGTTTCTACTTTTTAGCTCATATAAATAATGCTGCTGTGAACATTTGTGTAAAGTTTTTTTTCTGTGTGTGGATATATATTTTCATTTCTCTTGTGTATATACTTGGGAATGGAATTGCTGCGTCATATGATACCTCTTTGTTTAACTATTTTAGGAGCTGCCCAACTGTTTTTCATAGGTCTTTTAACTTAAGAAAATAATAAGTACGTCTACTGATTTATCTTTATAATAGCTTAGATATTTTAAAAAATTGTTCTCCTCTCCATTTTAGAAATGAGAAAACCGGGGCACAGGAAATTGAACTTGTTTGCCAAAGGTCACACAGCTTATAAGAGTCATGTCTTGTAACACCTGTAGTGGCCATCTTTCTCTGTATTTCTCAGCTGCTATCTCTATCTGCCTGCAAATATAAGGTGGGGGAAATAGAGCTGGATAGCAATGCATTAAAAATATTAAAAAGTATAAATCTCATAAGTTAATATGATCTTAGCTATGTTAATAGAAACATCCAAATATGTGTTTGAAACAAGGGAAGATATAATCATTCTGTCCTTAGCACTTAACTGTCCCATGGCTAAAATGTTAGTTTCCATCTGGGATGACATACATTAAGACAGGTACTGTCAACCTGGAGTTTGTTCAGAGAAAAGCAGCCAGTGAAAGGCTTCAACACTATGATATAGGAATAAAGGCTAAATTCTCCAGTGATTGGCCTGGAGAAGAGAGAAGACTTACAAGAACATGATAGCTGTGGGAATTCCCTAGCGGTCCAGTGGTTTGGACTCTGCGCTCTCAGTGCCGAGGGCCTGGATTCATTCCCTGGTCAGGGAACTAAAATCCCACAAGCCACACGGCATGGCCAACAACAACAACAACAACAAAAATTCTGAACTGCTGGGGGGTCAGAAACACCATTGAGTCCTCAATAAAGGTTATTATAAAAAAAAAAAAAAGAATGTGTTAGCTTCTTTCAGATTAGAAGATCTATCATGTGAAACATTTGGAAAAAGGTTTAGAGCTGTGCTATCTTGCCCCAGAGGGAAGAACCAGGAAGTTTCAAGGAGATAGATTTATTCCAACATTTATATCTGAATTCATACCAGAATAATTTCTGACAGTTGGAGTTAATTGCAAATGAATTGGACCGTCTTGGGAGTTCTTGTAATTCTCCATCAATAATAGTATCCAAAACGAAATTGAGTTATTTGTAGTGAGGTGGATGGACCTAGAGTCTGTCATACAGAGTGAAGTAAGTCAGAAAGAGAAAGACAAATACCATATGCTAACACATATATAAGGAATCTAAGAAAAAAAAAATGTCATGAAGAACCTAGGGGTAAGACGGGAATAAAGACACAGACCTACTAGAGAATGGACTTGAGGATATGGGGAGGGAGAAGGGTAAGCTGTGACAAAGTGAGAGTGGCATGGACATATATACACTACCAAACGTAAAATAGATAGCTAGTGGGAAGCAGCTGCATAGCACAGGGAGATCAGCTCTGTGCTTTGTGACCACCTAGAGGGGTGGGATAGGGAGGGTGGGAGGGAGGGCGCCACAAGAAGGAAGAGATATGGGAACATATGTATATGTATAACTGATCCATTTTGTTATAAAGCAGAAACTAACACACCACTGTAAAGCAATTATACTCCAATAAAGATGTAATAATAATAATAATAATAGTATCCAGACAGGAGCAAGATGACTGATAGTAGGGAATTCTGTAATGGTGATTCATCATCCTGTGGGTTGTCTTAGATGATTTTTGAGGTTCCTTTCAACCAAGAGAAACTGGTTCTTTGATGTCTAGAGAAAACAAAGGTAGAGGAAGTTAACTACAGCCTGGAAAATGGTAGGCAAGTATAAGGTAAAGATGGTATATTATCATTCTTTTGGAATGATTTGGTAGTCAAATCATAAAATTTTAGAGCAGTGAAGGACCTCATTGATCACTTTGGCTATGCCCCCTTATTATGTAGATGGGGATACAGATACAGAGATTATTCACCACACCCATGGTCAAATACTCAATTACTGGCAGAGTCTGGACTAGAATCCATATTGTTTTAAAATAAATAAAAAAATTTTAATTAAAAAATAATAAAATGAGAGATTTATTCATTTCAACAATTAAAAGAAAACACAAATAACTTACTAGATAGAAATACCGACAAATCCAAGACTAGATTATGACAAGATCCTTAATGTATTATTAATGAAAGCTACTTATGTTCAGGATGTCTTTCTAACCTTTTGAGGACAAGATGAAAGAGTGAATGATAAGCTTTACCACAAAACTCTCCCTGGTGCTGCTGTCAGAGAGAAGATATTAAACTGAATGAACCATTAATTTGACACAGTATGGCCCTTTAAACTGTGTTCTGTGTCTTTGTGTTTTTTCTGTCTTTGCGTTTTTTCTCTTTGCCTTTATCATTGTTTTTGAATGTTCTATTATTTTCCTAGGTTGATCCCACCAATCTTGTTTTATTCCAGGTTCACCTTTATCTGATTGTCTTGAATGTGTAACACACACAACAAATGCATTAAACAGCAAAGGATCCAAAACTTCTAACATTGATAACAGTAAATTATTCAAGAACAATGAAATAAAAACAACAGGGAAGAAATCTTGGGCTCAGCTGAAGCCCTGCTAGGAGCATGCCAGCCAGTTATGAGGCCTGTGCAGGACCACTGAGGTGGTCAGGTTACATGTAGATGTGCCAGACTATGGAGAGACAACAGTTCTGTCCCCCAAATTTAAACACACAGCCTAAAAGTATTGTAACAACTAGTAACCTTGTAAAACTGGCATGAGAAATGAAATCTAATCTTGATCATTTTTTTGAATATTTTAAGAGGAGTTTATCAAGTAAATTTTCTTCCTTAAAATGGATGCTGTTTAGGGTACTGGGGACATCTTGATTCCCTGCTGCTCTTCCCTGTGGGATTTCATATCCTAATCTTTCCCATAGCATCCTAAAGAGAGTATTAGGATAGTTTGCATATTTCCAGGTCTATTTTCACTGTTTGTTATCACAGGAAATATCCTGTGATACTTATACATGTCCACTGAGGCCCAAAGGTAAAAGAAGGGCATTTTAATCCATCTTTTAAAGCATATGATCAGAAAGTGTTTGAGAAGCCTGTTATGAATTATGAGCATTTTCAGTAAGTCATTAACAAACTATCTTCAGCCATCAAATCCTGTGAAATTTAGTTTCATAATTGCATCACACTCCTTTGATACCCCTGTTGGAGTCAGTATTTACTGGGAAAACACTAACTTAATTGCCAAACTTTCTCTCTCCTCCTTTCAGCACACCTGCAAAGTGCTTATCACAATGGGGATTACACTTGTTCCAAGGAGAAGCTCTCCTTTTGAATTAGCCAATTAGCCAGTGTTTCATATCTTATCTTTCATTCACACACCTATGAATTTCTTCCCTCCAAGTACCAACACTTATCTGTAAGCTTATAAATTGAAAAGTATCTATTCCTTTGCTAGACATCTCATCACTGCATAATATGACCTTCAGCTATGCTTCCAGGAAGTGATTATTTATGTCTGGGTAAAAAAAATCTGCAGGCTAGGGCTTCCCTGGTGGCGCAGTGGTTGAGAATCCGCCTGCCGATGCAGGGGACACGGGTTCGTGCCGCGGTCCGGGAAGATCCCACATGCCGCGGAGCATCTGGGCCTGTGAGCCATGGCCGCTGAGTCTGCGCGTCCAGAGCCTGTGCTCCGCAACGGGAGAGGCCACAACAGTGAGAGGCCCGCGTACCACCAAAGAACAAAACAAAACAAAACAAAAAATCTGCAGGCTGTATGTGGAAAATGATTTAAAAAAATTTTTTTTACAGAAACCTCCCATCTTACAGTGTTTCTTTTCATATGAAACATCATAATCTTCAACAGAAATAAAAGAACACTGGAATGAGATTTGTGCAAAACATGTTTCTGAAAAGTCAGCACATTTAGCTGTCAGTTATGGACAAAATCACCAGAGATAAGAGCACTGATCCCTCTAGGGAGGAGGACTGATTGTTACACAGCAAGAATCCTGGCTGACCCAGCATGGTTCAGTGAGGGAATCTCACCACCAGAAAAGTCACCCGAGAGTACTTTTTTTGTTGTTAACATCTTTACTGAAGTATAATTGCTTTGCAATGGTGTGTTAGTTTCTGCTTTATAACAAAGTGAATCAGCTATACATATACATATATCCCTATATCCTCTCTGTCGTGTCTCCGTCTCACCCTCCCTGTCCCACCCCTCTAGGTGGACACAAAGTACCGAGCTGATCCACCCAAGAGTACTTTTAAAAAATACACTTGTTTGGTTTTGCCATTTCAGAGTTATTCTTGATTGGTGGATAGACTGTATTTGAAGGAGATTTGCTGCAACCTTGAAAGTCACTTTCCTTGCCTCTGTTCTGATGTGGGCTCATGGAGGAAGGGGCCCTTGACTTTGTTTTATAGAGTTAACATGAGCAAGAGAAAACTGGATGAAACTTTAATCAGTCTTAAGAATGACCATTTATGAAAATGAATAGTTTTATTGTCCCCATAGTACCAAGAAAATGAAAGAATTCATGGGAAAAGCAGGTTTTAGAGTAATTTCAAAGCCTACTGCCATTTTGCAGATCATGAAAGACCTTAGGATATTGGTGTTGATGTTTTGGGTTCACTTTCCTTCCTCATTGTCCTCTGAGGCTGTATATATGCAGCAGATGGACCAGATTGTGGCACAGCTGACCTATTGATTTTAACCATATTCATTATTGGAAACTTTCATTGGTTGTGCTGCAATTCACATCAGCCACTAAGATGGCCAAAATTAATGGATTTTTCAATGCCTTATAAGCCATTCAATTATGACACCAACAGACAGACAAAAATGTCAGTTCAGAATTTTATTTGAGAAGGGATATAAATCAGTGTGAGCAATACTAATAAGTTTTTTATTAATCCTCTGAGTTCCTAAGCAAAGAGAAAGAATCTCAAATGGTCTTAGTAAATGTGAAATACATTATAAGTAAAGGAATGACCATAGTTCATTTTTGTATGTAAGAGAATATAACTAGTGACTTCTTTGTGTTTATTATTACTGGCTTATTGCTGGATTCCACCTAACAATCTCTTTGTTTCCTGGAACAGATGATCTCAGATCTCTTAAAGAATCACAATACTGACTTGCCTTTTGATGTGTAGAACAGTGAATTTCGAGGTTATACATCCTTTCCCAAGTTCGTAGTTGAGGATTTTAAGCAGTTAGTAAAGGCAGAATATTAAAGGAGAGAAAATCCAGAACAAGCTGTTCAAAAGCAATCAGTAGGAAATTATGTAAACTTAATTAACTAGGGCATCAAGGGAAGGGCTGTGGAGTATAATGAAATATTTTTGAAATGAGGCAAAGCAGCCAAACTAAAACAAGGTTAGTTGAAGTGTTTCCAGAAGGAAGGGAGGGAATATCCTCTCTGCAAAAGGAGCACTGCTTGACCTTGTGCCTTATTTTTGGCTGTGAAACTCTGTGCCAGGATTCTCAAGAAGGGGTGGATGTACAAGGAGAGTCTGGAGCTGAGTGAACCAAAAAAGGGGAAATTCCTGGCTTGTACTTTTTATTGAATGATATTCATGCAGTAAAATGGGTTCTGAAATATAGACTTTATGGTCCAGCTGTAAACCTCTGACCTTCCATTTACAAGTGAGCCAAAATGATTAGCCAGGATTGAGAAGAAATCTGTATGTTTCAGGTGTAAGTAGACCAGATGGAGAAAGACTGAAGGTTCTGTCTACTCAGATTCGGTTCAGTTTTGTTTTGTTTTTTAAAGGGAAAATTTATTTATTTATTTATTTATGGCTGAGTTGGGCCTTCGTTTCTGTGCGAGGGCTTTCTCTAGTTGTGGCAAGCAGGGGCCTTTCTTCATCGCGGTGCACGGGCCTCTCACTATCGCGGCCTCTCTTGTTGCGGAGCACAGGCTCCAGGTGCGCAGGCCCAGTAGTTGTGGCTCATGGGCCTAGTTGCTCCGTGGCATGTGGGATCTTCCCAGACCAGGGCGCAAACCCGTGTCCCCTGCATTAGCAGGCAGATTCTCAACCACTGCGCCACCAGGGAAGCCCCCAGTTCAGTTTTTAAAAATATTTATTGAACAGCTTTTCTATTAGAGGTGATGTGCTAATGCAGAATGGGACAAATAGCTGAGTAAGACATTAATTCCATTGCCCTTTAAGAGCTTATAATCTATTATGGTGGATGAGACAAGTACACAGCACAAAAAACAGAGGTACAAAATGATACTCCAGTGTCAGAAGACTCCAAAATATTTGTCTCTAGTTCTGTCTTCTTTCTTGAGCCCCAGATCTGAAAAGTCCACTGCCTGTTGGACTTCTCCCTTCAACTTTTTCCCCCAATTTAAAAAGTTGTGGTAAAATACACACAACTTAAAACTTACCATCTTCACCATTTTTAAGTGTACAGTGTAGTAGTATTAAATACATTGATAATATTATACAGCCATCACTACCATCCATCTCCATGCCACTTTTCATCTTGTAAAACTGAAACTGTACCCACTAAAGAATAACTTTCTAAAAAAAAAAAAAAAAAAAAAAAGAATAACTTTCTATTCTTTCCTCCCCCAAGCCCTGGCAACCACCATTCTACTTTCTGTCTCTGTGAATTTGCTTATTCTAAGTACCTCATATGAGTGAAATGATACAGTATTTGTCTTTTTGTGACTGGCTTATTTCACTTGGCATAATGTCCTCAAGGTTCATCCATGTTCATAGCATGTGTCAGAATTTCCTTCCTTATTAAGACTGAATAATATTTTGTTGTATATATATATATACACCACGTTTTACTTAGCCATTCATCTGTGGATTTCATTGACTTTTGAGTAGGGAAAGAAATGTAAACTTTCATTTTTTGATTACTTCAGAGGTAGAGTTAGAAACCTAGGTACACAAACACACAAAAATGGTTTGTTTCCTCAAAGCTCTCATTTATTTGGGTAGCAAATGCAGAATTTAGAACTTTTAGGAATCTATGGGAAATGATATTTATTAAATATACATACACAATCCCATACATTGATTCATACAAATCCTTTATGAAGAGGACAAACCTCCTAAAATACAGTACTGTCAAATTTTGGAAGATAAAGAATGCATATATGAACTCTTCATTTAAATTCGGGTTTGGAAATTCATACAAAATTTTATAAATAAAGGATTTACAAAATTTTATTTATCTGTGATCTCAAAGACATGCTATTATAGACTGAATGTTTGTGTCCTCCCTAAATTCTTATGTTGAAACCTAATCCCCAATGTGACGGTATTTAGAGGTAGGAACTCGGGAGGTGATTAGGTAATGAGAGTGGAGTCTTCATGAACAGGGTTAGTGCCTTTATAAAAGACACCCCAGGGATTTCCCTTGCCCCTTCTGCCATGTGAGGATGCAGAGAGAAGGCAGTAGTCTGTGAACCAAGAATCAGGCCCTCACCAGACACCAAATCTGCTGGCACCTTGGTCTTGGACTTCCTAGTCTCCAAAACTGTGAGGAATAAATTTGTACTGTATTGTTTAGTTAATGCTATTTTGTTATAGCAGTCTGAACATACTAAGATACATGCTTTAAATTTCTTTTTAACATTTTGGTGAAACATACATGACATTTTAATCATTTTTCGGTGTACAGCTCAGTTTCATTAAGTACCTTCACACTGTGCTAACATCACCACTATCCATCTTCAGAACTTTTTAACTTCACAAACTGAAACTCTCTATTAAATAATAATTCTCCATTCTGTTTTCTGTCTCTGTGAATTTGACTCCTCTAAGTACCTCATATAAGTAGAATCATACAATATTTGTCCTTTTGTTATTGGCTTATTTCATTGAGGATAATGTCTTAAAGTTTCGTCTATGTTGTAGATTGTGTCAGAATCATATTCCCTTGTATGTATATAGCACATTTTGTTTATCCATTTATCTGCTTATGGACATTTGGTTTGTTTTCACCTTTTGGCTATCTTGAACAATGCTGATGTGAACATGAGCATACAAATATCTGTTTGAGTCCCTGGTTTTAATTCCTTTGGGTATATACCTAAAAGTAGAATTAATGGATCATATGGTAATTCTGTGTTTAATTGTTTTTAGGAAATGCCATACTGTTTTTGACAGTGACTGCCCATTTTGCATTCCCATGATCAATGTAAAGGGTTCCGATATTCTTGCCATTGCTTTTTATTTTCTGATTTTTGAATAATAGCCATTTTAATGGGTTTGAAGTGATATCTCATCGTGGTTTTGATTTGCATTTCCCTAGTGATTAGTGTTGTTAAGCATCTTTTCATGTTCTTATGGGCCATATGTTTATTTTCTTTGGAGAAATGTCTATTCAAGTCTTTTTCCCATTTTTAAATTGTGTTATTTTTTGTTGTAGGAGTTCTTTATACATTCTGGGTATTAATCCTTTATCAGATATGATTTGCAAATATTTTCTCCCATCTTTTAGGTTACCTTTTCAATCTATTGATAGTGGTTTTTGATGCACAAAAGTTTTTAATTTTGATGAAGTCAAATTTATGTATTTTTGTTTTTGTTGCCTGAACTTTTGATGTGATATCCAAGAAATCATTGCCAAATCCAATGTCATGAAACTTTTTCCCTATGTTTTCTTCTAAGAGTTATAGTTTTAGCTCTTATGCTTAGGTCTTTGATTCATTTTTAGTTATTTTTGTATGTGGTGTAAAGGTCCAATGCCATTCTTTTACACACAAATATCTCAACACCATTTATTGAAAAGATCATCCTTTTCCCACTGGCACCTTTGTTGTAAATCGTTTTACCATATACGGGAGGGTTTATTTCTGGGCGCTCTATTCCATTGGCCTGTATATCTGCTCGTATGCAAGTACCACACTGTTTTGATTACTGTAGCTTTGTAGTAAGTTTTTAAATTTGGAAATGTGGAGCTTTCAACTTTGTCCTTCTCTTTCAAGATTGTTTTGGCTACTTCAGGTCCCTTGAGATTCCATGTGTGTTTTAGGACAGTGACATGCTTTTACTTATGGTCTTCGAAATATTTTATAGAAAGTCTTCTTGGACATTTTTATACAAATTTCCTTTGAGGTAATCCTCTCCAGCTCATCTGAGTTCAGAATATGGCAGGGTCTGATTATTTAAGCCAATGTAGGGCTACATGGTATTCTTTAAACGCTTAGAAGAAAAGGGTTATAGGATATAGGATTTGGAAAAGATATTTCCTTTCTAGAGAAAAAGGGAGAAAAAACACATTAAAAAAAATCTAGTTTGAAAATATTTAGCATTTGTCCTTAGAGAAGAGTTTAGATCTGCTCCCTTCCCCCCACACCTGTTTTCTCGATAATCTTATTTTTTACTTTGCAAATGGATAAGCTTGGGGGATTTACCAGAGTCTGTGACACGTGCATGTAATATGCAAGCTATGAAAAATTACCTAAATCTTTAGGGCTACCTTTTGTTGTTTAAGAATAAATAAATCATGATAGCTTTTAGATAAGTTCCTCTCATCTTCATAACCTTCATGAAGTCTACATAGTTATTTTCCAAAGCAGATGTTTGATAATTGTTTTTAATGAAAATTTTAAAAATATCATGTCTATTTTATCTTGTCCAATAATGAGCAGTATTTGAAGGAACTTTTCTGACTTAAGTTACTCAGTATGTCTTGTCACTTAGTTTTCTCCCTTCTCTATTCAAAGGAAAAGTACTTACTCAGTTTGCTGGTGATGATCACATTTTTGAATAGTCTGGACTCTGTTCAATCATTTTGGTTAAAAAATGAGATGTTAATATTTTCCCATCCATTTATTTGAATTGTCAAATTTCTTTTGGCTTTGAACTTCAGCATGCTGCAGGTCTTTTTTTTTTTAAGTCTTGCAGTTACTTATCTGATCATTTACTTTGTAATATGTGTAAGAAGTTCTTTGCATCCCCTTCAGCAGGTAGAGTAAAATCAGATCTCTCCTGGGGAAATTCTAGAATGTTAGTATCCACCTGGAGCACCTCTACCCTTTCTATGGGATCTGAGTATCCCCTCTTCCATTCAGGTCATGGTGTCCTCCTTTGGA
This sequence comes from Kogia breviceps, assembly GCF_026419965.1. NCBI lineage: Eukaryota > Metazoa > Chordata > Mammalia > Artiodactyla > Physeteridae > Kogia > Kogia breviceps. Next base: position 87,757,635 of record NC_081312.1, on the reverse strand, counting down.
TTAAGCCTGACTATCACCCACAGTTAGAGTTTGTAGAGATATTGCCAGCATTCAAAGTTATCACCAAAATACTGCAGAATTTCATTTGCTCATGAAAGGCAGCAACCACATCAGTTTTACCTGATTAGTTTCCAGTAAGTTCAAAACTGTGTAGATATTTAATAGATACTGTCTAATTCATATATTTAAGACAGGTTGTTATCTATAAAGTCCAATTTGGCCATTTGAATTTTTTCAGTTATAATGAGTTATTGCAGAATAGTTGATGGTCTCATGCATGGTTGATCTAGCTTGGCTACAACAGTAGTGGAAACCAGTCAAAATTAATGGGAAATGATTCATTTTATCACGCTGTAAAGCTGTGATCTGAATACAAGAAACAAAATATTTTATTAATGAAAAGGCACATGTTTAAATACTTCACATGAATGTATTTAAGACATTTTTTTTAAAACATTCGATGAAAAATCAGTGTGTAGATTTTTTAAAGACATGAATGGCTCCTTCAAAATATGTTTGATAGTCTCTAATATATGTGTAGTTTAGATATCCAAGAATGGTTCATACATGTACAAACATGTTCTTTCCCCCAAATCAGAAGCCTGAAGGACCTGCTGAGTGCACACTGACTGGGCTGTCACTGCTTGAGGCTTGGTCAAATCCTCATGGACATTTTCCAATTTTAGCAAAATCCAAGTGAACTACGGTTTGTGTCACTGAAATTTGCTTTATCATCATTGTCACCAATTACCATTTATTTAGCATCAATAACACATGATGGTATTAGAGAACTAAGTGTACAGAGACTCTGTACTCTAGAGATTCCTGGACCACTCCTCTGAGTTGCTTGGTGAATTTAGACAGCTAGTGTCAGTCTTATCATGGGCTTATAGAAATAACAGGCTACCAAAATTTAGGCTGCGAGTAGAATCATAAAAGATTCCTTGTCCTTTTAGCACAGAGTAATTCCAGAAATTCTTTATTTGCTAGTTTTCTCTTTCCAGTGGAGACTGGATGTGATAGTGCTTCTTGGAAAACTTGGTTCCAGGAAAGTTAACTCAGAAATATGGTGTTTCTTAGTGATTAATGGGCACAAGCTTTGGAGTTAGACCTGTGTTCACATCCCAACTCTGCCACTAATGTAGTTTCAAAATGGGGATAATTGTCTCATAAAATTACAGTGAGAATTAAATGAGATTATTACTGAAAAGTGCTTATTTGTTCAATCTGGCACAAAGTGAGTAATCAAATATGGCATTTGTTACTATTATGACTCATTGTTTCTTCTACGTATAAAAGGAATATGTCTTCTTTTGGAAATTTTGGAAATGCTATCAAGAAGAAACTTAAAATTACCATATCACAAAATCACCACTATCACTATGACAGTGATAGTCATTGATAACATTATTAGTGTATTGCATTGTAGTCTTTTCCTTCTGTGTGTAATGTATATATGTGTGTGTGTGTGTGTGTGTGTGTACAATGTAAGTCTGGCAGATAGTAACTGTTTAGTAAAGATTTTTTTAATGCTATTGGATATGGTAGAATGTATCCTTTTAAAAAAATAGTTGCATAATATTCTCTTATGGATGTACCACAGTTTATTTAGCCAAATCCCTATCCCTATAAAAAATAGAAAGATTTTTTCTATTAAAAAAATCTTTCAGATGAACATTTGTGTTTATAAATCTTACTGTATGTATCTGATTGTTTCTTTAAAGTAAATGCCCCTAAGTAGAATTACTGAGTCAGAGGTTCTGAGCTTTATAAAGTTTTGGGTACATATAGCCAAAATGCCCAATATAAAAGTTGTCCCAAGAACAGTATTGGCTTTCTAAACTTTGCCAATCTAATACATCAAAATGGTCTTTTGTTATTTCTTTTAATAATCTCTTATCGTTTTGATTCATATTTTTTTACTGTAGTGCAATTGAATATTTTCCTCCTATATTTAAGAATATTTTCAAGAAATTCCCATTTCTTTGTAATGATGTTTCTCAAACAAAACCTCAGCTGCTCTAGTAATATCTCCTGTCCCAGAGTGGTACATCATAGTTCCTGAGAAGAAAAGGAAAAATCATTGTGTGTGTGTGTGTGTGTGTGTTAAGTGAAAGGTAGCTTCTTTGATTTACATGAACATTAAACCATGATAGGTAATGACAGTTTACTCCTAAACTGCGTGCAGTTACCATTGACATGGATATGCTATAACCTGTCATCCTTGGCTTATAGATCTCCCCAGGGGAAATGTTCCAGGACAGTGAGCAAAAGGAATGTTTTCTGGGGAAAGAATCAGGGCAAGAGCATTGTGATTTCAGACGTCACAATTTTTCCCTCTAGCAGTCTATATCCAAGAGCAAATCTCTGCCAGCCAAGCAGATGAATCTGCCATTTCTGAATATATGTGATGGCTGGAATGAAGATTTCTGGTGACAACCGTGGGCCTCTATCAGATACCCCTTTCTGGACGTCTCAGACTGAGAGCCGACTGGAGAGGGATTGTTTTACACTCAGAAACCAGGAAACTTCTCGTCTTATTCATAGAGCTTTTCATTTTTCTGAGTGTTTCCCTCTGCCTGTCAGGACTTGTGTTCTCACAAACTCCTGCCCTCACACCAGGGAAGGGAATAATTGAATTTAGATAGTTGGTTTTTGAGTTGGACCAATACTTTCCATATGGAACTTCCATAGAAGAAATGGGTCAAATAGAGGACACGCAGGGGAAGCAACTCTGAATGCTTACATTGATACATACATTATTTGTTTTCTTTGATATGTTAGAACCTATGTAAAAGGAAAGTACTGTCTAAAATAAGAGGATAGTGTTCTATAGTCATATCATAATTTGAGTATTTATCATTGCATGTTTTTAAAAATACATTTATTGGGCTTCCCTGGTGGCGCAGTGGTTGAAAGTCCGCTTGCCGATGCAGGGGACACAGGTTCGTGCCCCAGTCCGGGAAGATCCCACATACCGCGGAGCGGCTAGGCCCGTGAGCCATGGCCGCTGAGCCTGCGCTTCCGGAGCCTGTGCTCCGCAAAGGGAGAGGCCACAACAGTGAGAGGCCCGTGTGCTGCAAAAATAAATAAATAAAAAAATAAAAATAATTTTTAAATTTTATTTATATATTGCTTCTGGCCTCATTGGGTCTTCGTTGCTGCGCGCGGGCTTTTCTTTGGTTGCGACAGGTGGGGGTTACTCTTTGTTGTGGTGCCCAGGCTTCTCATTGTGGTGGCTTCCCTTGTTGCAGAGCACAGGCTCTAGGCATGTGGGCTTCAGCAGTTGTGGCACTTGGGCTCAGTAGTTGTGGCTCATGGACTCTAGAGCACAGGCTCCGTAGTTGTGGCGCACAGGCTTAGCTGCTCTGCGGCATGCAGGATCTTCCTGGACCAGGGATTGAGCCCATGTCCCCTGCACTGGCAGGTGGATTCTCAACCACTGCACCACCAGGGAAGCCCTGAATGTTTTTTTATTATAAGTTTTAAAAAGCAGATTGGGTCAGAGCTCACTTAAATTAAGAGGGGAAACACTTGTTCTTTTATGATGTTTAAACTCTATATTTGGATTAAGAAACTTATATCCTTTAATATATGTAATAAACTACAACTATTCAAGAGTTGAACAGCATCTTGTTGGAAGCAATTTATTTTCCATTAAAACTGACACCACTTAGAATTTGCTGTTTGAGGTCTACTTGTCAAAGACCTCATTTCTATCCTATACTTTAAAATTGTTGCTCTCCAAGCCAGGGAAATGTTTTCTGGGCCTGTGTATGATGGCTCTGTACCAAACCAGCAATGTCTAGTAACCTTCCAAGGCCTGTGTGGTTTTTTAGAGATTTATTATATAAAGGGAAGAAACAAGCGTGTTCTATTTTATACTATTTAGGACCTAAGAATCACTCATTTCCCTCAGGATTCACTTGCACTAAGGCCTAGACAGAGAAAATCTGGCTCTTTGTCATCCTGAACTGCCCCAGTCCTTGCTTTAGCTTGTAGCCTGCAGCCTCATGAGGGACCCCAATACTCCGTTTCCTTGGTGTTTGAGGTATAAGTTCTAGATTTCTGAAATGTACACCTAGGAATTCCTGGTGATGGCATAAAAACTGACATCATTATGAAAAGTGGGCAGGAGGTATTGTGCCCTTTGTGAGGAAGTTTAAAATTTCTTATATCCTAACTACAGTTAAGGGGGAAATCATAGATTAAAACACCACACCACCAACAACCAACTTCCCCGTTAACAAATAAACAGACTTCCCATACCGCAATTGGAAGGCACCTAATAGATCATCCTCTTTATTGGACTGTGGCCGTGGGCTTCTCAATGTTATTCTGTAATACTAAGGCCTAGAGGAAAATCTGGCACAGGTAAATAAACAGTAAATATTGGCTGAAAGAATAATTCAGTGACCTAGGTCTGTGATTTGCACTTTTTTCTTTGCCAAAGATCTTTTAAATTAATTTTGTTTCCCATGGCCTCCAAATTTTGAAAGATTTCCTGCTCTGCATTAGGTAATAATTTATTTGTTTTCTAATTTTATTGACCAAAGCCAACCAGGATTTCTAGTCAACGTGAGAAAATCATGGTTAGTTAGGACTGTAATTCCAGCTCAGAAAAAAAGAAATTTGACATTTTAGTTAGGTGATGTAACAAATAAGCTTTTTGAAATAAAAGTAACTTCCAGCCCAGTATTACTTTTTGGAAGTCTCCTATGAGTCTGAGCATGCAGACTGAAAATTAATGATTTAGTCTAACCTACTCATTTTATAGATAAACTTGCTAAAGTGTAAGGAGTTAGGGTGAAATGATTTATTGGTAAAGCCAGACTAATTGATTCCCATTTCCTAGCTTAAAGAGTCTAGTTAAGATGGGTATATAGGCTAAGGCTTAGAGATGATATTTAGAATGAGGCCTTAAGCACCTGGCTCTTTTTTTTTTTTTTTAACATCTTTATTGGAGTAAATTGCTTTACAATGGTGTGTTAGTTTCTGCTTTATAACAAAGTGAATCAGCTGTTCATATACATTTATCCCCGTATCCCCTCCCTCTTGCGTCTCCCTCCCACCCTCCCTATCCCACCCCTCTAGGTGTTCACAAAGCACTGAGCTGATCTCCCTGTGCTATGCGGCTGCTTCCCACTACACTTGGCTCTTTTTTATGAATACTTTATGGATTGTGCTGATTAAAATAGGTTACAGACAGAATCCCATTTTAATACACACTTTATTATCTTACATCTAGTTACATATAATATAATTGCATATTTCAGGGATCTAGCTCAGAGTTCATACTGTTTTATTGTTATGGATCACAAAATTCTACCAGGTTAAAATAATTCATATGAATAGATGTCATAGAGCAGCAGTCCCCAGCCTTTTTGGCATCAGGGACTGGTTTTATGAAAGACAATTTTTCCACAGAGCAGGGAGAGGGATGGTTTCAGGATGATTCAAGCACATGACATTTATTGTGCACTTTATTTCTATTATTATTACATTGTAATATATAATGAAATAATTTTACAACTCACCATAATGCAGGATCAGTGCGAGCCCTGAGCTTGTTTTCCTGCAACTAGATGGTCTGATATGGGGGTGATGGGAGACAGTGACACCCGAAGTGTGTTGCTTATGTCCAGTCTACTCCGTAAGATGCGGCTTAATTGTCACTTGCCACTCACTGATAGGGTTTTGATATGAGTTTGCAAGCAATTGACTTATTATGGTCTCTGTTCAGTCAAACCTCCCTGCTAATGATAATCTGTATTTGCAGCCACTGCCCAGCGCTAGTATCACCACCTCAGCTCCTAGATCCCTCGCATGTGCAGTTCACAGTAGGGCTCAAGCTCCTATGCGAATAAAGCTGCCACTGATCTGACAGGAGGTGGAGCTCAGGCGATAATGCAAGTAATGGGGACCGGCTGTAAATACAGATGAAACTTCACTCGTTCACCCACCACTCACCTCCTTCTGTGTGGCCCGGTTCCTAACAGGCCACAGACCAGTATGGGGAGTTGGGGACCCCTGTCATAGAGGACCCATTTTGTCCAAGAAGGATGTGGGAACACCCTCCTTATGACCCCAGGAGAGGGAATTGCTTGAGGGTACATGTCATCAACTTGAGATCAGGCCAATGGCAGCCACAACAGATTGACTCTTGAGAACAGTGGCATCAACCTTTGTAAAGCCTACAGAGAAAACCAGGGGTGAAACTATGCAGCGAAGCAAGGTCAAGGATTTGAAGTGGGTCAAGATTCTAGTGTCTATGATGTTTTGCATTTTTGCTGTTATTAACATGTCAACATGATAATAGATGGTCAGTTAAGTTTGAGCATCAAAATTATTAATCACAAGTCCCTGTTCATGTAGAGAATATGAGGAAGTCATACAATGGGGAGAGAAATACCAAAATTTACTGGAAAGATGAACTCTTTACAATTTTCATGTTTTAAAATGTTATTGAGGTATAATTTATAGATAATAAAAAGCACAGATTATTATTATTATTTTTTTTGCTAGCAAAAATTTGGGACAGTTTTATCTTTGAAAGAGGCAGTATCTAGCATCCAGAATCATAGTCCAATTAATGGAATGAACCTCTTCCAACCTGAACACAGTCATTTTGACGTTAGTATGACATAAAGGAATAGAACACAGCAAATTCTGGAGCCCTACAAAAGCAAAAATAATGAGTGCTTGTCACTGGAAGTTTTTATAACGAAGGTAAGCAGTAACCAATTCTGAAGTTGATTAAATTGTCTATGACAACGTTTCTGTAATAATTTTTACCTTTTTCACTTCTGAAGGACAAGATAGTCTAGCGATGTTTCAAAATCCCTTATTTAATTAACAAAGGAGAATCATGCAGGCACTATTGTGACAGACAAGTAGCAGGAAGGTGCAAACATTTGCAAGGTGGTGTGGATTGGTCTCCTCTTCCACCAGGCAGTCACAACACTTAAGAGGCATACCCTGCTCTTTGTTTTGAGTGTTTTATGTCACACATAGAACTGCTAGGTTTTAGAATTATTAAAAGAACTGATGAGGTTGATAGGTACAAAACATGTTTTCTATCTGTTTGTACAATAAGAACTCTTAAGAAATATCTTAAAGTTAAAAAGAAAATCCAGCATTAATAGTAAGGAAGCAGTTTTTGCATATAAGCACGTGTGTGTGTGTGTGTGTGTGTGTGTGTGTGTGTGTGTAGTGGAATATGAAAAGGTTTTTAAAAAATGTTTTCCTAATTGTTAAGAATATGATTAGTGTACTTTCATTAAGATAATGAATTACACAATTAAGATTCAGATAAAGCTTTATGTCCTGAAATGATGGAACAAAGCTTAAAGAGATGACATTAAACAAGTAAATATAAAATCCTGAACTTAAATTCCAAAAGTCAACTCTGTGTATACAAGATGGAGACAATAGCATTTTATGGCAAAAACCCCAGAGATTTTAGTTAATTATAAGCTCACCTAAAGCAAAGTGGTAAGACAGTAGCCCCAAATGTTTATATTAAGTTGCATCTAATAGGGAGGAGAGAGTTTTACAGTACACTTGACTATTGTTGCCAGAACTTTAATTTTGTGTTCCCGTCTGGGGGTTACATTTTAAGAAGGATGTCAACCAAGTGAGGCGTACTGGACAGATGGTGGCAAGGTAATGAGGGGACTGAAAAGTTCCCGAGAGACCGAAGCAGAGTAACTGGGGGAAAGCATAAGTAAAATCATAGTTCTTGCCTCTGGGGAAAAAACCCTTAGAGATTATTTAATCTGTAACTCTTACTTTTGACCTGAGGAAACTGGTTCAGAGAGCTGTGTCCTGAGTTACAGGACAAGACAGGAGCAGACTAGTTTCCAAAAGTACTACATGATGAGAGAGCAGGTGCCAAATATGTGACATGCTGTGTGGAAGAGGGCCCAGATGTCTTTCATAGCTTGAAAAGGCAGAACCAAGACTAATGTTTGGAAGTTGAAGGAAAGATTTGCAATAAAAATAGAAGCAACAACTTCCTAGTGATTACAGCTGCCTAAAATTGGAATAGATTGCCTTGAAAAGCAGTGAGCTGCCCATCACTGGATATGTTCAAGTAAAGGCTGAGAATGTTGTTGAGGTGATTCCTTCTGTGCAGGGAAGGTTGGATTACACTAGTTTATTATTATAGCCCCTTTTAATTGCTAATAAGAGCTAACATTTATTGAGTACTTATGGATTGCTATGTTAAAGTAGTGTATATGTATTATCTCGTTGAGTCTTATAATATTGATGATACATGAGGAGGCTGAGGCCCGGAGAACCACTTGTTTTTGCCTATGGTCACATGGTTAGTAATTGATGAGGTGGGATTCAAATCCAGGCAGTTGGGCTCCAGAGCCAGTTTTGGTAATTTCTGTGCTGCAGCTGACCCTTAACTGCAGTTTCTCTGACTCACATAAATATGTATTAGATTTATTTAGATCCTTTCTTTCATGACTTACAACATTTTTGAACAGAAGGAATCTCTCAATAAGAGGGCCCAGCTTGCATTCGGGAATCTGGTTTCTTATGGGATTTAGTGTCATGAATGTGCCCTGCAAGCCTGTGTGCATTCACAGTCCTTGATAATAAATCCTCTGGAAACAGCCAGCCGTTTGCAGTTCCTGAGCCATTTCCATAATGGTAGAAGTTATATTAAACTACCATTTATCATTAAGAGACCTTGTGTTCCCAAATCTACTCACTTTACATATATGTTTTAAAATTCTCCTTAGTAGGTATTCTAATCCCTGTATTATAAATGTGAAAACTGTATGTTAGATTTTGATCAACCTGACTCCAGCCCAAACTGAACTATTTTTTAATTGAACTTTTTATTTTGAGATAATTGTAGATTCACGTGCAGTTTTAAGAATTAATACAGAGATATCCAGTGTACTCATTATCCAATTTCCTCCAATAATACTTTGTGAACCTATAGCACAATATCACAGAATATTGACATGGATACAGTCAAGATACAGAACATTTCCCTTACCACGGGGATCCCTCTTATTGCCACCTTCCTCTCGTCCACCGTCCTATCCCTCACCTGATGACCACTAATCTATTCTCCATGTTTATAATTTTTGTCATTTTAGGAATCTCATATAAGTGAAATCATACCACATATAACCTTTTGGGATTGTTTCTCTTCACTCAGCATAATTCCTTAGAGATTCATCTAGGTTGTTCTAGTTAACAATAGTTTTCTTTTTATTGCCCAGAAATATCCATGATGTAACGCAGTTTGTTTAACCATTACCTGTTAAAGGACATCTGGGTTGTTTCCAGTTTTCAGTTACTGTGAATAAAGCTGTTATAAACATTTGTGTAAAGGTTTTTGTGTGAACAAAGGTTTTCATTTCTCTGAGATAAATGTCCAGGAGTGAAATTGCTAGGTTATATGGTAGGTTGGTGTTTAGTTTTATAAGAAACTGCCAAACTGTTTCTTAGAGTGGCTGTACCATTTTACAGTCCTGCCAACACTGTATAAATAACCCAGTTTCTTTGCATCCTCACCAGCATTTGGTGTTGTCATTATTTTTTATTTTATTCTGAGAGATGTGTAGTGATATCTCATTGTGGTTTTAATTTGTGTTTCCCTGGTGGCTAATGATGTTGAACATCCTTTCATATGCTTATTTGCCACATGTGTATCCTCTTCAGTGAAGTGTCTGTTCCTTTTTTTTTTTTTTTTTTCCCGTGTCCTCATTGGATTGTTTGCATTTTTACTGTTAGGTTTCGAAAGAGCCTGAAGTTTTATAGAAATCCATTTCAACAATGTGCTCTTCATTACGTCTGACATACCTGCCTTGCCAATACCCTGCTCAGGGTAACTCCCATAGTCTGACTTGTGTGACTTCTTATAGCTTGGTGGAAAAGTTGTGATTCCATTCTGAATAGATGTAGAACAAAACACAGGTTGTCTGAACTTACAGCTGCCTAACAATCTTTTTTTCTTAGATATAATTCACATGTCATAAAATTCACCTGTTTAAATTGTACAAATCATTGATTTCTAGTATATTCACAAAGTTGTACAACTATCACACTGTAATTCCAGAACATTTTCACCACTGCAAAAAAGAAACCTTGTTTCTATTAGCAGTCACTCTGAATTTCCCCATTCTCCCTTTCCTCCAGTCCCTGGAAACCACTAATCTACTCTCTGACCCTGTGATTTACGTGTTCTGGACATTTAATATAAATTGAATCATGCAGTATGTACCCTTTGTGTCTGGCTTCTCTCAATTAGCATGTTTTCCAGGTTCATTTTTAAGGTTCATCCATGTTGTAGCAGGTATCAATACTTCATTCCTTTTCAGGACTGAATAATACTCTATGGATACATCCCACATTTTGTTTATCCGTTCATCAGTTAATAGATATTTATTTCCACTTTTCAGCTATTATGAAGAATGCTGCTGTGGACATTTGTGTACAAGTTTTTGTGTGGACATACAATTTCATTTCTTTTGAAATATACCTAGGAATGAAACTGCTATGTCATATGGTAACCCTATGTTTAACTGTTTGAGAAAATGCCAAACTCAAAATGGCTGCACCGTTTGACATTCCCACCAGCAATGTATGAGAGTTCCAAATTCTCTACACCTTCACCAACACTTGTTATTTTTATTACAGCCATTTGTTTTTGATTATGATCATTCTAGTGGGTGTGAGATGATACCATGCTGTGATTTGCATTTCCCTAATGACTAGTGATGTTGCGTGTTTTCACATAGGCTTATTGGCTATTCATATTTCTTTGGAGAAATGTCTATTCACATCGTTTGCCCATTTTTTAATTGTTGAGTTGTAAGAGTGTTTTTTATATATTTTGGATGCGAGACCTTTATCAGATACAGGATTTGTAAATATTTTCTCCCATTCTGTGGCCTGTATTTTCACTTTCTTAACGGTGTCCTTTGAAGCACAAAGGTTGTTAATTTGGAATAAGACCATTTTAACTATTTCTCCTTTGGTTGCTTTTGCTTTTAGGTATCTTAGCAATTTTTAAACTATGTTCTTTTACTCTTTATTATGGCCCCTTTGATCTTTTCCAAGTGCCCCCCATTCACAGCAAGTACCCTGTCTCCCTAGTTCCTTTACTTTACGCAGATGAACTTGCCTCCTTCTTTCTGAGAAGGCTGCGATTATTTGCCATAATTTCCCTAACTTCCTTTGTCTCAACTTCATAAGTTTCTATGTATTTTCACTCTCCCTCCTCTTGTCACATCCTCCTTTGAAATACAAAGTTTTGCTTTTCCTTGTTAAGATGAACACCTCCACTTGGGCTATTTCATCCCCTCCTCTCAGACTTTGATTCAATGATTGGACTCTCTCTCGCTCCTAGCATCAATAATCTCTCCTTCTCTACTCTTCCTTCTTTTCTGCCTTCATATAATCTCAGGTCTCTGTTTCCCCTTTAAAGAAAGATAAGGAGGGGGACGTTCCCCAGTTTTATTTTTCCTTTAACCTAACAACCTCTTTGACTTTTCCCTTTACTTTTAATCTTGAAGGAGATGTTTCACCTCATCTAAAATATTGCAGTAACCTTCTCAATGGTCTCCAAGTCCCCAGTCTCCCACTTTGACTCACCTTACGCACTTTCCATCAGACAAATCTTCCCAAAATGAAGTTCTTAATCACCTAACTCTCCAGCCTAAAAACTTTTGATGACTCATTTAATAACAAGTTATCTACAGACTCCCCAGACTAATTTAATTCAAAGTCTTTATAACATCCTCTCAACTCTGACACATCTGGACAACTCACTCTGCCCTGAACACAGCCCCTTAGCTTCCTGCCTAATGTCTGTCTGCTCCCCCGAATGCCTGTTTTCCTTACTCTTTTCCTATGAAAATTCTGTCTTTTACTCAGAGGCCCCGGTCTTTTTTCACCATCTCCTCCCCCTTCCACCAGAGGGCACTCTACAATCTGTATACCCCTACCACATTGCAAACTTCTACGTGGCCCTTATTATTCTGCCTTGTATTATAGCTCTTTAAAATAGATTGTAAGCTCTCTGAAGGCAGAGACTAATAGCTTGTCCGTCTCTGGACCTTCTCTAGTAGCCAGACAGGGCTTTAGATCTGTAGGTACTGAGTAAGTATCTCTTGAATTGATGAAATTTGAATTGAAAACAAGAACCAGGGCACCCCACATCCGTGGAGAAAAATCTGGAAAAGATAAGGCAGAAAACATGAGGTAGACAGGGATTGGTGAAGCTGAGCAAGTAATTTATGCTTTAGCTTTACAGTGAATCAGAATATAAGCTCAAAACCTCATTTTTCTGAATGTCAGTTTTAAAACTGATCATTGCATAGCAGATGTATTCTTTATTTTCAAAACACCAAGGGTAAAAAACCATATATATATGTGCATATATAAATATGCACACACACACACACACACATATGTAGCAGAACCAGTTGAGTAAAATGATGTAGAGTCACTTTATGTGACAAGTTGAATAATCTGTTCAGAATCATGGCCCTAGAATTGTTAGGAAGGATGTCATGTTCATCTCCCAATTATGGAGAAAGGAAGTAGTGAATTGCAGGAAATTTTATTCTAAGTTATTTATCTATGTATTCCTCTCTAAAGGGAGAGGTAGAGGCAACTTTCAGATTTTCTTTATATCAAATTTATTGGATGAGAGAAAAAATAAATATAATTTTAAAGACTTTTAAGGAACCTTTGCTTTATCTTCAGGTAAGAGTGCTTTCCAATTTTCTACTGCTATTTTTAAGTACATTATGAGTATCCATACAGTGAAATACTATGTAGCAATTAGATATGTTTTCACAAGGAAAGATGTCCACAATATATTGTGTAAAAAGAGCAAGTCCCAGAAATATATTCAGTATTCTCCCCCTTAAGAGCCTATTAATATATAGAAGATATATTTGTAAATGTATAGAAAATTATTTGGAATAATACACACCAAGCTCTCAACTATGGTTAACTCTGGGGAAAAGATTGAGATTGAGGGAAGGAATGAAGTAGGACTTTTTATTCTACATATTTCTGTTTTATTTTAAATTATATGGGGCTTCCCTGGTGGCGCAGTGGTTGGGAGTCCGCCTGCTGATGCAGGGGACACAGGTTCGTGCCCCAGTCCTGGAATATCCCACATGCTGTGGAGAGGCTGGGCCCGTGAGCCATGGCCGCTGAGCCTGTGCATCCAGAGCCTGTGCTCTGCAACGGGAGAGGCCACAACAGTGAGAGGCCCACGTACCGCAAAAAATAAAAAAATAAAAAAAATAAATGTGCTTTTATTTCTGTTTTGGTTGGGTTGGGTTTGTTTTTCTTGAAAAATAACTTCCTAAATACAAAAAAGTACAAAGATAATAAAACATACTCCCATGCGCCAGTCACCCAAAATGAAGAAATGTACTTTAAAAAATATTTGCTTTAGAAATTTTTAAAAATTAAAATTATATAGTTGAAATCACCTATATTCTCTTCCCAATTTTATTCCTTTATTTCCCTCCCTGAGGTCAATAACTAGCCTCAATATCTGGCCATGTCAATATCTTCAGATCTAGTTCAAACATTTTTAGTACTACAGTGGGCCCTCCATATCTTTGGGTTTCATATGTGCACATTCAACCAACTGCAGATCAAAAATATTTTGGGGGAGTCCCCTGGTGGCCTGGTGGTTAGGATTCTGGACTTTCACTGCTGTGGCCTGGGTTCAATCCCTGGTCAGGGAACTGAGATCCTGCAAGCCACGCAGCATGGCAAAAAAAAAAAAAAAAAGGGGGGGGAGGGGGGAATTCCAGAAAGTTTCAAAAAGTAAAACTTGAATTTGCCTCGTGCCAGCAACTATTGACAGCATTTACAGTGTATTTACAACTATTTGTATATCATTTACATTGTAGTAGGTATTACAAGTAATCTAGAGATGATTTAAAGTATATGAAAGGGTGTGTGTAGATTATATGCAAATACTACATCATTTTATATAAGGGAAATGAGCATCCACAGATTTTGGTATTCACGTGGTCCTGGAATCAATCCCCTGCAGATACTGAGGGAGGAATATATATTGTATCCAGTAATATGAATATATCACAATTTATGTCACCTTCCACAGGTGGTGGAACTGGTCTGTAATTTTCTTTTTTTGTGGTATCTTTGTCTGGTTTTGGTATCAGGGTGATGGTGGCCTCATAGAATGAGTTTTGGAGTTTTCCTTCCTCTGCAATTTTTTGGAAGAGTATGAGAAGAATGGGTGTTAGCTCTTCTCTAAATGTTTGATAGAATTCGCCTGTGAAGGCTTCTGGTCCTGGACTTTTGTTTGTTGGAAGATTTTTAATCACAGTTTCAATTTCATTACTTGTGATTGGTCTGTTCATATTTTCTTTTTTTAAAATAATTATTTCTGCATCTATCTTCATACATATATTAAGCTGAACATGAGTTTATATTCATGTCTTTGGCTCTAATAACATCTTTAACTCTAACCCAGTACTACATGGCTTATTCTGGCTTTCTTCCCTTGCTTCCTCTCTAACAGTAAGAAAACTGTCTCCCACCATCCACCACTCATTTACTTATTTCTTCGACTCCTCTGTATGTGCAGCTACTAACTTTTGATGTAAATGCCAATACTTCTTCAGAAGGATTATATCTTCTAGTTTTAGTATGGATGGTGATATCTCTATCCCTCCTATGATAGATGGAAGATGTCAACAAATACTTTGTGTAGGGTACTTGCTCATAATCCACTTACTTGAGAAAGGAACTTGGGACTTACTTTTTCATTAAGCATGCACATTTTATTTTTATTTTTATTTTTTTTTTGCGGTATGCGGGCCTCTCACTGTTGTGGCCTCTCCCGTTGCGGAGCACAGGCTCCGGACGCGCAGGCCTAGCGGCCATGGCTCACGGGCTTAGTTGCTCCGCGGCATGTGGGATCTTCCCGGACCGGGGCACGAACCCGTGTCTCCTGCATTGGCAGGCGGATTCTCAACCACTGCGCCACCAGGGAAGCCCCAAGCATGCACATTTTAAATGCTCATTGATGCTGAAAGGGTTTATTACAAATTTAAAAAGCATCACCAAGCAATAAAATACAGTCTTTGTTTACACCAGTAAAATAAATGACAAAAGCACTGTAGAAGGAATGCTCTACTCTTCAAATATTTTACAGCAGGACTACTCAGGTTGTATTTTCTTCACGTATATGTAACCTGTGACTTAATATATTTCCCACCGACCCTGGAGGCCTGGCAGCTTTGTGCATCTCTCAACACATGGATGGCATGGGTTACAACATGATTGGCTGGTTTATCAGGTAGATGGCAGGGGACAGCAGCATCAAATACTTATCTTGTGAACACTCAAGACAGGAAAGAATGAGTTGTGCCTAGCCACTGGTGTTCTTGCACACTTCATTTTACCAGCAGGCACCTTGCATGATGTCTTTTAAAGGGCAGTGTTAGTTATTTGTATCAGGAAATGGTGGTGGAAAATTATTGCTGGTCATCTTGCAGATTTAACAACATATGGGAAATGTATCTCACCACTAGACAAGACCATGGGAGAGGCTGGAAGTTCAAAGCAAAGAGCCTGCTAAACCTGTCCCAGCCCATCCAAGCTTATTTTATTGCAGTGAAAGATACTTTTTGAAAAGTAGATACTCTGATTCAAATGTCAAACTCTAAGGAACTCCCTGATTGGCAGGTGTAACCTGGACTGGGTGACAGGCCAGGATGAATGATCACACATTTATGACCTAGCCGAAGTCTTAAACACTTTAAAGTACAGTGGTTAATGATAATACTGTAGCCAAAGGGTCAGACTAATAGTGGCAGACCATGGGTACTCTTTACTGCTTTTTTTTTGAATAGATCTTTATTGGAGTATAATTGCTTCACAATACTGTTAGTTTGTGTTGCAAAACAAAGAGAATCAACCATATGCATACACATGTCACCATATCCCCTCCCTCTTGAGCCTCCCTCCCATCTTCCCTATCCCAACCCTCTAGGTCCTCGCAAAGCACTGAGCTGATCTCCCTGTGCTATGCTGCTGTTTCCCACCAGCCAATTATTTTACATTCGGTAGTGCATATATGTTGATGCTACTCTCACTTTGCCCTAGCTTTGCCCTCCCACCCCATGTCCTCAAGTCCATTTTCTATGTCTACCTCTTTATTCCTGCCCTGCAACTAGGTTCCTCATACCATTTTTTTTTTACATTCCATATATATGTGTTAGCATACGGTATTTGTTTTTCTCTTTCTGACTTCACTCTGTATGACAGACTCGAGGTCCATCCACTTCACTACAGATAACTCAATTTTGTTTCTTTTTATGGCTGAGTAATATTCCATTGTATATATGTGCCACATCTTCTTTATCCATTCATGAGTCAATGGACATTTAGGTTGGTTCCATATCCTGGCTATTGTAAATAGTGCTGCAATAAACATTGTGGTACATCTCTTTTTTTTGTGGTACGCGGGCCTCTCACTGTTTTGGCCTCTCCCATTGCGGAGCACAGGCTCCGGACGTGCAGGCTCAGCGGCCATGGCTCACAGGCCCAGCCGCTCTGCGGCATGTGGGATCTTCCCAGACAAGGGCACAAACCTGTGTGCCCTGCATCGGCAGGCAAACTCTCAACCACTGCGCCACCAGGGAAGCCCTCTTTTTGTTTTTGTTTGTTTGCTTTTTGTTTTTTGAAGTGTTTCAGAAAAACATTTTATATACAATTTATATACTACAGACAAATTATTTTTATTATCTGCTAAAATCGTTTCCTAAGGCCATCTTCTTTTTTTTTCTTAACATCTTTATTGGAGTATAATTGCTTTACAATGGTGTGTTAGTTTCTGCTTTATAACAAAGTGAATCAGCTATACATATACATATATCCTCATATCTCCTCCCTCTTGCATCTCTCTCCCACCCTCCCTATCCCACCCCTCTAGGTGGTCAGAAAGCACTGAGCTGACCTCCCTGTGCTATACGGCTGCCTCCCACTAGCTATATATTTTACATTTGGTAGTGTGTATATGTCAATGTTACTCTCTCACTTTGTCCCAGCTTACCCTTCCCCCTCCCTATGTCCTCAAGTCCATTCTCTACATCTGCATCTTTATTCCTGCCCTGCCTCTAGGTTCATCAGAACTATTTCTTTTTTTAGATTCCATATATATGTGTTATCATATGGGATTTTTTTTCTCTTTCTGACTTACTTCTCTGTATGACAGTTTCTAGGTCCATCCACCTCATTACAAATAACTCAATTTCATTTCTTTTTATGTCTGAGTAATATTCCATTGTATATATGTGCCATGTCTTCTTTAGCCATTCATGTGTCAGTGGACATTTAGGTTGGTTCCATGTCCTGGCTATTGTAAATAGTGCTGCAATAAACATTGTGATACATGTCTCTTTTTGAATTATGGTTTTCTCAGGGTATATGTCCAGTAGTGGGATTGCTTTGTCATACGGTAATTCTATTTTTAGTTTCTTAATGAACCTCCATAATGTTTTACATAGTGGTTGTATCAATTTACATTCCTACCAACAGTGCAGGAGGGTTCCCTTTTCACCACACCCTTTCCAGCATTTATTGTTTCTAGATTTTTTGATAATGGCCATTCTGACCGGTGTGAGGTGATACCTCATTGTAGTTTTTTTTTTTTTTTTTTTTTTTTTTTTTTTGTGGTATGCGGGCCTCTCACTGTTGTGGCCTCTCCCGTTGCGGGGCACAGGCTCCGGATGCGCAGGCCCAGCGGCCATGGCTCACGGGCCCAGCCGCTCCGCGGCACGTGGGATCTTCCCGGACCGGGGCACGAACCCGTATCCCCTGCAACGGCAGGCGGACTCTCAACCACTGCGCCACCAGGGAAGCCCCCCTCATTGTAGTTTTGATTTGCATTTCTCTCATAATTAGTGATGTTGAGCATCTTTTCATGTGCCTCTTGGCCATCAGTATGTCTTCCTTGGTGAAATGTCTGTTTAGGTCTTCTACCCATTTTTTAACTGGATTGTTTGTTTTTTCGATATTAAGCTCCATGAGCTGTTTGTATATTTTGGAGATTAATCCTTTGTTGTTTCATTTGCAAATTTTTTCACCCATTCTGAGGGTTGTCTTTTTGTCTTGTTTATGGTTTCCTTTGCTGTGCAAAAGCTTTTAAGTTTATTTAAGTCCCATTAGTTAATTTCTGTTTTTATTTCCATTACTCTAGGAGATGGGTCAAAAAATATCTTGCTGTGGTTTATGTCAGAGTGTTTTTCCTACGTTTTCCTCTAAGAGTTTTATAGTGTCTGGTCTTACATTTAAGTCTTTAATCCATTTGGAGTTTATTTTTGTGTATGGTGTTAGGTAGTGTTCTAATTTCATTCTTTTACATGTAGCTGTCCAGTTTTCCCAGCACCACTTATTGAAGAGGCCGTCTTTCCTCCATTGTATGTTCTTGCCTCCTGTGTCATAAATTAGGTGCCCATATGTGCGTGGATTTATCTCTGGGCATTCTGTCTTGTACCATTAATCTATATTTCTGTTTTTGTGCCAGTACCATAGTGTCTTGATTACTGTAGCTTTGTGGTATAGTTTGACGTCAGGGAGCCTGATTCCTCCAACTGCATTTTTCTTTCTCAAGATTGCTTTGGTTATTCAGGGTCTTTGTGTTTCCATACAAATTATAAAATTTTTTGTTTTAATTCTGTGAAGAATGCCATTGGTAGTTTGATAGGGATTGCATTGAATCTGTAGATTGCTTTGCATAGTATAGTCATTTTCACAATATTGATTCTTCCAATCCAAGAACACAGTATATTTCTCCATTTGTATATGTCATCTTTGATTTCTTTCATCAGTGTTTTATAGTTTTCTGAGTACAAGTCTTTCACCTCCTTAGGCAGGTTTATTCCTAGGTATTTCATTGTTTTTGTTGCAGTGGTAAATGGGAGTGTTTCCTTAATTTCTCTTTCAGATTTTTTGTTGTTGGTGTATAGGAATGCCAGAGATTTCTGTGCATTAATTTTGTATCCTGAAACCTTACCAAATTCATTGATTAGTTCTGGTAGTTTTCTGGTGGCATCTTTAGGATTTTCTATGTGTAGTATGATGTCATTGGCAAACAGTGACAGTTTTATTTCTTCTTTTCCAGTTTAGATTCCTTTTTTTTTTCTTTTTCTTCTCTGGTTGCTATGGCTAGGACATCCTTGTCTTGTTGATCTTAGTGGATATACTTTCAGTTTTTCACCACTGAGTATGATGCTTGCTGTGGGTTTGTCATATATGACCTTTATTATGTTGAGGTAAATGTTGCCCAGTTTCTGGAGAGTTTTTATCATAAATGGGTGTTGAATTTTGGCAAACGCTCTTTCTGCATCTATTGAGATGACCATATGGTTTTTATTCCTTAATTTGTTAATGTGGTGTATCATATTGATTGGTTTGTGTATATTGAAAAATCCTTGCATCCGTTGGATAAATCCCATTTGATTATGGTGTATGATCCTTTTAATGTGCTGTTGGATTCTGTTTGCTAGTATTTTGTTGAGGATTTTTGCATCTATGTTCATCAGTGATATTGGTCTATAATTTTTTGTGTGTGATACCTTTTTCTGGTTTTGGTATCAGGGTGATGATGGCTTTGTAGAATGAATTTGGGAGTGTTTCTCCCTCTGCAATTTTTTTGGAAGAGTTCGAGGAGGATTGGTGTTAGCTCTTCTCTAAATGTTTGATAGAATTCACCTGTGAAGGCTTCTGGTCCTGGACTTTTGTTTGTTGGAAGATTTTTAATCACAGTTTCAATTTCATTACTTGTGATAGGTCTGTTTATAGTTTCTAATTCTTCTTGGTTCAGTCTTGGGAAATTGTACCCTTCCAAGAACTGTCCATTTCTTCGTGCTTGTCCATTTTATTGGTGTATAGTTGTTTGTAGTAGTCTCTTATAATCCTTTGTATTTCTGCAATGTCAGTTGTGATTTCTCATTTTTCATTTCTAATTTTAATGATTTGCGTCCTCTCCCTTTTTTCTTGATGAGTCTGGCTAAGTGTTTATCAATTTTATCTTCTCAAAGAACCAGCTTTTAGTTTTATTGATGTTTGCTATTGTTTTCTTCGTTTCTATTTCATTTATTTCTGCTCTGATATTTATGATTTCTTTCCTTCTACTGACTTTGGGTTTTCTTTTTTCTTCTTTCTCTAGTTGTTTTGTGTAGGGTTAGATTGTTTGAGATTTTTCTTGTTTCTTGAGGTGAGATTGTATTGCTATAAACTTCCCTGTTAGACTGCTTTTGCTGTGTACATAGGTTTTGGGTCATTGTGTTTTCGTTGTCATTTGTTTCTATGTATTTTTTAATTTCTTCTTTGATTTCTTCAGTGATCTCTTGGTTATTTAGTAGCACACTGTTTAGCCTCCATGTATTTGTGTTTTTTACAGTGTTTTTCCTGTACTTGATTTCCAGTCTCATAGCGTTGTGGTCAGAAAAGATGCTTGATACAATTTCAATTTTCGTAAATTTTCCGAGGCTTGATTTGTGACCCAAGATGTTATCTATCCTGGAGAATGTTCCATGTGCACTTGAGAAGAAAGTGTATTCTGCCACTTTTGGGTGGAATGTCCTATAAATATCAATTAGATCTATCTGGTCTCTTGTGTCATTTAAAGCTTGTGTTTCCTTATTTATTTTCATTTTGGATGATCTGTCCATTGGTGAAAGAGGGATGTTAAAGTCCGCCACTATTATTGTGTTACTGTTGGTTTCTCCTTTCATGGTTGTCAGCATTTGCCTTATGTATTGACGTGCTCCTATGTTGGGTGCATAAATATTTATAATTGCTATGTCTTCTTGGATTGATCCTTTGATCATTATGTATTGTCCCTCCTTATCTCTTGTAATAGTCTTTATTTTAAAGTCTATTTTATCTGATATAAGTATTGCTATTCCAACTTTCTTTTGATTTCCATTTGCATGGAATATCTTTTTCCATCCCTTCACTTTCAGTCTGTATGTGTCCCTAGATCTGAAGTGAGTCTCTTGTAGATAGCATATATATGGGTCTTGTTTTTGTATCCATTCAGCCAGTCTGTGTCTTTTGGTGGGAGCATTTAATCCATTTACATTTAAGGTAATTATCGATATGTATGTTCCTATTACCATTTTCTTAATTGTTTTGGGTTTGTTGTTCTGGAACTTTTTCTTCTCTTGTGTTTGCCTCTTAGAGAAGTTTCTTTAGCATTTGTTGTAAAGCTGCTTTGGTGGTGCTGAATTCTCTTAGCTTTTGCTTGTCTGAAAAGCTTTTGACTTCTCCATCAAATCTGAATGAGATCCTTGCTGGGGAGAATAGTCTTGGTTGTAGGTTTTTCTCTTTCATCACTTTAAGTATATTCTTCCATTCCCTTCTGGTCTGCAGAGTTTCTGCTGAAAAATCAGCTGATAACCGTATGGGGATTCCTTTGTATGTTTTTTTTTAAAAATTATTTACCCTTGCTGCTTGTAATATTTTTTCTTTGAATTTAATTTTTGTTACTTTGATCAATATGTGTCTGGTGTTTTTTTCCTAGGGTTTATCCTGTATGGAACTCTGTGCTTCCTGGACTTGGGTGACTATTTCCTTTCCCATGTTAAGGAAGTTTTCAACTATAATCTCTTGAAATATTTTCTCAGACCCTTTCTTTTTCTCTTCTTCTTCTGGGACCTGTATAATTCGAATGTTGGTGCATTTAGTGTTGTCCCAGAGGTCTCTGAGATTGTCTTCAATTATTTTCATTCTTTTTTCTTTATCTGCTCCTCAGCAGTTATTTCCACCATTTTGTCTTCCAGCTCACTTATTGTTTTTTCTGCCTCAGTTATTCTGTTATTGATTCCTTCTAGTGTATTTTTCATTGCAGTTATTGTGTTGTTCATCTCTGCTTGTTCTTTAGTTCTTCTAAATCTTTGTTAAGCATTTCTTATGTTTTCTCAATCCGTGCCTCCATTCTGTTTCCAAGATTCTGGATCATCTTTACTATCATTACTCTGAATTCTTTTTCAGGTAGATTGCCAATTTCCTCTTCATTTATTTGGTCTTAAAAGTTTTTATCTTGCTCCTTCATCTGTGACATATTTTTTTGCCATCTTTTTTTTTTTTTTTTTTTTTAATGACTGAGAATGTGTTCCTGTCTTACTGGTTGTTTGACCTGAGGCTTCCAACACTGGGGTTTGTAGGCTACTCAGTAGAGCTGAGCCTTGGTGCTGAAATGAGGAACTCTGTGAGACCTCACTCCGAAGAATATTCCCTTAGGTCTGAGGTTCTCTGTTAGTCCAGTGGTTTGGACTCAGAGCTCCCACCGTCGGAGCTTTGGCCCGACCCTGGGCTTGGGAACCAAGATCCCACAAGCCGCCGGTTCACTTTGGGGTTCCTCCTGTCTCCTTGGGTGTCAGAGTCCCCCACCAGCGGTCGGCAGGGGCCCTAGTTGTGGGGAGACGTTAACTCCACATCTTCCCACACCGCCATCTTGACTCCACCTCCTTTACTGCTTTTTATCTTGGTCAAGCCTGGGATTACCCCGCAACTTTTCCTTAGGACTGAGCCTCTGGGAGTATACGTGGGCATTACAGTTTGCCTTCTTTGATCCCAGACTGATACGATGATCTCTCCCAAATGCTTGAAACCTCTCCCAAAAATCTGCCCCTAGTGTTTGACTGGGAGGAATTCAGAGTTAAGTAGCTATGATATTGAGAGGAGCTGGCATATCTGGGTTGTGGGAATTGAGAGAAAAGAAAACATAATGATAAAATCACATTTGTAAAGCACATTGAGTAGAGAGGTGAAAGATGTAGGATTTCCCCATTGTTGTATCTTTGTGTCAAGAGCTGAAAAATGTGGGAGGATACTGTTGTACTCTTCTGACCTAATCAAAAGCAGCAGCTAGTACATAGTGAAAGCTTCAGTTGTGAAATGCAGTGAAGAATGTGGCAGTTTGGAAAGTTATATTGCATGTGAGACATTATGTCCAAGGGCTATGGAGGATAGAGAGAGAATCATCAAATAGTTCCTTCCTTCATTGAGCTTATATTTTTAAAGGGTTTTAAAATGTTTTCACATAGGGTCCTGTCTCATTTACTCTCTAGAGCACAGGCCCTTAAGCCAAGTATTCTTAGATTCAGATGTGGAGAATAAGTTAGTATGACAGGGATTTTTTTTCTTATTTTATATAATTAAATGGCTTCTGACCTTGTCTTCTTTTAGATCACCCTTATAGAATTGTCATTTCTATCTTCTTATTACATTATGGAATGAAATTTCTATTGTGCGAAGTCATTAGGGAGTAAGCCATCTGAGGACTAAAAAAATAAGTTTTCCGTATAGTTGAAGATTTGATGATTTATGTTCCCAATTTTTTACTTTAATTTTGAATGAAATTGTTTTAAGAGGTGCCTTTATTATTATTATTATTATTGGGGTATAGTTGTTTTACAGTGTTGTATTAGTTTCTGCTGTACAGCGGAGTGGAGTTCCCTGTGCTGTATAGCAAGTTCTCATGATCTGTTTAATACATATTAGTGTGTATATGTCAACCCCAATCTCCCAATTCATCCCACTCCCCCTTTCCCCCCTTGGTGTCCATACATTTGTTCTCTTCATCTGTGTGTCTATTTCTGAAGAGGTGCCTTTTTAAACAGAATTTTTTTTTTTTTTTTGGCCACAAGGTATGTGGGATCTTAGTTCCCCAGCAGGGATCGAATCTGCTCCCTGCAGTGGAAGCTTGGAGTCTTATCCACTGGACCACCAGGGAAGTCCCTAAACAGAGAATGTTTATCTTGACTTGATCTCTTCTTGACTCAGGGTCATGTTTAGGAATGTTAGTATTTTGTGCTGTGCATATATATGGCATGGGGACATGGAGCTGATTGATGTAGTTTGCAGCTACGTAGCTCTGCACCGTGGATGGCCCCTTCTCCCCAGGGGCCCTTGAACTGCCTTGGCTGGCAGGCTTCTGGGTGGATGTGCGTGTCCTTAGGCACCTTTTGCTTTCTGTTTCTCCCCTGCCTTCCAAGGCTGTTGGTGAGCTGGTAACTCGTTGGTTTAGGCTGTAGAATGAGTTTCTTTTCTGCCTCTTTTGTAACTGGCTTTCTTCTGTGCCAGTGTCTGCCACTTGCAGCCTTGCCGCCTACCCTGTCATTGTTTGTAATCTCTGCTTCTGCTTCCGGTCTCTGTTGCTGTCTGACAGCTCTCTCCCCTTCCCTTCTTATCTTTTCTATCCGTTCTCTTCTCCTTTGTGCTCATGGACATTATCAGCGAATCTGAGGAAGGCTTTTCCTACAAATAGCCATGTGATCAGTCTGCAGCTCTTTAACACTTTGGGCTGTTTTTGTAGCCAAGTGTTCAGGGGCTGACTCGGAACGTTAAATACTTTAAGAAAAAAGGTGCTTCTGAATTTGAAGCCAAGGACTTGTTGAGACTTGTCTCTATATAAATGATGTTTTATTCTACCTCTTGTGAAGTGTAGTCATCCTAGAGTGTATTTCTTGTTTACATATGGTAGACTAATTTAGTGTTTATATTTCTTAATCTTCTTGAATGGATCCCATTATTTGTTTAGTTTTCCAGGGTACGGCAGCATATTGAATTGATATTCTCAAATGTTTGAGGCCCAGAGAAAAGGTCAGCTCTTCCATGAAGTCTTCCTTAACCTTCCTAGTACCTGTTCAGACTCTATCACAGCATTTATTCACCTGGCCTCTCAGTGTGCATGTTAGCTCTTACCACATTAGGGGCTCTTTGAAGTAGAGGAGGGAGTGGGTATATATTGATGTCATTTTTAAATTTCCTTCTTTACTACTGCTCTTAAAACAGTACCTTGGGGCTTCCCTGGTGGCGCAGTGGTTGAGAATCCGCCTGCCGATGCAGGGGACACGGGTTCGTACCCCGGTCCGGGAAGATCCCACATGCCGCTGAGCGGCTGGGCCCGTGAGCCATGGCCGCTGAGCCTGGGCGTCCGGAGCCTGTGCTCCGCAATGGGAGAGGCCACAACAGTGAGAGGCCCGCAAAAAAAAAAACAAAAAACAAAAAAACAGTACCTTGTATATAATAGTTGTCCCAAATATGTTCTGTTGAATTGGATAACCCACTGTCTCTCCCATATCCCTTTTGTAGCTTGTGACTGATGCTAGTTGAAGGCCTCTCCCATTTGTGTCATTTTGCACTTGGTCACACTGAATCTCCTCTGCCAGTTGCCCAAATTTCTAAATTCTTCTGATAGTCTGTCCCCAAAGAGTCTGGCTCTTTGCTGCTCAGGGGAATTTAGTGTCAAACAGAAACCAGATAAAGTTACTATGTAAGTCCTCTTCTACAGCCTTTTAAAAGATATAAATAAGTTCTTTACAATTCTCTGTCCTTAGGAATAAATGCTCATTTGTTCTTCACACATTTTTTTTTTTGTCTCTGAGCCAGTTCACTCCCCACAATAAAATAGGCCCACTACTTTTTAAATAGCTTTATTGAGGTATAATTCACATATTATACAATTCACACATTTAAAGTATATAATTCAGTGTTTTTTAGTATGTTCACAGAGTTGCGCAACCATCCCCATAAACTAATTTTAGGATATTTTCATCATCCCCAAAAGAAATCCCCTGACCATTATCAGTCAGTCTCCATTTCCCCAACTTCCAGTCCCAGGCAATCATGAATCTACTTTCTATCTCTATAGATTTGCCTTTGCTGGACATTTCATATAAATGGAATCATACCATATGTGGTCTTTGGTGACTGACCTTTTTCACTTGATACTACTGATTTTTAAAAATACTCTTATATTTATAACTTTCTACAGAACAGATATGGCCTTATAACTCTCATAACTCCTTCTGTGGCCTACTTTTATTGGATTTGTGATATTTGGTTAAGTTGCAAAATATACTGTCACACATCAAATAACACTGGCTGCTGATGGTATTGAAAATGGCCCTGTTTCAGAGCTAAGAGAATTTTGCACAAGATTCAGTTGAAGTTATATTTCATAAGGCTGTTCCAAACTATTGCTGTGATCAAATGAATTGGGATATAATAGGACTCCATGGTTTTCACACTGACCCATCTTCTCATGGGTTATGTGAGGCTTTGGATCGTATAATTCCAAAGGATCATAAAGCATTGGAGCTGGAAGCAACCCAGCAGTATTTTGGCTTAATCTCTCTTTCTCTAACTCCTATCCCATTTCACAGATCTCAGAATGTTACAGATCCCAGAAGGTCAAATAGCCAATTAATAGAGCCAGTCATAGCAAGATTAAAACCAGTGTATCTCAATTACTAATCCAAGCGCCTTTCCTTTACTTCTTTTTGGCCTGATTGCAGTTTTAGCCTGGGTTCTCCAGAAGCCAGAGCCTGAGGGCAGTAATTAAATGAAGATTTATTTGGAGGTACAATCCCAGAACACTGAGAGTAAGGGGAAAGAGATGAGAAGCAAGAAGCTATGAGAAACAAAGTAAAGTGATTGGATTGCCGTGACTGTGTGATGATGATCCTCAAAGGGATTAAGCTGGTTGTTCAGCAAGTGCATATACTTGACCTCATGTGGTGTCTCCAGATAGGATAGATGAACAGTTCATGGGAGCAGGGAGGGAGAGGAAATGTATCTGCCTGGACCCTTTCTGCCTGCTCTTTCTGATTATCAAACGTCACCCTGTGGTGAGTTAATTCGTAGTTCTGAGTTGTGTCATCCTGCTTCACCAGTGGTCACTTGGAAAGCCAGATTCCATGCCCTGGTGTAGGATTTTATCCAAGTTTGGAAGTTAACAGGAGAATCCGGAAACTCAGGGTATATGGCTAACTAGCCGTCAATATGGGGGATCGCCACCTCACCCACGGTGTCCCTGGTTGGCTTCAGGGACAATGAAATAATGGTCTGGAGGGGAATTGAGGAGGTGCAGAAGCTATGTTTGATGTCTTGGCAAGATAGTATCCTTCCTAGCCTAGGTTTCTTAAGTCATTTATGAGCTAATATATCAGAAGGATTTATTTAGATTGACAGTAACAGTCTTTGTTCTAACAAGATATTTTTTCTCATTGTCATGGTTGAGACTCTTCTGAGTACTGAATATTTAGAAACCTGTAACAAAAACCTTGAGTTAGGAAACTTGTTCTTTTAAAATTTTATTTATTTTATTTTTTTTGCGGTACTTGGGCCTCTCACTGTTGTGGCCCCTCCCGTTGCGGAGCACAGGCTCCGGAGGCGCAGGCTCAGCGGCCATGGCTCACGGGCCCAGCCGCTCCGCGGCATGTGGGATCCTCCCGGACCGGGGCACTAACCCGTGTCCTCTGCATCGGCAGGCGGACTCTCAACCACTGCGCCACCAGGGAAGCCCAGGAAACTTGTTCTCTTGACCACCTCTCTTCTCTACAATAAAGAGAACATCTGGAAAGGCTTTTCATAATTATAATTGCTCAGTACCTAGGTTTCTGTATTGTTTGCCTCACATGGAGAGATTTCCTCTGCCAGGTAAATTCTTATTCTTCTCCAGCCTGTATTGAGATTTCTCCTGCTCTGACCTCTTAAAGTTTGCTTTCCCTGTATTTACCCTACTCTCTCACATTTATATATCACTTCAGAATTCTTCTCTCCTAGTTTGATTCTTTGCTAATTTGAATGTCCTTTACTTTTTGTAAATCCTCCCACTGCCTAGAATTATGAATGCTTGTTGACTGTCCAAACATGGGTTGGAGTATTGGGTTTAGGCTAAGCTGTCCAGCAGAATCTGGACAGTGGACAAAGAGATGATTAAGTCTTTAAGCTTTTCAGTGAATAATTGCTAATGAAAAATTTAGTGAGTTTGAAAAGGTTTGAACATGAGAGAGGATCATATATTAGTTAATGAATAAGAGAGGAGGTTATTTCATTGTGGGGACAAATGGTAAGAAATACTAGAACAAGAAGGGCAAAAACAGTGGTTAAATGATAACTGTGGTATAGAAAATGAAGATCACACAAAGAAAAGGGGATTTGTAACAATGACATTTGTAGAATTAGAGAATGTCAGAGCTGGAGGAGGCTCTAGATATAATTTAGTTCAATCCACTTCGTACAAGTGAAGAAACTGAGGCTGAAAGAGGTTGAGTGACTTAAGGCCAAACCATAGCTTCAGATCCAAGTTTTTGAACTGAGGTTTTCAGTCAGGTGGTTGTTCCATACCTGCTTTGTACCACAAAGTACCACATCTACTATAAGAATGTTCTGTACTTCTTTTCCTGAAAAGCTTCTACAGAATTATTTTTACTATTTGGTGTTTTTTTTTTCTTTTTACCACTGTACTTGGTAAAATTAAAGGTACCTGAGTTTTAATTTACTTTTAATGTTTCCAAATACATTTGATATTAAAGCTTAGAGTTTATGTAATGACTTCACACTGACAGTGTAGTGTCAGGTGAAGGGCTTCAACAAGAAAATCAAACCATCTTCGTAGCTGAGGGTAGTATTGATAGCTTAACAAAAGCATTTTAATGGTTGCTTTTGTCATAAGCTTCCTTTCAAGACCACATATAAACTCACATCAGATCCTAAAAGAGTCCAGTGTTTGTCTAGAGTTCAAACAGTTGCTCTTGTATGATCCTCTGCAGTGCTACTATAACATATTTGTGCCAATGGCGCCAATTCTGGGCCAAACAAAATAAAATCCACCCCCCATCCCCTGTCTTTATCCAAGCTATCCTAACCCTGTTCCTGGTCACAAGACTTTATGAGAGGAACATGGGCTGAATTTCAGACCCCCATGGCCAGGAGCCTGGGGCAATTCACAAACTGAAATCTTAGGAGACAGCTCAACATTTTTGGAGGCAGATCCTTGTGTACCTTTCACCTTTGAGATTCTGGGATTACCATTATGAAAACTGACATATTAAAATTGTATCCTAAAGAGTTTGCATCTGTTTAAAATATGGGTAGAATCTAATTTTTAAAAATATATCCAGTTCTCTATAAAGAAGCTAATTTCATTTTCTGGAGGACACACCTGTGAAAATAGCATTTAACTGATGGTCACAGTCTATTAAAGAAATAATTCTTTGTATTAAATGTTTCCTCATTCATTCAAATCAGTTTCTGTAATGAAGATGTTACTTTGTCACTTATGTTTAATTAGTACATGTGTATTTGAAGAGAGTCTTGGTAAAATCTGGCAGATTTTTCCAAGTTACAGTGTTTCAGATTTTTGTGGTTCCAAATGGCTTTGGAGAGCACACAATTGCAGGGAAGGTAATAGGATGGAGGCCAGGATGTGGGCTGTTTCTGCACCTTAATTCTTTCTTCTCTCCCTGCCTCATTTTCCACCTATGGGCCAATAAGTGGGAAAATGAGATAACATTAAGCCAATCTTGTTCTTCATATCATTAACAGCTGTTAGTCCTTTACTGTAACTACTAGAGATTTTGTGTTTTTCAACTAATGAGTAATGGTATACACATTATGTTCTGTTAAGTGGTTGAACACAAGAAGGTAAACAACTGTACACATATCCCATTGGAGTGTTTTTTATAAAACGCACAATTTTAATAGTAGTAACTAACATAGTTGATGCTTACAGTTTGCCACTTGCTTTCACATATGTGATGACGTTTAATCCTGACTACAACTCTGTGAAATAGGAATTATTATTAATCTCATTTTGTGGGTAACTTGACTTCTGCAGTGCCCCTTCTCTTCCATTCTGTATCCTTTCTTACGCTATTTTATCTGTGTTCATGGCTTCAGTTATCACCTAACTATATCAAATTTTTATCACTAACCCTGAGCACTAGATTTTTTTAATCCAGTGATATTTTTGGCCTCTCCATTTGGATGTTTCATGAATACCTCACATTCAACAGATCCAAAACTGAACTCATGGCCTCCCTGTCAAACTTGGTTCTCTTCCACTGTTTTCCTTATTAGTGAATGACATCACCATCCACCATCCAATTGTGCAAAACCAGAAACTCAGTTCTTGCCCTTAAACTGTTCTTTCTCTTGCCTCATACCCAAAATGTCAGAGTTCCCTCAACTTTGCCTCCCATGTGGTCCTCAAATCTGCCCACTTCTCTGCATCTCCACTGCCACCACTCCAATCCAAGCTCTCCAGCATCATCTCTTTATCCTGCTCCAGTAGCTTCGTGATTGGTCACCTCATACTGGAGCTTTTCGCCCACCCATAATCCATTCTCCACACAACATCCAGAACGATCTTTACAAAACACAAATCTCAAGATGTCTCTACCTACTTACACCCTGCTTAAAACCTCAATGAGTTTTACTTCAGGAACTTCCCATTCCTCTTAAACTAGAGGCAAAATCTTTATTTGGCAAGGACTTGTTTTCCAGTCCCTGCTTCCCTTCCATCCTCCTCTTTTGCCAGGTTTCTGAGCTCTCTTCTCTGAGCTTTTTAATATACCATGTTCCCTCCAGCCGCTGCCCATTGCACATGCTTTCCCTTTGTTTGTAATTGTCTTCCTTCTGCCTTTTACCTAGTTACCTGCTACTCTACCTGATTTTAGCTCCCTGAATCCTAATCCACAACAGATCTAGACTCCCTGCAGTACTCTCTCATGCTGTCTTTTACCTCTTCTTATGCACTTAGCACACTTGCATTGCTGTGATATTTTAAAATTAATATTCATCATTCTCACAAGATCATGAGCTTCATGATATCAGGGACTGTGTCTGGCTTTGTGTACTGTTACATCTGTATCATCTAGGATTGTACCCAGCACATAGTAGGCCCTCAATGTGTGTTTATGAATGGCTGAACAAATGAATTTGATATCCTCTAAAGCCTTTTCTGGTCCTAACATTCTATGATTCTGTAAGAGGCAGAAAAGTATACCACTAGATTAGTAGTGAATGGAGTCTAATTGTTCACTCTTTGTAAGAAATGGTAACAATGTCTTTTGTTGAGATGGAAACTGATCCATGAGAGTGGGGCTTCCCAGAGATCAGAGTAGAAGGCTTACTGGTCTCTAATATCCTTCTTAGGCTCTATCACAGGGTGGCCTGAACAACATTTTGATTCCGGAAATGGAGAGAAGTATTGTATAAAAAGAAGTAGCTGTAGAAGCACTGACAAGTAGCAACAATTAGAGCTAGCACACAGGTTTTTGGATGCTAATACCTTTCTCCAGTAAAAGGAACCCAAGAGCCTTGGAGAAATGGCTGATTCCAGGACTGAGGCAGGAAATATATAAGATGAGCGCAGAGCATCTTTTAGTGCCAGAGAGTAAGGAAGCGCTCAAAAGAAACTCATATGGTGGGATATGTTAAAGGTACACAGTAGCCAACTGAACGAGTTCCTAATGGTCAAAGCTGCAACAGTTTGAGCAACAAAATAAAGTAGTGTTGTATCATAACCCAAAGTATGAAATAAATATACATGAGTCTATACTGATACAAATAAATGAATAAATTAATAAATGGGAGAAAATAGAAAAATCTGTAATAAATAAATGGTGATGAAAAGACAAATCTCCCATACAGGAGAACCCAAATAATTTATGTAGCTACTTTGCTGTCAAGGAGGTGGAGCATAAATCTCTACTCCTTAAGTATGTGCTATACATAGTGACTTCCTTCCAAAGCATACAGCATGGAAAAGGGAGGAGGGAAAGAGTAACTTTACAATGTAGAACCCTGACAAACACTACCTTTGCCAGGTGATAAAGATTAATATCCACAGTGACAGGTAGTGTTCATAATACACACCCTTGATATGATACGATGAGAATGGCACTTTACCTCTGTGGTTTTCCTCTCCCAAACCCATAACCTCAGTATGATCATGAGGAAGACTTTAGACAAATCCCAATTGAGAGACATTCTGCAAAATACCTGACTAATATTCCTCAAAACTGGCAAGATCATAAAAAACAAGGAAAATCTGAAAAACAGTCACAACCAAGAGAAGCTTAAGGAGACATGACTACAAAATGTAAAATGGTTCCTCAGATGGGGTTCTGGAACAGAAAAAGGACATAGGTTAAAACTAAGAAAATATGAATAGAGTATAGATTTTGGTTTAAAATAATATATCAATATGAGTTCATTAATTGTGACAAATGTGCCATACTAATGTAAAATGTTTTAATAGGAGAAGAAACTGGGTATGGGATAAGCGTACTATCTTTGCAAATTTCTGTATCTCTAAAACTGTTCTAAAAATGTTTTAAATTATTTAAATGTTCTTTTTAAAATGTAGCTGAATATATAAACTAATTAGGAGATGAAAGATAGGGAAAAGTTAAAGAACACTCTGAATTTCAGGGTCAATTAAGAAATCATCAATTTAGGATCTAATTGTTTGCTTTGTAGGTTTATCTATTGCCCATTTGGGGTAGATTTGGGGAAAGTTTTTCTTAAAGGAAAATACTGTTTATTCATCAGATACCCCTCAAGTATAACTTTCCCATAATTTTTTGTTTCTAGCGTTTTTTTTCTTTCACTTGAGCTGAAATATTCTAAAAATGTAACCACCCCCTTTCTGGCACTCTGCTGAAGTTGAGAAGAAACCATTTATATGAAAACTAGAATAGCTGGTATTCCAGACTAAAGTAATAAGCTTCGGCATTAACAATTCATGGATGTAATTTTTTGTGAAGGTTATGTTTTATATTAATCTTCTACTGGTGTTTCCAAATTTGATATTTTAAAAACTCCATTCACTCAACTAAAATTGATTGTGTGTTCATGTACAGGGTGATATGGTGATCAGGAAGGTGACTTGTACACAGATCCTGTCCACAAAGAGTTTATAGTTTAGTGCTGGAGACATGACATGTTTATAAACAAATATACTATAAAGTAGAGGGTTGTAACTTTCCAATAAAGGTGTAGATAAAGTGCTATCCAAGATGATTAGTGGAAAAGGTTACTCCAAATTGGAGGGCTCATGAAGGAAATAGTAGTTTGACTTGGTCTTAAATAATTGCAGACTCCACTAAGGCAGAGTTTATGTATTATTAATTTGTGTACCTTTAGCACATAGTAGGTATTAAATAACATTTGTTGGATGACTGAAGAATTTGTAAATGCAGAGATAGGAGGAAGGAAAGTCATTACAGTCCTACCTATTGCTTCTAACAATGTGATATAAGACTAATGTCTGTGTATCTTATTTTTTCTTTGCCTCGTTGATTATTTAGTTGATAAATTAGTTAGTTTGATTCTGTCACTTTCCATTTCTGCATCTCGACAAATACATTATTTATGAATACATTATTTACAAAGGCTTTTACAGTGACTTTCCAATGGCTAGGATATGGAATGAAGGAGCAGAGCCAGTCCTCTATTCAATAAGGGGGCTCTATTTTTTAGGAGTCCACTGTCCAAGTTGACATTTATTCAGGCAGCTTGTACTTTCATTTGCCTTTCTTCTTTGGGCTACTTTAAGGCTTGTAGAACTCTCTACCAGATAGTGGTACAAATTCAGGAAGAAGAAATAAAAATCAAATGAGTCATCTGCTTCTTAGCAACTCTGGTCAGGGTTCTGGTGAAGGAGGTTAAAACTATATCTAAAATAAATATTGCATATCATCTGTGGATTTCAGTTATATGGGTTCTTTCTCTCATTTCTATGGATTATTAAAAGGTAGCTGATAGCATATCTCAGCCATTTTTAAGAGGGTTTCCCTGTTGGTTGCACTATTGTAATTTAGTTTTTTAAGTGACCCAAGTTTTTTATCTACAGGTAATAGCAATAATGCGTGCTGCCTTTCCTTCAAGAAATACAAAGTGCTTTAACAGTAGATTTCTAGTGATACAGCTATAATAAAAACTAGCATAGATATGACACCAAAATCATAAGTGACAAAATAAAAAATAGATACGTTAGACTTTATTAAAATAAGAAACTTTTGTGGTGCAAATGATACCATCAAGAAAGTGAAAAGACTGTCCACATAATGGAGGAGAATATTTGCAAATCGTTTAACTAATAAGGGACTTGCATCCAGAATATATAAAAACTCTTACAACTCAATAATAAAAAGGCAACCTAATTTAAAAAATGGGTAAAGGATTTGAACACACATTTCTCCAAATAAGATATACAAATGGCCAATAAGCATATGAAAAAGTGCTCAATATCATTAGTTCTTATGGAAATTAAAATCAAATCAAAACCAGAATGAGATACTGCTTCACACTCCCTAAGATAGCTATAATTTAAAAAGTAGATAATATAAGCCTAGTGAAGGTGTGGAGAAACTGGAACCCTCATATATGATTGGTGAAAATATAAAATGGGACAGCCACTTTGGAAAACAGTCTGCAGTTCCTCAAAAAGTTAAATATATAGAGAGTTACCATATGATCCAGCAATACAACTCATAGGTATATGCCCAAGTGAAATGAAAACAAATGTCCACACAAAAACTTGTACACAATAATTGGAAACAACCCAGATGTCTATCAACTCAGAAGTGGATAAACAAAATATGGTATATCCCTACAATAGAATATTGTTTGTCAATAAAAAGAAAGTACCGGGACTTCCCTGGTGGCACAGTGGTTGCGAGTCTGCCTGCCGATGTAGGGGACACGGGTTTGCACCCCGGTCCGGGAAGATCCCACATGCTGCGGAGCAGCTGGGCCCGTGAGCCATGGCCGCTGAGCCTGCGCGTCCGGAGCCTGTGCTCCGAAACGGGAGAGGCCGCAACAGTTAGAGGCCCGCGTACCGCAAAAAAAAAAAAAAAAAAAAAAAAGAAAAAGAAAGAAAGTACCGATACATGCTACAACACAGATGAACATTGAAAACATGCTAAGTGAAAGAAGCCAGACCCCCAAAAGTCATGTGTTGTATGATTCCATTTATATGAAATGTCCAGAACAGGCATATCCATAGAGATTGAAAGTATATTAGTGGTTACCAGGGGCTGGTAGGTGTTGGGAGGAATGAGAATTAGCTGTTAATGGTTTCTTTTAGGGGAGACAGAAATGTTCTAAAATTAGGTCCTGGTGATGGTTGCACAACCTTCTGAATATACTAAACACCACTGAATTGTATACTTTAAATGGCGAATTGTAAAGTATGTGAAGTTCATCTATCTTAATAAAGCTGTTGTCCTCACAGTAGAGACAGTACTGGCATGCTAGACACCTACAGCTAAATCTAAATGTCTTTAAGAAAGGTTGCATCCAGTATTGGTGTGGAAAAATTATAGGGTAATCTTTTCTCAACCTGCATGGATCCTCTACTTCTTGAATTTTAGAATTAAGGGAAATTGAATTTGGCTAACCTTAATATAGCTTTCAAATGTATTAAATGTATACATTGTGTTTCCAAGAATTAGCAAACTCCAAAAATGTAGAAAGGTTAGGAACTGCTTAGAAAAATTGTAGTGACCGTTGGTATTCTTAGAAAAACAATTATACCAACACTATTTCAATTCCAGAGCCAACAGAAACTGTGTCAAAGTAACCTTGCAAACACTAGGAAAGCTGCTAGGGAAGAAAATTGGGAAATTAAATTAATATTAGCTTCTTGAGTCAGTTCTTTTGTGTGTGGTCCATTGTACTTTTCTGTTTGCCTTGAATTGGCTTTGGTAATTAGATGTTGAACTAAGGAAATGGATGGAAATGTGTACTATATGGAAATGACCTTGTAGCAATAAAGCTCATAATACATTTTCCATCATTTGTCTTCAAACATTATTTTTTCTGCATGTGTGATTTGTCTACTTCCATTCTTTTTTTTTTTTCTTTTGCGGTACGTGGGCCTCTTACTGTTGCGGCCTCTCCCATTGCGGAGCACAGGCTCCGGACGCACAGGCTCAGTGGCCATGGCTCACGTGCCCAGCCGCTCCGCAGCATGTGGGATCTTCCTGGTCCGGGACACGAACCCGTGTCCCCTGCATCGGCAGGCAGACTCTCAACCACTGCGCCACCAGGGAAGCCCTGTCTACTTCCATTCTTAATGTAATGTAATAGCACATCTGTAGCTATTTATTATTTTTTCCCCTTTTTATTTTCTTTGACTTCTCTCCTACTTGGTCTCTATTCAGAGCTAAATTTTATTTTATTTTGATTCTTTTCTCTCTCTTTTTTAAAAAAGTAATTATTTATTTTTGGCTGTGTTGGGTCTTTGCTGCTGTGCGTGGGTTCTCTCTAGTTGCAGAGAGCAGGGGCCGCTCCTCACTGCAGTGCCTGGGCTTCTCAGTGCGGTGGCCTCTCCTGTTGCAGAGCACGGGCTCCAGGCGTGCGGGCCTCAGCAGCTGCGCCGCATGGGCCCAGTTGCTCCACAGCATGTGGGATCCTCCCAGACCAGGGCTCAAACCCTTTTCCCCTGCATGGCAAGTGGACTCCCAACCACTGTGCCACCAGGGAAGCCCCAGAGCTAAGTTAAACATGCCAAAATCTTTTCCTTTTGTGTAGTATTTGTACAGGGAAGAATGAGACACCTCCCTCCCTTCTTCAACGAAAGGAGATCCTCATTCATTCATTCAGGAATTGTTTATTGAGTGTCTACTCTGTGCAAGGCATTAGGCGAGGTTGTGGGTTTTTCTAAAATAATCAAGGAGATTACTGCAAAGCTGAGCTCTGAAGTACATTTTAATGTTAACATCACAGTGCTATGAATGATGGTAGCAGCAAAGAGACGATACTGTTGTAGGTAAGAAGAAATAGATAATTCCATTGAACTCTCTGTGACAGAGTGACAAATGGCAACAGACCTTGTTCAGGCCCTAATCATGAGCTGAAGAATGACTGTATTTCCCAGGGGTGAGATAGTGCTTTGACCTGATGTTAAAGCCAGCGGTTCTCATATTCAGGATATAACAGCATTGTATTCACATATCAAAGAGAGTGGATGACAAATACTATATTTCTCCTTTCTACTCTTCTCCTTCTGCCCTCTTCTTATACTTCTAAATGTCCTTTCTGACCGTTCTTATCTCAATTTTTTTTCTCCTCCTTCCATATTACTCTCTGTTGAATAATAGTCTTTATTACTAGTTTTAGTGTCACTGATATTCCTTAACAAATCATCTCATTTTACATGTTGAGCTTAAGGGACATATGTACATGTATGCACAAATATTTACCTAGGCATAGTCAACTTTTTATTCTGTTTTCCCATTCTCTTTTTGCCATTTTAAGTTGTTTTAACTATGGTTGATGTGGGTTGAGTAGTCTTTCGGTATGAATCATTTAAGCATAGTCAGAGTACAAGATATACACCAGAGGAGGAAGTGAATCTGTCATAACATGTTAGCCATTTCTCTCATGTTAGAAAAGATAGCACGAAAGGAGAATGAATGAGTCCTTGCCGTAAATGCCATATCCAAAAATCTAAGGTTAAATTGAAAAATATCTAGGAAAAATGGTGGAATTTGCTAATTATTCAGTAATGTCACTTGTAATTATCTTGGAGGAGAACGATTGTCTTCCTGGACACATCTGACTGTCTAATCCAAGAGAGACTGAATTCCACCTAATAGGATTTTATAAATTATTGGATAAGACTGTACTTTAAGCTGAATTGGATAGTTAACGAATTTTTCCCACTAACCAGTGAATATAGGTTTGGAAGGAAAGTCAGAGTAGTTCTAAACAAAATAAAGTAATTTTATTTTTCTTTCTATATCTGAGCCGTAGTGTGAGCTGTTATGTGTCGCAGTTATGTTTAAGAGGTGGTCAGAGGAAGTGTAGTCATCAAAGGAGTTTGAGACAGAATGTTCAGAGGTAGGAGATAAACACAGGGCATGTGTTAGTGGGAAGTAAAGGAAGCAAGAGTCTTTTTTTTTTTTAAAGCTGTAGTCATTAATGTTGAATGGTGCTTAACAGGGAACATGATGATTGAGATGTTCCTGTTGGATTCAACAACAAGGAGGTCGTTAATGGCCTTTGTCAGAGCCTTTTAGTGACATCCTGGAGCAGGGGTCCTCATTAAAATAGAAGAGTGAATAGAAGATGATAAGGATGCTGCCCAGCACTGCTTCTACTCACTATTGTACTGGCAGCCCGTGAATAAAGCAAAACAAACAAAAAAGTGTAAGGCTTAGAGAGAAACAAAAGTAATGTTGCTACAGATGATATGGTTTCTTAAAAAATTTCTATTAGAAAAATCCAAGAGAATCTACAAATGACTGGGTACAAGAATATATAAAAATCAGAATTTGATTTTTCTTCAAGTTCTTGGCATGTATTATCTTGTTTATTCCTCTTAGAAACTACAGTGAAGTATAGTGGTCATCCCCATTCTATTGGTAAGGAAATTGTGGTACAGAGAGGTTAAGCAACTAGCACAGTCACACAGCCATGTGGGTAAGAGGACTTAAGCCCAGGCAGTCCAGCTGCAAGGACCCAAACTCTTAACCACTGCTCTCTACTGTCTTCAAAGACAGGGACAGAGTAGTTAGAAGAGACCCAGGATACAAGGAGAGTTTTTCTGTTTGTTTGTTTGTTTAGTTTAAAGATAGGTGAATGTTGAGCGAGTGTGTGAGTGATGAGGATGAGAGCAACTGATTAATGAAACTTAGGTCTGAAGGAGACAAAAAAGAATGAGATTAAAAAAACCCTCAGGACACATTCAACCTTGGTCGGAGAAAGGTCCTCCTCCTCTGACACTAGTTCAAGAGTGGTTATGTCTGAAAGAGACTTCAGAGTTTGGAGTAAGACATTTCTGGTCGTGTTCTATCCTGTTGACAAGTACTATCTGACTGGATGTATTAGGAGCTATTCCTTTGATTTTTGTGACATGTGGCGCAGTTTCTCTTGCCAGTGGCTTCTCTTAGGTCAGCACACATTTCTCACTTAGCTCATCCAAGCAGTGCCTTTAGAGAGAGTTTACTATGGGGAAGTTCTGTCAGGAACACACATGTGACATTTTTGAGTCATTCTATTTAGTTGGCTCCAGGACAGAATAAGAACCTCTCAGCTGATGAATAAAAAGTACTGGACTGACCTCACCTTCCTGAGATGCCTGAGAATAGCACAGGGCTGCTCAGGTTTGTGATATATAAACAGCAGATAGATTTTTCAACATAGGATCAGAATTGTTCAATTGGCAAAGGAACATTTGGTTCAAAGGAAAATATAGTAAGGTATCAACCTGTAACAAGAGAAGCATCCACATAATTGCACATCACTGATGGTATAGATCCAAAGGTGTCTCCAAATTCTGTTACGTCTGTGGTATACTGACAACACTAGTAGGCAGATAATAATCAACAGACATTCTCTGGATAAGAAAGTAAAATATTCTTTAGGAAATAAAACACATTTTGACACCTTCAAACAAACGCCAGAAGAATTTGGCAAAAGACATTACAGCAAATGCCAGAGTCTCAGTCAGCCAGGATGCTGGTTGCTTGGCTCACAGCCAGTCAGGCACATGTAAAGATTAAGGGGTACTTCTTTACACCATCAGAGTAGCACTTAGGATAATGCTCCAGATGTATGTGTTCAAAATTTCAACTTTGGCTTCCCTGGTGGCGCAGTGGTTGAGTGTCTGCCTGCCGATGCAGGGGACACGGGTTCGTGCCCCAGCCCGGGAAGATCCCACATGCCACGGAGCGGCTAGGCCCGTGAGCCATGGCCGCTGAGCCTGCGCGTCCGGAGCCTGTGCTCTGCAACGGGAGAGGCCACAACAGTGAGAGGCCCGCGTACCGGAAAAAAAAAAAAAAATTGAACTCAGACCAAGCCTAAGTGGTGTAAACTTATTCCATGGTTGATTTCATTGCTTAGTGATTATAAATTTCTTAAGAGACTCTATGGCCTTTTGTCAGCATGCCATGGCAAGACAACAAAAAATTTAAACTATGGATTTATGTAGAGTATCCTCCGGGTATGGGTACTGTATCTTGTAACTCAGCCAGCTCTGGAAGAGCCACCTGTGGCAGCAATTTTTTTTTTTTTATAATGGCAGTTTGTATAGAATATGACCAGTATTGGAAAAGTAACTTTTTAAAAAAATTTATTTATTTTATTTATTTATATTTGGCTGTGTTGGGTCGTCGTTGCTGCATGCGAAGGCCACTTTCTCCAGCTGCGGCGAGCGGGGGCCGCTGTTCGTTGTGGTACACGGGCTTCTCATTACAGCAGCCTCTCCTGTTGCGGAGCACGGGCTCCAGGTGCACGGACTTCAGTATTTGTGGCACGTGGGCTCAGTAGTTGTGGCATGTGGGCTCTAGAGCGCAGGCTCAGCAGTGTGGTGCATGGGCTTAGTTGCTCTGGGGCATGTGGGATCCCCCCAGACCAGGGCTCAAACCCGTGTCCCCTGCGTTGGCAGGTGGATTCCTAACCACTGTACCACCAGGAAAAACCAGGTCTTGGACTGGAACCTGCTGTGTGTTCTGGGAGGAATTTGGCAATTCTAGTTGTAGGACGAGGTCTTTGGCAAATATGGAAATGGAGAAAAGGAGGATTCCAGCAAGAAGCCAGTGAAAATGGGGACTCTTGGAGTAAGCATCATTCAGTGTTTCAGGGAGTCATCTTCAGGGCCTGAGATCACCAAAAGAGGAGATAGATACATAAGAGGACAAGGGAGAGATACAGTTCTCTAACCTGGGTACAGGGAAAGTAGACTCCTAATTACAAGCAACCAATTGCTAGATTAGAGCTAGACTGAGCCTGATAGCAGAACTCATCAGTATTGGACTAGGGCTTCCTAAATCTCTTCCTTTTGAGCTCCCAAGTTTCAGACTGCCCTAAAGCCTAGAGAAAGAGCTAAATCTGAAATAGCTGACGTCTCTGAGGATTTGGTTTGGAGGTTGGGGCCTGGGTGGAGGAACAGGGAAGTAGTAGTCAAGCCCTACATCTCCCTGCCCCAAGCAATGCTAAGTAAGGGGGATATATCTTCCCTGAGATAGACAGCTAAGCCCATTAACTCTCAAAGGAGTAAGAAAGGGAACACAGCTTTCTCTCTGTAATTCCTTACTGTGAAATTGATGCAGAAACAGGTGCTAATGCAAGGTGGTAAATGAGGGGGATGTGACTCAGTTTACTGGTCTATAGAAGTCTGTGAACTTGAGTGTAGGCCAAGTGGGCCTTCAAGGAAAATACACAGATGTTATTAGGTCAGGGGAACAAACCATTTAAGTAACTAGTCAGATCATTCTAACTAGAAGGCTGAAAAACTAAACTACCTTGCTGGAAATAGAGGGTTGAATGAACAGAAGTCATCCCTGTGTGACTGGTGACCCTTAAGATCCTATAGTGGCAAATTATATCACTGTTCTTTCCAAGGAAACCAGATTCAATTAGATACCTGCCTGAAAAGTATATTTTCATTATCGAAATTGGGATCTTTTTCACGCCCAGACTATTGCCAAGGAAGCAAGAGTAACAACTTCAACCCTGCAGCCTGGCTAAATTCCAGAACCCTGTGTGACCAGGCAAACTCCTGAAATCTTTGTAACCATCAGTTTTAGATATGCTGTGTCTGTGACCTATTATGTTTTCCTGTATGTTGTGAGTGCTGCATGGGAAAATTTATGCTCTAGATCAAGTAGGTACAAATAAATCATAATCACCATTTACTGAACACTTATTAGATATCAGACACTGTGCTAAGCCCCAAACATGAATGATCTTGTTTAATTTTTGTAAATCTTTAGGGACAAACTATTTTCCCTGTTTTATAGAGAAAGCTAGATTTAGATCAGGTAACTTGCCCAGTCACCAAGTTAGTAAAAGAGCCAGAATTTGAACTCAAGGAGTTTGACTGCAATGCCTGTGATTTTAATCATTATATTCTATTGCCTTTCCTCTTTCCACTTTTGAAATTAAGTCAGAACTAAAACCATTTTTTAAATATTTGAAATGTTTACCTATGTAGTTTCCTGAAGAAAAAAATCTTACAAAACAAAAGGAAATAAGGGGATAAATGAAAGCCTCTATTGAATATACACAGTGCAAATTATATCACATGAAAATATTAAGCATAGAGCTTACTAACGCCATATCAAGAAAGGGGCTTGTGGAAAAACGGTCATTTGTGATATTTGTGGAGATGCCTCTTAAAAGAGAATTTGTCCTTTATCATCGTTTGAAAAACTTTAATAGTCTATTTTCTGGCCTGCTGCAATATTTTAAAAGCTTCCAAGGGACGTGGTCAGTATGTGGCCTGCTTCTGGCTGTATAATCTGTAGAACAGGGACAGAGTAATCATTTGAGAAATACAAAAGTTGTCCTTAGTTTCTCTAATGTCTTTGTAACATTCAGGTAATCTTAAAGTTAAGGCAGGGACTTCCCTGACGTTCCAGTGTTTAAGACTCTGTGCTTCCACTACAGGGGGCACGAGGTCGATCCCTGGTGGGGGAACTGAGATACCACATGCCATGCCACGGCCAAAAAAAAAAATAGTGAAGGCAGAAGAAGGTGTATGGTGATTGAGGAGTACCATGGAAATAGCCACCAAATACCGGAGTGCACAAAATAGAACAAAGGAGGATTAACATTATTAATTTTGTTTTAATATTTTCATTGGGAAATAATGGGAATGCTATAATATCCACAGTTTTTTGGTTTTTTTTTTCCTCCTTGCAGATGAGAGGCCCTGGACAGACTTTAGGTTCTTGCTTATTTCAAGAAATTCAAAGACAACCTTCATTTGCACTGTCTCATATAATTGCTTTTGTCAGCCAGGGCAAGGTAGCCACATGGGTGGCCGCACCCACCAGGCGGGCAGGGCCCAGAGCTCTGCTGCCGAACACGTGGGTGTCTAATCACTCTGCCAGGCCTTCTGATTAGGACACTCAGTCAAACTAACAGCTCTCCTGCATGCTCAGGTCTTCTCCTTCCTTCCCTCTTTACACTGGCCCTTTTTGGAAAACTTCTAGTAAGAAAGCTCTTATTGTTTTAACAGAGAATAGATTTCTTCTCCCTCTTTATTTTTTTTATTATTTTTTTCCTGAGATTAGATTTTTTTAAAATTTTTATTGGAGTATGGTTGCTTTACAATGTTGTGTTAGCCTCCACTGCACAACAAAATGAGTCAGTCGAACACATACAGACATCCCATCCCTTTGGGACTTCCCTCCCATGTAGGTTGCCACAGTGCACTAGGTGAGTTCCCTGTGCTATACAGCATGTTCCCTTCATTGTCCGTCTTTTACATAGTATCAATAATGCATGTGTGCCAATCCCAGTCTCCCAATTCCTGCCTCCACACCCCTTTCCCATACATTCGTTCCATACATTCGTTCTCTACGTTTGTGTCTCTGTTCTGCTTTGTAAATAAGATCATCTATACCATTTTTCTAGATTCCACATATATGCGTTATTATATGGTATTCGTTTTTCTCTTTCTGACTTACTTCACTCTGTATGACACTCTGTAGGTCCATCCACGTCTCTACAAATGACCCTCTTTAGTTCTAAGCCATTCTTCTCTCTCCTGCCTGCCTCAGACTTCACATTCTTTTGTTCAGTATCCCTCGTCCAGCACTTCCATCCCCCTCCCTTCCATGTGAGCTCAAGTGTCAATGTGACAGGAGACTGCAGGACCTCCTTCAGACTCTCCACAGAGTCAGACCATTCCAACCTCTCCTCAGCCTCCTCCTTCACCTCCTCTTTTTGGGGAAACGGAGTGGGATCTGTGGTGTAGCTGAGCTTTGCTAACAAGGCGGAGTTGCCTGTGATTTAGCATTTAACTAGGAAGAGAAACATGCTCGCTTTTCCCCAGCATAGGTTCTGTTACCGCAAAGCTTGAGCATGACGCTTACAGGGAGCTAGAAACTTCACTGAGCCCATCTGTGTTTGCTTCACTCATCCAGGGCTTTGGAGTCATTAACACATTAAACATTTCTATAAAGCAGTGCTGCATTTTATCATAAATCATATCAGTAACAGTAGGTATTTTCAGCTGTACCTTATACTCCTGCTCAAGGAGAAGTAAATATAGAAATAAACAAATAGTAGAGGGCAGAATGAGGCGGCTTTGTGATTCTGCTCTTTTTCATATTCTGGGT
The DNA here is from genome assembly GCF_026419965.1 of Kogia breviceps. Classification (NCBI taxonomy): domain Eukaryota; kingdom Metazoa; phylum Chordata; class Mammalia; order Artiodactyla; family Physeteridae; genus Kogia; species Kogia breviceps. Next base: position 87,713,716 of record NC_081312.1, on the reverse strand, counting down.
GTAGGATTTCATTTTGCAAATCTTATCATAGCACCAATTTCCTCTGTCCCCCTCCCTTAGCCCCCACCCCAAGTTCAACAAAAATTAATTTCATTTAATTTTTAAAAAATTGGTGTTGTAATGACCACACATGTTCATTCTCATTTAGTCTGTCTAAAATTATGCCAGGAATTCTGTTAAGGAAGTATATACAACAAACATCAACTATCAACTTTTTGTTTCCCATGTTCAAAACTCCCTGAGAAATCAGGCTACCCAAGGCGGAGTATTCATGACTCATTCATCCATTTATTCATTCATTACAGGAAACATTGGAGGCTAGCATACAAAAATGAATAAGACATAGTCCATACGCATGAAGAATTTATAATCCCAAGGTGCTTTTTCATTCATTGATTCATTCACTACTTGCTGATTGTGTCCTCAGGTGTTCTCACTTGCAGAACACTCTGGCTATGCATCAGAATTACCTGCAGAGCTTTTAAAAATTAGTATTGCTCAGGCCCCACCCTACTTAGAACTGCCAGGCATCTGTTCTATTTTAAAGCTTCACAGATGATTCTGGTATACAGCTAGGATGCTGAGAAGCATAGTTCATTGTGGAAGTTCACTGTTTCAGTCAGCACACATCTCCACCTCAGTCCTGTATAACCTTGTATTTTATTTACCATGTTTTCTCTGTCATTCCTTGTGATGGTCTGTGTTATGAATCCTAGCCACGGTAATGCCGACAGGCTGTGTAGCTCCAACGCTGAAATTGGCTTGGGACAGGTAAAAAAAAATCAAGTTGCCACTAAATGCCAAAGTTAGTTTATTGGTTCAGACATCACCCATTCTGGTTCCATAACGCTCACTGCTTTCCTGTTGTGACTGCAAGGTTGAATCCTGCACAGCTCTTCATGTTTTTCTCTTGAGGCAAGAGGATACTGCAGTTATCCAAAGGGCTTTGAAATGGGGAACCAGATGTAAGTTAAATATGGTGGTAGGAGCCATATCATAAAGATTATAAGCTTGTTTTAGGAATGAAGTGGGGACTGTGTTGGCTTGATACCAAGAAGATACTGGCATTGTCTTTTTTTTTCTTCTTTTTGGTAATTAATTAATTTGGGGCTGCGTTGGGTCTTCGTTGCTACCCGTGGGCTTTCTTTAGTTGCAGTGAGTGGGGGCTACTGTTTGTTGCAGTGCACGAGCTTCTCATTGCGGTGGCATCTCGTTGCGGAGCACGGGCTCTGGGCACGCAGGCTTCAGTAATTGTGGCACGTGGGCTCAGTAGTTGTGGTGCACGGGCTTAGCTGCTCTGAGGCATGTGGGATCTTCCCGGACCAGGGCTCAAATCCGTGTCCCCTGCATTGGCAGGCAGATTCTTAACCACTGCACCACCAGGGAAGCCCCGGCATTGTCTTTTTAATTAAGTCTGCCTGGTTGATATAGCATTACCTGTTGAATCAATTTCCTCTCACGGCCTCTCATTCATTCCTTCATTCAGTGGATATTTATTGAATACTTACATCAGGCACTGTGTTAGGGCTGAGGATATAGTGGTGAACAAAACAGAAGTGGTTCTACTTATTTCTTTGAACCTTCCCAAGAGAATATATAGCTTCATAATTTTGTCAGTATCACAGTGTCCTTTCTCCTGAGCTTCTACCCGCTGATTAGCAGGGAAGACAGATTACCTAAATATCCAATCTCATTTAAAGCTTAAGCTGATGCAGTGATTCAAACAGTCCCTTGAGGTAGTATAACAAATGACAGGCCTGTCAGTCTCTGGGTCTCAGGGGCAATGTCCCTCATCCACCTGAGTGCTGCTTGCTTTGCTGGCATTACGGCTGAAATATGGCTGTAGGCTGCCTGATCAGAACCCGGTAGCACTCTTGCTGGCTGGGCTTCACCTTGGCTTCTACCGGCTGCACATCCCTGAGTCTGTGCTGTATCTGCCATCCTCGCTCCTCTTGTAGTCTTTCAGGGTCCATGCCTTATATGACCTATGGGAGCTCAGGGCACCTGAACCTCAGGCCCTTCTCTGCCAGCCCTGCTGCAACACTGAGTTGCTGTGTCTGTGCCCCATGTGGTGGTGAAGGCCACCAGAGAGTTGATCTTGTCCTGGTGTCTCAAACAAACAAGAAGAGAGAGCAGGCACTCAGCCTTTGGTTTCATCCTCTATTAATAGACTCTGCAGGCAGAGGAAAGGAGAGCTGCTTTGCCGCCCTTCCCCCAGTCTCTCAGGGTCTGGAAGGACTGGGCTTTCTCTGCCATTATATCCTCCTCCTTCCATAGACCTAATATGGCTGAATAGCTGGATGGAATATCTTCTCCACATTTCTTTTATGTAGACTTGTTGATATAGCAAAGGGAGAGGTAAAGAATTTTGGAAAATCCTCTCGCAAGACAACTTGGCTTGCCAGGCTGCTGTCTTTAGGCACGTTGTAGATTCTCTTGTTGTGTGCAGTTGTTCATTCTCTGTTCCTGTTGCCAGGTGACTTGTAGCACCTCCTATGAGAAGAGTACACATCCTTGCCCCATTGAAGTGGGGCTGAGACAAGTGATTTTCATTGGTCAACCGCATGTGAGCAGATGTGATAGAGACCACATCTGAGCAGAAGCTTTGAGTGTCAGTGCAGGTTTCCACCAGCCCTCTTGTTCTATTCCTTCTGCCATGAGGGTGGCATGACCAAAACAGGGGCTTCTTTGTCAGCCTGCATCACAGGATGAGCTGACACTGGATGTGGCCAAGCTCTAATGTGAGTAAGAAATAAAATTTTGTTGCTATAAGCCACTGAGATTTGGGGTTACTTGTTACTATAACAAAGCTGACTAATATACGCCATAATATTTTGCATATCAAAAGCCAATGTCACTTCCTTCTTTCTATTTATATTCCTTCTCTAATAAATCGTAATCTCTCCCCAAGCAGATGGATGCCTTGAGCTAGACAGGGTGAAGCTTATGCATTCAGAAAAGCAAAAGAATAAAGCATCTTAATTCTTTTCAAAATATTACCAGGTTACATACATAAAGAGAGGAACTTCATATGGAAAACAAACTGTGATTTTTTGGTTTTGTTTGTTTTCGATTTGTGTGTGTTTTGCTTTTGGGTTGTTTGCTCCAAAAGAAAGAAGTAATCACCATTGTATAAATACATGGTGGTATATTCTATGCATACAGCACATCTAGGTGACAATTAGAAAGTGGTTATTAAAGGATAGAAAGTAACATTTTGAGGTTATGGTATTGTTACAGAGATGTAATGTGTAGAAGAGGGTGCTAACCTCATACAGTGGCAGGTAAATTCTGGGCTGTGATCTCAGAGTTGTGGTCCATAGTTTGTGACCAACCACAGGATCCCTTCTGTCCTTAGGCATGTGATTGAGTTCAAATTCCAACAGACAGCAAGGACTCTTCTTGCCATTTTTCATTCTGTTGTATTTTAGGGACTTGCAAGCACGTGAGACTTATTTAGTGGTGAATACACCTGCTGCTGTTTGTTTACTTATTCCAGAGGCAAACAAAAGAACTGGAAAACAGTGAGGAAAGAACTGTTGGTCTCACGGTGATTATTTTAGCTACATCTGTGCACACACAGTGGTCACCATGAGCAGATAAATTTTGGAAAATGTAGAAAAACATAGTAGCTTTTTCCTTTAGAAATGCCTAGGGTTCTGCTGGATTTGAGTGATCAGAATTTCCCTGCTACTGTGGTTCATTTCTGGTTTTGTATACAGAACTGCCCCCTATTTTCTGTTCGAGAAAAAGCATTTCACCGTGCTCAAACCTGGGATTTTCTAAGAAAGAAAGTGAAACTGAGCAGGACCCCGTGGGGCCCTCCTGGGTACAAAAACCCCTCTTTGTTCCCTGTTTTCTTGTTTGTAGAAAAAAATTTTAAAAGGCTTTCTCCTAGGCCTTCCCTGAGTTCCAGAGAGCAGGCTCCAGCAGTTAATAGGACAACAGAGTCAAAGGACTCCTAGTTCCTCCTGAAGAGCTATAGATAACAATCTGATGCATATCTTTGAGTTATTCTGTAGAAACTAAGACCCCCCCCCCCCCAGGTGGAGGATGATGACTGCATGCTGACCACAAGCACGTAGACCCCAGACAGGTTGGAACCAGAACGTTGAGATTCGGGAGACATCACCCTGTTACCTCACCATCAACCAGTCAGAAGAGAGTCACAAACCCTGCAGCACTCACCCCAAATTTTGCCTTTGAAAACTCTTCCCCGAAAGAATTTGGAGTCTTGAGCATGAGCCATCCATTCTCCTTGCTTGGCCCTTGCAATAAACCTTTCTCTGCTCCAGACTCCAAAATTTCTGTTTGTTTGGTCACACTATGCATCAGGCACATGAACTTGGGTTCAACAACAAAAATAACAGTCCTACTGTTACTGAAGTCCAACTTCAAATACTTTGTCTTGATGGACAAAGTTTACATCTGGACCTGATAACAGGTTTGTAGGTCAGTTTCTCTCATGAGTACATAAATTATAAACTGTTAAGAAAACAGAAACATAAGGCCTAATTGTTTTTAAAGTAATTGATCATGTACTATGAATTAGGAAAGAAACAAACTAGCTCATGAGAAATACAGTAATAGATATTTTAGTATATTCTAGTACAGTCAAATGCTATTTTAAATTTAAGTAGATAAAAGTAGATAATAAGTGGAGCACATTCTGTTCAGGACAAAAACATATGAAATTTGTTTCATTAAAAAAAAAATTACACTGACAATGATTGCCTGAGCCTATATAAGCAAAGGCAATGAGGCAATGAGAAAAGACTGTGTTTTTTTCTGGGTCAGATTTCAGAACTCATCTTGTGTAAGAAAGAAAATCATACCTGCTGATCCCCAGAAACTCAGTAAGTGAGCAGCCACCAAACCTGGCTCTTCAGAGCAGCAGGCCCCTTCCTTACCTGTCACTCATTTGGCATCTACATCTATTTGCTTTACCTGTACTTGTCAGATGTTCTATCTCCTATTCTCCTAATGCATCTTTCTCTGAGTAATTCTTCCACTGAGTCCTGTGCACCAAATTTTATTCCAAAGCCAACAGTATTCTATATTTATACTCAGAATGCTCATTAATCCATGAGTTACCTTTTAGTGCATAGAATACTCTTATAACCAGAAAAATGAATGCTCACTTCCTGAGTCTGATTTATTCAGTTGTCCCTATACCTTGGCAGACTGGAGATAGATGTATCTAATCTCCACGCCTCTGCTTTGTTTCCTAGAATGTCCTTCTCCTTTGTTTCTATCTTCCTCCAAGGCCCATTTGTACTCCATTCCTCCATGAAGCCTCCCTCACTCTCTCTGGACCCCAGCTGGATGTTATCACTCTCATCTCTGCATTGTGATAGCATTGAATTACTATTTTTCTCATAGGAAATGTTAATGATATTTGGGTCTATGTTATAGTTATTTGTATACATTGTGTATCTCTCCTGATAATGTTGATGGTGATAGCAGTTACCATATTTTGAGACCTTTCTGTTTGCCAGACCCTGGGCTAAACACTTTATACCTCACAATAACTCTGTGAGTTAACTATTATTATCCCATTTCTACAAATGAGGAAATTGAGGCTAAAAGAGCTTAAGCAAGGTGAGCCAAGGTCATAGAGCTAAATATAGTAAAGTCTATTCAACTCCAGAACCAATGCTTTTAATCACTCCTCTCCTACTGAGTTATGAACTTCTTAAGGTTGGGAGTTGAGGGGGAATGGAGCAAAACACATTTACTGAATAGCTAATCTGTGCCTGATGCTTGAGTAGGGGCTTTCAGGTGCATTATTTGTCATGTGAGATGGTGCTATTTTTTCCATTTTCAGATGATTATAGTTCACTGTAAACAAAATTTGAAAAGACAAGGAATATACTTTGAGAAGATATTTATAGTACATGTAACTGGGAAAAGACTGAGAGCCAAAATATAATCAATAAGGAAAAGACCGATTTCCCAATTTAAAAAATGAGCAGAAGACATGAACAGGAAATTTATTGCAGGAGAAACCTATAAGAGACAAAAACACATGAAATGATACTCAGCCTATTTAGTAATTAGGGAAATATAGGTTAAAACAATGAGATACCATTTCATACCCATAGCGTTGGCAAAAATTAAAACACCTGACATCCAGCGTTGAATGAGAATGCTCCTACAATGTTGGGTGCAAAAGAAAATGATGTTCCAATCTGGAGAACAATTTGTGATGGGAAGATTATCATGCCCTGTGACCGGCAATTCCACTTCTAGATATATACCCTAGAGAAATTCTCCCAGGAGGCAGGTTCAGTGCCAGTATTATTTGGGGAATGGGTAAACCATGGTATTTTCATAAAGGAAATCATAGGGAATTAAATGATCTGCCAGACATCTGGGTTTTTTTCCCTGTATTTTTTCTGTGACTGAAACATCTTATAACTTAAAAGATGAAACAAAACCTAGATTTTAGACCATGTTTTGTAAATTGTAACACTTAATGATTGTTTATTGATGTAAACATTTGTGTGCATAATGTTAACAGCAGTCATAGTATACTGAATGCTTACTTACTTCTAGGTGCTGTATGTACCTCACACTCCTTTTCTTCTTTTTCCCACAACAACCCTACAATGCAGGAATTGTTAGACCAGCTAGTAAATGAGGAAACTGAGGCCCAGGGAGGTAAAGTATGTCTTCTTTCTTGATCTTGCTGATTCTCAGAAATCCACGAAGTATTACCTTTGTCTCTTGAAAGCATCAGTGCTCCATATCTTACAATCAGGAAATAACTTGATCTCTCAGAAGAGTCTAGTTTAATATTAGTAAAAATGAAATTCAAACAGTATAAATGTTCTCAAAGACTTTCATATTTGCTAATTCCCCTTATAATTTCATTTTTAGACCCTTGGAAGGATCTCTGCTTTGTTGGGAGCGTGAGAACCATAAATAAGTCCAACTTCCTTTAAAAGGGGGCTTCCAAAATTCACTCTACAGTTTTAAAGTCCAGATGTAAACAGATGTTGAGGGAGGAACTTCTTTCTGAAAAAAAAATAGACGAAAAGGTGTTGTGCTAAAACAGCATCTTTCTCACAATAAGTCATGTTCCTCATCACAGGGTTCAGGATGCTTTGCAGTGGTCTGCCTGTTGCTAACCTCCCTGTTCTGGCAAAGCTGTTTTCTATCCAAAGCCCTTGGCTTTCTTATTCTTGCCTCTGAGCCTTTGTACGTGCCATTTTCTCAGAATAAAGTGTTTTTCTCAACATCATAGCTTAGGACTCCTTTGTCAGGCTTTCACTGGTAATGCCTCATTTGTAGCAATTCCTAAGACAACCTCTAGATGGGAGGTACTAGAGGATCTGGGGAAATTTAGGAGAGTTGAAGATATCCTTGGATATCTGTTGTCAAGGTGGTAGCTCCATTTACAAGGCAGGGACATCTCTGAGAGACCCTTGATCATAACCTAGGAGTGTACATAATTGGTGAGGCTCAAAGAAGGGGACTTTTTTAAAAAATTGAAGTATAGTTGATTTACAATATTGTTTTAGTTTCAGGTGTACAGCATAGTGATTCAGTATTTTTGCAGATTATACTCCATTATTGGTTATTAAAAGATAATGGGTATAATTCCCTGTGCTATACAATAAACCTTTGTTGCTTTTCTATTATATATAGTAGTTTGTATCTGTCAGTTCCATACCCCTAATTTGTCCCTCCCCCTTTCCTCTCCCCTCTGGTAACCACAAGTTTGTTTTCTGTATCGGTGAGTCTGTTTCTGTTTTGCATATATATTCATTTGTATTATTTTTTAGATTCCACATATGTGATATCATACAGTATTTGTCTTTCTCTGACTTATTTCACTTAGCATAATATTCTCTAGATTCATCAACATTGCTACAAATGGAAGAATTTTATTCTTTTTATGGCTGAGTAATATTCCTGTGTGTGTGTGTGTGTGTGTGTGTGTGTGTGTGTGTGTGTGTGTGTAAAACATCTTCTTCATCCAATCATCTGTTGAGGGGGCACTTGGGTTGCTTCCTTATCTTGGGTATTGTATATAGTGCTGCTGTGAACATTGGGGTGCATATATCTTTTCAAATTAGTGTTTTCATTTTTTCTGGATATATACCCATGAGTGGAATTGCTGGATCATATGGTAGTTATATGTTTAGTTTTTTAAGGAACGTCCATACTGTTTTCCATAATGGCTGTGTAAATTTACATTCCCACCAACAGTGCAGGAGGGTTCCCTTTTCTTCACATCCTCTCAAACATTTGTTATTTGTTGACTTTTTGATGATGGCCATTCTGACAGGTATGAGATGATTCCTCATTGTAGTTTTGATTTGCATTTCTCTGATAATTAGTGATGTTGAGCATCTTTTCATGTGCCTGTTAGCCATCTGTATGTCTTTTTTGGAAAAACATTTATTCAGGTCTTCTGCCCAGTTTTGAATTGGGCTGTTTGGTGTTTTTTTTTTCCTTTTTTTTATATTGGACTATAGTTGAGTTACAATGTTGTGTGAGTTTCAGGTGTACAGCAAAGTGATTCAGTTGTAAGTATACATATATTCATTCTTTTTTAGGTTCTCTTCTCATATAGATTATCACAGAATATTGAGTAGAGTTCCCTCTACTATACAGTAGGTCCTTGTTGGTTATCTATCTTATATATAGTAGTGTGTGAACATTCACACACTACTGATTTATCAGTAAGCTGCTGATTTATCCTTCCCCCCACATTTCCCCTTTGGTAACCATAAGTTTGTTTTCAATATCTGTTAAGTCTGTTTCTGTTTTTTGACTAAGTTCATTTGTATTATTATTTTTTATAAACTAGATTCCACAAATGAGTGGTACCATATAATATTTGTCTTTCTCTGTCTGACTTACTTCTCTTAAGTATGATAATCTGTAGGTCCATCCATGTTGCTGCAATGGCATTATTTCATTCTTTTTTATGGCTGAGTAATATTCCATTGTATATATGTACCACATCTTCTTTGTCCATTCCTCTGTTAATGGACATTTATGTTGCTTCCATGTCTTGGCTATTGTAAATAGTGCTCCAGTGAACATTGGGGTGCATGTATCTTTTCAGATTATGGTTTTCTCCAGATATATGCCCAGGAGTGTGATTCCTGGATCATATGGTAGTTCTCTTTTTAGTTTATTAAGGAACCTCAATACTGTTCTACACAGTGATTGTACCAATTTACATTCCCACCAATAGTGTAGGAGGGCTCCCTTATCTCCACACCCTCTCCAGCATTTACTGTTTGTAGACTTTCTGGTGATGGCCATTCTGACTCCTATGAAATGATATCTCATTGTACTTTTGGTTTGCATTGCTCTGATAATTAGTAATGTTGAACATATTTTCATGTGCTTTTTGGCCACCTGTATGTCTTCTTTAGAGAAATGTCTATTTAGATCTTCTGTCCATTTTTTGATTGGGTTGTTTGGTTTTTTGACATAGAGCTGCATGAGTTGTTTGTATATTCTGGAGATTAATCCCATGTCGGTCACATTGTTTGCAAATATTATCTCCCATTTTGAGGGTTGTCTTTTTGTTTATGGTTTCCTGTGCTGTGCAGAAGCTTTTAAGTTTAATTAGGTGTCATTTGTTTGTTTTTTATTTTATTTTCATTATTCTAGGAGGTGGATCAAAAAGATATTGCTGCAATTTATGTCAAAAAGTGTTCTGCCTTTGTTTTTTTCTAAGAGTTTTATTTTTATTTAAAAAAATCTTAACATCTTTATTGGAGTACAATTGCTTTACAATATCGTGTTAGTTTCTGCTGTGTAACAAAGTGAATCAGCTGTATGTATACATATATCCCCATATCCCCTCTCTCTTGAGCCTCCCTCCCACCCTCCCTATCCCACCCCTCTAGGTGGTCACAAAGCAACAAGCTGGTCTCCCTGTGCTATGCAGCTGCTTCCCACTAGCTATATATTTTACATTTGGTAGTGTGTATATGTCAATGTTACTCTCTCACTTTGTCCCAGCTTACCCTTCCCCCTCCCTATATCCACAAGTCCATTCTCTACGTCTGCATTCTTTATTCCTACCCTGCCCCTAGGTTCATCAGAACTATTTTTTTTTTAGATGCCATATATATGTGTGAGCATACAGTATTTGTTTTTCTCTTTCTGACTTACTTCACTTTGTATGACAGACTCTGGGTCCATCCACCTCACTACAAATAACTCAATTTCGTTTCTTTTTATGGCTGAGTAATGTTCCATTGTATATATGTGCCACATCTTCTTTATCCATTCATCTGTCGATGGACACTTAGGTTGCTTCCATGTCCTGGCTATTGTAAATAGTGCTGCAATGAACATTGTGGTATATGTCTCTTTTTGAATTATGATTTTCTCAGGGTATATGCCCAGTAGTGGGATTGCTGTGTCATATGGTAGTTCTATTTTTAGGGGTTTTTTTTGTCATTAATTACAATTGTATTTATATCTTGTGTTCTCAACTAGAATGTATTTTTTTGTGTGTAAGATATTATGCTATTTTTATTTGTACTCATAGAACCAATACAGAGTCTTATATACCCACAGTACATATGCTTGTACTAGTTTTCAGTCAATGGTGGAAAAACTTTCTATAGATAAAAATTTTAACTACAGGAAAAAAAAAAGCACCATCGAAGATCACAAGAAGAAGAAAGTAATCAACTTCAGTTTTGGAATTTTTTTGAAAGTCACAATTCATGGAGATTTAAATACATGGAGAAGAACATAAATTTATTATAAGTAGTATAAGATTATGCTTCAGGGGCTTCCCTGGTGGCGCAGTGGTTGAGAGTCCGCCTGCCGATGCAGGGGACACAGGTTCGTGCCCCAGTCTGGGAAGATCCCACATGCCGCAGAGCGGCTGGGCCCATGAGCCATGGCTGCTGAGCCTGAGTGTCCGGAGCCTGTGCTCCGCAATGGGAGAGGCCACAACAGTGAGAGGCCCGCGTACCTCCAAAAAAAAAAAAGGATTATGCTTCAGTTTCACATTATTTATACTTAGGATTAATGAGAAAAGGAACAAAGAAGTTTGGAAAGAGACAAATGGGAGAAACAGAAGAAAAATAGGAAGATGAGAAGGGGAAAATATCAGGAAATCGGAAATTAAATAATTTGACAAATACTTATTGAACATTACTTCTGTTTAAATGATTCCAGATGACATATGGCCTCATAAGATTAAAAGACCATTGGGAAAGGTGGGATTTTACATACTGTGATCACGCAGGGATTGAGATGTTTTGGATAGGGGATTTGGGGGACTCTCAAATCCCTCAAAAACAGGTAAATGGTTTGGTTATTGACTCCTTCATGAAAGGTGCTCTGAGCACACAATACACGAGCATGGTTTTCTCTAACCAATCATCTTGCCACATCTCATGTCTTCATCCTGTGCAGAGCCCCCAGATCCTTGCCAGGAGTCTTCTTTTTTTTTTTTTTTTTTAAGCTTTTTGAAATAAAACCTGAACAAAAATTTTATTTTTAGGTTGATTTTTTTCCATTAAAATATAGTTGATTGGGCTTCCCTGGTGGCACAGTGGTTGAGAGTCCGCCTGCCGATGCAGGGGACGCAGGTTCGTGCCCTGATTCGGGAAGATCCCACATGCCGCAGAGCGTCTGGGCCCGTGAGCCATGGCCGCTGAGCCTGCGCGTCTGGAGCCTGTGCTCCACAACGGGAGAGGCCACAATGGTGAGAGGCCCACGTACCGCAAAAAAAAATAATAAAATAATAAAATAAAATAAAATATAGTTGATTTACAAAATTATATTAGTTTCAGGTATACAACATAGTGATTCAACATTTATATAATAGATTATACTCCATTTAAAAGTATATAAAATATCGGTATATTCCTTGTACTGTATAGTATATTCCTGTATTTTATTTATTTATTTTATTATTTTTTAACATCTTTATTGGAGTATAATTGTTGTGTTAGTTTCTGCTGTATAACAAAGTGAATCAACTATATGTATACATATATGCCCATATCCCCTCTCTTGCATCTCCCTCCCAACCGCCCTATCCCACCCCTCTAGGTGGTCACAAAGCAACGAGCTGGTCTCCCTGTGCTATGCAGCTGCTTCACACTAGCTATCTATTTTACATTTGGTAGTGTGTATATGTCAGTGCTACTCTCTCACTTTGTCCCAGCTTACACTTCCCTCTCCCTGTTTCCTCAAGTTGATTCTCTACGTCTGCACCTTTATTCCTGTCCTGCCCCTAGGTTCATTGGAACCATTTTTTTTTAAGGTTCCGTATATATGTGTCAGCATAACGGTATTTGTATTTCTCTTTCTGACTTACTTCACTCTGTATGACAAACTCTAGGTCCAGCCACCTCACTACAAATAACTCAATTTCATTTCTTTTTATGACTGAGTAATATTCCATTGTATATATGTGCCACATCTTCTTTATCCATTCATCTGTCATTGGACATTCAGGTTGCTTCCATGTCCTGGATATTGTAAATAGAGCTGCAGTGAACATTGTGGTACATGTCTCTTTTTGAATTATGGTTTTCTCAGGGTATATGCCCAGCAGTGGGATTGCTGGGTCATATGGTAGTTCTATTTTTAGTTTTTTAAGGAACCTCCATACTGTTCTCCACAGTGGCTGTATCAATTTACATTCTTGCCAACAGTGCAAGAGAGTTCCCTTTTCTCCACACACTCTTCAGCATTTATTGTTTGTAGATTTTTTTTGATGATGGCCATTCTGACCGGTGTGAGATGACATCTCATTGTAGTTTTGATTTGCATTTCTCTAATGATTAGTGATGTTGAGCATTCTTTCATGTGTTTGTTGGCAATCTGTATATCTTCTTTGGAGAAATGTGTGTTTAGGTCTTCTGCTCAGTTTTGGATTGGGTTGTTTGTTTTTTTGATATTGAGCTGCATGAGCTATTTTGCATATTTTGGAGATTAATCCTTTGTCAGTTGCTTCGTTTGAAGATATTTTCTCCCATTCTGCGGGTTCTTTCTGGTTTCATCTTGTTTATGGTTTCCTTTGCTGTGGAAAAGCTTTTAAGTTTCATTAGGCCCGACTTCTTTATTTTTGTTTTTATTTCCATTTCTCTAGGAGGTGGGTCAGACAGGATCTTGCTGTGATTTATGTCATAGAGTGTTCTACCTGTGTTTTCCTCTAAGAGTTTTATAATGTCTGGCCTTACATTTAGGTCTTTAATCCATTTTGAGTTTATTTTTGTGTATGGTGTTAGGAATTGTTCTAATTTCATTCTTTTACATGTAGCTGTCCAATTTCCCCAGCACCATGTATTGAAGATACATGTCTTTTCTCCATTGTATATTCTTGCCTCCTTTATCAAAGATAAGGTGACCATATGTGCATGGCTTTATCTCTGGGCTTTCTATCCCATTCCATTGATTTATATTTCTGGTTTTGTGCCAGTACCAAACTGTCTTGATTACTGTAGCTTTGTAGGGTAGTCTGAAGTCAGGGAGCCTGATTCCTCCAGCTCCATTTTTCGTTCTCAAGATTGCTTTGGCTACTTCGGGTCTTTTGTGTTTCCATACAAATTGTGAAATTTTTTGTCCTAGCTCTGTGAAAAATGCCATTGGTAGTTAGATAGGGATTGCATTGAATCTGTAGATTGCTTTGGGCAGTACAGTCATTTTCACAATGTTGATTCTTCAGTCCAAGAACATGGTATGTCTCTCCATCTGTTTGTATCATCTTTAATTTCTTTTATCACTGTATTAAAGTTTTCTGCATACAGGTCTTTTGTCTCCTTAGGTAGGTTTATTCCTAGATATTTTATTCTTTTTGTTGTAATGATAAATGGGTATGTTTCCTTAATTTCCCTTTCAGATTTTTCATCATTAGTATATAGGAATGCAAGAGATTTCTGTGTGTTAATTTTGTATCCTGCTACTTTACCAAATTCATTGATTAGCTCTAGTAGTTTTCTGGTAGCATCTTTAGGATTCTCTATGTATAGTATCATGTCATCAGCAGACGGTGACAGTTTTACTTCTTCTTATCTAATTTGGATTCCTTTTATTTCTTTTTCTTCTCTGATTGCCCTGGCTAACACTTCCAAAAGTATGTTGAATAATAGTGGTGAGAGTGGGCAACCTTGTCTTGTTCCTGATCTTAGAGGAAATGGTTTCAGTTTTTCACCATTGAGAATGATCTTGGCTGTTGGTTTGTCATATATGGCCTTTACTATGTTGAGTTAGTTTCCCTCTCTGCCTACTTTCTGGAGAGTTTTTATCATAAATGGGTGTTGAATTTTGTCGTGGGCTTTTTCTGCATCTATTGAGATTATCATATTGTTTTTATCCTTCATTCTGTTAATATGGTGTATCACATAGATTGATTTGCATATTTTGAAGAATCCTTACATTCCTGGGATAAACCCTACTTGATCATGGTGTATGATCCTTTTAATGTGCTGTTGGATCCTGTTTGCTGGTATTTTGTTCAGGATTTCTGCATCTATGTTCACTAGTGATATTGGCCTGTAGTTTTCTTTCTTTGTGACATCTTTGTCTGGTTTTGGTATCAGGATGATGGTGGCCTTGTAGAATGAGTTTGGGAGTATTCCTCCCTCTGCTATATTTTGGAAGAGTTTGAGAAGGATAGGTGTTAGCTCTTCTGTAAATGTTTGATAGAATTCACCTGTGAAGCCATCTGGTCCTGGGCTTTTGTTTTATGGAAGATTTTTTTTTTTTTTTTTTTTTGCGGTACGCAGGCCTCTCACTGTTGTGGCCTCTCCTGTTGCGGAACACTGGCTCCAGACACACAGGCTCAGCGGCCATTGTTCACGGGCCCAGCCACTCCATGGCATGTGGGATCTTCCTGGATGGGGACACAAACCCATGTTCCCTGCATCGGCAGGCGGACTCTCAACCACTACGCCACCAGGGAAACCCCTGTTTTTTGGAAGATTTTCAATCACAGTTTCACTTTCAGTGCTTATGATAGGTCTGTTCATATTTTCTGTTTCTTCCTGGTTCAGTCTCGGAAGATTGTGCTTTTCTAAGAATTTGTCCATTTCTTCCATGTTGTCCATTTTATTGGCATATAGTTGCTTGTAGTAATCTCTCATGATCCTTTGTATTTCTGCAATGTCAGTAGTTACTTCTCCTTTTTCATTTCTAATTCTTTGATTTGAGTCTTCTCCCTTTTTTTCTTGATGAGTCTGGCTAATGGTTTATCAATTTTGTTTATCTTCTCAAAGAACCAGCTTTTAGTTTTATTGTTCTTTGCTATTGTTTCCTTCATTTCTTTTTCCTTTATTTCTGATCTGATCTTTATGATTTCTTTCCTTTTGCTACCTTTGGGGTTTTTTGTTCTTCTTTCTCTAATTGCTTTAGAGGTTAGGGTAGGTTTTTTATTTGAGATATTCCTTGTTTCTTAAAGTAGGCTTGTGTAGCTATAAACTTCCCTCTTAAAACTGCTTTTGCTGCATCCCATAGGTTTTGGGTCATTGTGTTTTCATTGTCATTTGTTTCTAGGTATTTTTGATTTCCTCTTTGATTTCTTCAGTGATCTCTTGGTTATTTAGCCTCCATGTGTTTGTATTTTTTACCATTTTTTTTTCCTGTAATTGATATGTAGTCTCAGAGAATTGTTGTCGGAAAAGATACTCAATATGATTTCAATTTTCTTAAATTTACTGAGGATAGATTTGTGACCCAAGATATGATCTATCCTGGAGAATGTTCCATGAGCACTTGAGAAGAAAGTGTAATCTGCTGTTCTTGGATGGAATGTCCTATAAATATCAATTAAGTCCATCTTGTTAAAGTATCATTTAAAGCTTGTGTTTCCTTATTTATTATCATTTTGTATGATCTGTGCATTGGTAAAAGTGGTGTGTTAAAGTCCTCTTCTATTATTGTGTTACTGTTGATTTACCCTTTATGGCTGTTAGCATTTGCCTATGTTTTGAGGTGCTCCTATGTTGGGTGCATAAATATTTACAATTGTTATATCTTCTTCTTGGATTGATCCCTTGATCGTTATTTAGTGTCCTTCTTTGTCTGTTTTAGTAGTCATAATTTTAAAGTCTGTTTTGTCTGAAAGGAGAATTGCTATTCCAGCTTTCTTTTGATTTCCATTTGCATGGAATATCTTTTTCCACTCCCTCACTTTCAGTCTGTATGTGTTCCTAGGTGTGAAGTGGGTCTCTTATAGACAGTATATATAAAGCTCTTGTTTTTGTATCCATTCAGCCAGTCTATGTCTTTTGGTTGGCGCATTGATCCATTTACATTTAAAGTAATTATTGATATGTATGTTCCTATTACCATTTTCTTAATTGTTTTGGGGGTCTTTGGGGGATCTTTTCTTTCTCTTGTGTTTCCTGCCTAGAGAAGTTCCTTTAGCATTTGTTGTAAAGCTGGTTTGGTGGTGCTGAATTCTCTTAGCTTTTGCTTGGCTGTAAAGGTTTTAATTTCTCCATTGAATCTGAATGAGATCCTTGCTGGGTAGAGTAATCTTGGTTATAGGTTTTTCCGTTTCATCACTTCAAATATGTCCTGCCACTCCCTTGTGTCTGGCAGAGTTTCTACTGAAAGATCAGCTATTAACCTTATGGGGATTCCCTTTATGTTATTTGTTGCTTTTCCCTTGCTGCTTTTAATATTTTTTCTTTGTATTTAATTTTTGATAGTTTGCTTAATATGTGTCTTGGAGTGTATCTCCTTGGATTTATCCTGTATGGGACTCTCTGTGCTTCCTGGACTTGATTAACTATTTCCTTTCCCATGTTAGGAAAGTTTTCAACTATAATCTCTTCCATTATTTTCTCCGTCCCTTTCTTTTTCTCTTCTTCTTCTGGGACGTCTATAATTTGAATGTTGGTGCATTTACTGTTGTCCCAGAGGTCTCTGAGACTGTCCCCAGTTCTTTTCATTCTTTTTTCTTTATTCTGCTGTGCAGTGTTTATTTCCACTGTTTTATCTCCCAGATCACTTATCCTTTCTTCTGCCTCAGTTATTCTGCTATTGATTCCTTGTAGAGAATTTTTAATTTCATTTATTGTGTTGTTCATCATTGCTTATTTGCTCTTTAGTTCTTCTAGGTCCTTGTTAAGTGTTTCCTTTTTTTTTTCCATTCTATCTCCCAGATTTTGGATCATCTTTACTATCATTATTCTGAATTCTTTTTCAGGTAGACTGCCTGTTTCCTCTTCATTTGTTTGGTCTGGTGGGGTTTTACCTTGCTCCTTCATCTGGTGCATATTTCTCTGTCTTCTCATTTTGTTTATGTTACTGCATTTGCTGGCTCCTTTTCACGGTCTTCTGGTTCATAGTTCCCATTGTTTTTGGTGTCTGCCACCAGTGGGTGAGGTTGTTTCACTGGCTTGTGTAGGCTTCCTGGTGGAGAGGACTGGTGCCTGTGTTCTGGTGGGTGGAGCTGAATCTTGTCCTTCTGTTGGGCAGGACCACATCCAGTGATGTGTTTGGGGGTTTCTGTGAACTTAGTATAACTTTAGGCAGCCTCTCTGCTAATGGGTGGTGTTGTGTTCCTGTCTTGCTAGTTGTTTGGCATGGGGTGTCCAGCACTGGAGCTTGCTGGCCATTGGGTGGAGCTGCTTTAACCCCCTCCTGTCTGAGCGAGGAGCAGATGCCTGAGAGCAGTCTACATGCAGAGGCAGGGTCAGAACCAAAGCTGAACCCGAAGAGCTGTGCGAACAAAGAAAAGAAAGGTAAATTTCTCTGTGCAGCCTCCAGAGAAGTGGATTAAATCCCCACAATCAACTTGATGAACCCTGCATCTGTGGAATACCTGAATAGACAATGAATGTTCCCAAAATTGAGGCAGTGGACTTTGGGAGCAACTGTAGACTTGGGGTTTGCTTTCTGCATCTGATTTGTTTCTGGTTTTTATGTTTATCTTAGTTTAGTTTTTAGTGCTTTTTATCATTGGGTGGATTTGTTTATTGGTTTGGTTTCTCTCTTCTTTTTTATAATATTTTTAAATTTTTATTTTATTATTTATTTTTACTTTAAAATTTTGTTCCCTTTTTTATCTTTTTATGAATGTGTATGTGTTTGTTTCTTTGTGTGATTTTGTCTGTTTAGTTTTGCTTTTACCATTCGGTTTGGCGTTCTATATGTTCTTTTTTTTTTTCCCCTTTGTTTTTTCTTTCTTTTCTTCCAAGCCATGTGGCTGGCAGGGTCTTGGTGCTCTGGCCAGGCATGAGGCCTGAGCCTCTGTGGTGGAAGGGCTGAGTCCAGGACCTTGGACTACCAGAGCCTCTCCAGTGCCATGTAATATCAATCAGCGAGAGCTCTCCCAGAGATCTCCATCTCAACAGTAAGACCCAGTTTCTAAGAGTTTTATAGTGTCCGGTCTTACATTTAGTTCTTTGATCCCTTGAGTTTATTTCTGTGTATGGTGTTAGAAAATGTTCTAATTTCATTCTTTTCCATGTAGCTGTCCAGTTTTCCCAGCATCACTTATTGAAGAGACTGCTTTTTCTCTCTTGTATATTCTTTCCTCCTTTGTCATAGATTAATTGACCATAGGTGCACGGGTTTCTTTCTGGGGTTTCTATCCTGTTGCAGTGATCTGGGTTGTTTGTTTTTTTGATATTGAGTTGTGTGAGCTGTTTGTATGTTTTGGATACTAGCCCCTTGTCAGTTCCATAATTTCCAAATATTTTCTCCCATTCTATAGATTGTCTTTTTGTTTTGTTGATGGTTTCCTTGGATGTTCTACAAAATTTTGCTTTTAAGTTTAATCAGGACCCATTTAGAAGGGGCCTTCTTCCGTCTCCCCATTGCAACATTCCTGCGTATCTACAGATCTAACAGCTATTGGACCTACAGACTCCTCCTACCCTACTCTCCCATCTTCGTTCTCTCCAGAACTTGCTGCATCTTTTTTTTAACCAAATTCAGTATGTTTATAGAGTTTAAGCTTTGGGGCATTTTTTTCTGATCCCCATACAGCTGTTCTATAACAAACAGATATACCTCGGAACTTTCTGATACCAACCTGATAATTACTTGCTTATACGGAAAACAGTATGCTGCTGTAGAAATAGTGTTAGACCGCTAGAGGATCTAGAGTCAGGGCTGGTTCTTCCATTTCATGTATGACCCTGAGCCAGTCTCTTTTCCCTCCCTATTAGAAGGAAGGCAAGCTCATTGGTATGCTGGAGCCAGCCTGTCCTGGCTCACAAAATCTGTTAAATTTTCAGTAACATTGTCAGCTGTTGCTTTTCAAAAATTATTCAAGCATCAGAATATTCCTTATTTTATTTCCTGCTGTCTCTTTTGTAACTGTGTCAATTTATATATATAATATAAAGTTTTTCATTTTAATCATTTTTAAGTCTGTATTTCAGTGACATTAAGACAATTCTGTGAGTTGCCTTTTGTGAACTAGTAAAAAACATGGAAATTATTAGAAATTAAATTATAAAGTATATTTTAAAAATATAGGTGGGAGGGAGATGCAAGAGGGAGGAGATATGGGGATATATTTATATGTATAGCTGATTCACTGTGTTATAAAGCAGAAACTGACACACCATTGTAAAGCAATTATATTCCAATAAAGGTGGTAAAAAAAAAAGAAAAGAAAAATATAAATGCTAAAAACTTACCATTTTATGATTATCTGTGCTCTTCAGTGTATTTACATCTATTACATCTGAATTGTGGAAATACTATACAGTGGTGTACTACTGTACTTTTTTCCCCAACTCTGAGTTCGCTGACTTCGTATTGATAGCATAAAATAGGTCATGATAGGAGTATTTATAGCACTGAAATCATCAAACCTACAAATCAGCGTTTGGTTTATTGTTTTGTTGATGATCTAAATTTAAGAAAATGGTGGATAAAATGTTAATAATTTATTGTCTATGGCTATTACATAGTGAATAGCACAAAAAATTGAGAAAATAAATATTCTTCTAATGTTTGAAAACTATTAATTTAGCAAAGAAGTCACTCAGACTATTGAGAAATGAGTGAAGTTCCAACATATGACTTTGTTATTTCAATTCTGTCTTATTAAAGTAAAGGAAATGTTAAATCATAAGTTCTTAGTGAACATACACTCAAAGAGCTGGTTGTTAAATATTTATAAATATACCACTGATAAAGCTCCATAAGAGCAGGAACTTAGTCTTGTTCATCACTGTAAACAGGGAACCCAGAAAAGTACCTGGCTTATTGAACAAATGAAGACACTTAACTTCTCAGTGTCTCAGCTTCTCATCTGTAAATTAAGGACAGTGTTCCTAAGCTGCTTCTTAGGACAGTCTTCCTTTGAGACTGGGGTAAGGAAAGAGCAAAGGTGATAGTGAAGATGAAAGTGCTTTATAAACAAGCAGCACTAAACAAATGTAAAGTAGTCTTATTAAAATATGATGTGATATGATAACATATATTGATGTATATTTTCTTTATATGTTGGTTAGAGTACTCTTTAATGAAATAAGGATTTTTATATAGATCATTTGCTTCACCCAAAGAAAACATATATTCACTTTATTTCTTTAAATACTTGGCATTATTTTCTTTTGCCTCATTCAGTTCTAGGTGTTCTAGAAAATACCAGAGAAATATATTCCTTGCACTGAAAGAGTGTATGATCTGCTACTCTGCCAAGGACTCTAATTTTTTTTTTCTTAATGAGATGCCAAAGGTATTGTGAGTAGCCTTTCTGGTTATAAAAACTCTTCTTCTAATGCCTTTTAAGTAGCATAGATTTTCTTCTCCAGGGCATCTTGGATGGTGATGTTTGATCATCATTAGTAAGCATTTAATAGATGATCACTGTGTGCACTCACTGTGCTAATAAGAATGTCAACATTATGATTTACAAAGTTGGGTGAAATACAGCCTGTTGGAGAAGAAAAATAGGCAAGCAGAGAGGAATTAGAAATATATATCCACAGCAACTATTAGCCATCTCTCTGCCTCTTTAACAGTCTGTCTTACTCTACTAAAAATTATTTCCCGGAATAAATTGTCTATGTTGGGAGGGACATGGGGGACAAAGGGATAGTGCTGGCTTGGGATTTATAGGACAAAAGGCTCTTTTGAACTAAATGAAAAAAAGAATGGAAAAGGAGAGGATTAGGGCTGTGGAAGCTAGGGCCATCTTCCCACCCTATGTACTTTGTCTCACCCCATAAAATCGGACTAGAATTCTTAGAGGTGCCGTCACTGGCTAGTGCCAGTGGACTTGGTATTAAACAAGTACATAGTTTGAGAAGTTAGTGACAGGACATTTTTAATGATTATGGCCCAAAGTGGTATTCTTTGTTTTCAAGGCTCCATATACATAGACCCCAATCAGATTTTCCTGCTAAGGCTTAATCACCCACATGCCTAACCTTAATCAAATTGTTCCTCATCATTTTATAAAGACAGCCATTAAGAGTAGCTCCACACTTTATTAAAGGAGTTGGCCCTCCCCCTTTTAAAAACCTAAATCCCACTGAGACATGGAACAGATTTGTGTTTACAGCTTAACCATTCCTTTGAGACAGAAATGATATTTTATATTTATATATTCCATTTATATTAACTTTTGTGAAAAGTGCCTTTTGAAGTTTATTTCCATTAAGCCTCAAAGTCTAATCCCTTGATCTAAACCACATTAAATACTTTGATGACAGCCTGTGCTTTTAACAAGTATTTCAAATAGATAACATTAACCTAAATAATGCTGCTGCCTAATATATTCCCAGATAAAATATTGATTTAAATGCTAATATAGGGCTTCCCTGGTGGCGCAGTGGTTAAGAATCCGCCTGCCAATGCAGGGAACATGGGTTCGAGCCCTGATCCGGGAAGATCCCGCATGCCATGGAGCAACTAAGCCCATGTGCCACAACTACTGAGCCTGCGCTCTAGAGCCCTTGAACCACAACTACTGAGCTTGCATGCTGCAACTACTGAAGCCTCCATGCCTAGAGCCTGTGCTCCGCAACAAGAGAAGCCATTGCAATGAGAAGCCCACGCACCGCAACAGAGTAGCCCCCGCTCACTGAAACTAGAGAAAGCCTGTGTGCAGTGATGAAGACCCAACACAGCCAAAAATAAAATAATAATAATAAAATAAAATAAATAAAAATTTTAAAAAATGCTAATATAGATGTACAAGATTCCATTTGCTTACTGCTCTTTCCTTATACACAAAAATGGATGAACATTTAGCCTTTTCTAGACAGTGAGACTTGTTCTGCAGCCTGCAGCAGGGTTTGAGAGCCATGTTTAAGTTCCCAAAGGCTTCATGCTATTAGATCAGTGACTTGCTAAAATCAGCACTTGATTGATTTACAGTATACCCTGTGACCCATACTGATTAATATACAGAATAAGCAGTCAAATACAATCATGATAATAGAGCTAGATCTGAAAGGCCTTAACAGTTTACATAAAGTACTTGCAAATACATGATCTCATTTGATCCCCTCAAAAATGCTGTGAAGTCGATACAGCAGGTATATCATCATCCCTTTTTATCGAAGGCCACCCTGTTTCTAAATAATGGAGCTACACTTGAACCCAAGTCATCGCACTCCAGGGCCTGTGCAGTTTCCACAATACCATGCTATGTCTATCACCTGTTTCAGGATATAGTGAAGAAATACATTATTTGCATATAAAAATATTAACTGTTATAAAGTCTGTGATGGTTTCTTGGAAAACACTTCAGTGGCATAGCAAATTCCTGTTACATGGCTTGGTACTTGTTGGTCTCAGTGTTCTAAGCAGTTTTAGTGATTTTTAGTGTTTTCCCCTCTCTGATCAGATCTGCCACGTTTTGTCATCACTCTGGGTTTGCACATGTTGTTTGATGAGATTGCTCTGCCGAGGATGAGAGAATGGTGAGGACAGCTAGCATAGCTGATAAGCAGCTTGGTTTTGAGGCAAAAGAGAGCAATGCTTCTTTGAGTCCTGTGAACTGGTAGGAAACCAAGGTGTTAGTCTTTTCTATTAGAAACTCTGTAAACAGGGAATTTCACCACATCTCGTCACTTCCTAGACCCGAATACTGTATTCTAAACCTTACTCTGTGCTCTAGCAAGATAATAAGGATAATGCACATATAAATCAACCTTTCATTTATTTAAAAGGATAATCCTGCAGTAAAGGAGGAAATGACAGCTACTCTGATCTTCGAATACTGGGCAAAGGGAAACCGGTCCTAAGCACACAGTCCTTCAATATGTCGTAACCTTTTTCATTTAACAAACAGTTTCCCCTAGTAATTCTTTGTGCTGGCAAACCATGAAAGGAAGCATGTGGACTTGGCAGTCCAACCCTGAAGTTTGTGTCTAAAAAATTACTGCAATTTATGTACCAAGGGTCCAAATGACATTTGTCATTTGGCTGGGCAAAGACATTTCTGAAATTAAAAAGGATGACCTTATTTCACTTAGTGAAATGAGATGAACTCTTTAATGGAACACATTTTGAATAGTTGTTCATAGGGCAGCACTGTCAAAAAAAAAAAAAGAGCTGAATTTATATTCTTCTGTATCATCAGAAGAAAATACACTCCTAAAATAAGTCTAAGACTTGCTTGGTCTCATTGAGAACCTCACAGTACCATTTTACAATTCCTATTCCTAGATGGTGATTTGGCACAATTTTTTTCTTTTGAGGTAAAAACAGTGGTCCCAGTACAACTGAAGATAGTACTATGCTTTTTATTGATATTTAATAAACAATACCCACCTTCTTTTCTTCTTGCTCCTTAATCCTTAGGAAGGCCTATAGTTACCGAGGTTGAATATGTTTTTAATATTCACTTAATATTACATGTATAACATGTAATTAGCAACTTATTAGGAGCCTAATGTATTTGTTTAGTTAACACTTAAACACCCCTTGGACATCACAGGCACTGTGAATTTGTTTAATCCTCCTACAACTCTTGAGGTAGGGACCCTTATCCCCATTTTACTGGGATACAGAGAAGTTAAGTACCTCATCTGACATCACAAAGCTAATAAGTTGGGAGCTACGGTTTGAACCCAGAAATTCTGGCTCCAGGGGCCTTGCACTTGACCATTATGCTATAGTGCTTTGGCCTTAGATGGGCTGCCACAGGAAGACTCCTTTCCTCAGTGTTAGACCTGCCTGAGATTTTTTTCCCCCATCACAAGTGCAGACTCTTTGCTACCTTAACCCCTACCCACTCCAGTCTCTGTCCTCACCTGCTCCAGTCATGCTAATGTTGAACATGTAGTGACAAAATAGGCTGGACCAACCCTAATGATAGTCTCTGTTGAATGTGTCCCAAACTCTCCCATCACTCTCCTCTCATCATCCCCTTCCTTTCACCCCTCTTTCTTTATAGGACTTCCTATAAAGTGAGAAGTGAGAAAATGTCAAGGATAGCTGGTACTTAATTTGAGTTTTCTCTCAGAGCTGAGGGAGAAATTCCCGTTTGGCAACCAAAGTTAGAGGATGAACCATAGGAGAGGTCATTCCTGGTGACTAAGCTGGGACTCAGAACACATTTTCCAAAAGAAACATTTTTATATATGGTAGGTTGTTTTTATGAGTTATTTACTTTCAGGACAGTGTAGACCTATACTTCATTTATTTGTTGATTCATTAGATCATTTGTTCAGCAAGTTTTTAAAGAGCACCATGTGCAGGACTTCCCTGGTGGCGCAGTGGTTAAGAATCCGCCTGCCAATGCAGGGGACATGGGTTTGAGCCCTGGTCTGGGAAGATCCCACATGCCGTGGGGCAAATAAGCCCATGCGCCACAACTACTGAGCCTGCGCTCAAGAGCCGGCGAGCCACAACTACTGAGCTCACACGCCTAGAGCCCGTGCTCCACAAGAGAAGCCACCACAATGAGAAGCCCGTGCACCACAACAAACAGTAGCCCCCGCTCGCTGCAACTAGAGAAAGCCCACCCGCAGCAACAAAGACCCAACGCAGCCGAAAATAAATAAATTAATTAATTAATTAAAAATAAATAAAGAGCACCATGTGCCAGGTATTATACAAGGCGCTAGGGGCACAAATTGCCATCATTGGATTAAGTCCATGGCTGGTCCATAGAACCTAACGCATTATTTATAGCATTGAATCTATGAGAAAAGAAGCACTGATGAACTCTGGGAAGGTACCTCTTTCATAATGTAGGTATTGCCAGTAATGACAGTCTTAACTTCAGGTATTTGAGAAAAATTTAAAACTTGGAAATGCAAACTGCAAAATATTGGCTTTCAGAAATCAATGTGTGCTTTCGTTTGAGAATGAACTTTTAAAAAATTTGATACCTTTCCAGTAACCAATAGTGTTTTAGGTAAACCCGAAAGATTATCCTGTTAAACCTGGATTAATTTATATAACCAGCAAGTGGACATCCTATTAATTGAAATCAGTGAATGACACTAGTGGCAAATACTCTGATTCTTTCCCCCAGTGCTTCTCAACATCGTATCTTTTCAGTGCAGATGTTTTGGAAGTCGGTCACTGAATTTGGAAGAGCAATATCTGTGTTATGTTTTTCTTTCATCTATAAATAGAATGGTTAGGTGTATTTAATTTGGTAGGGAAACTTTATCATTTAATGCCATTTTCTGTTACAGACTTGAAATGGCTAAATACACTTAAGTTCTAAGATGGTTTGTCACTAAATGTAATTAGAGTGTGTAGCTTTGCAAAACCTAAAGGTGTCAAAAGAATGATGCTCTCTGCAATCTTTAGGGAGATTTAGAGTCTCTGCAATACCAAGGAAGACTTTGGAAGTATGCACACACATAACCATTCATTCACTGGTGCACATATACGTACCTGTGGCACTGATATCTGCCTGTCCCACTTCTGCCCCAGCTCCCCTGATGCTCCCTGTTATCTAAAGGCTCAAGATCCAGATTTATTGGTTCATTAGGAGCAAATCCAGTCTGGAATGAGTCTTTTGCTTCCAACCCTGGCTGGTATTCAAAAAAAGCATTTAGTCCTCTGGACCCTTGCATGAGCGTCAGACTTCAGTCTGCCTATCTGATTCTGCCATGTGAGGCCAGTCTCCCTACCAGGTCTTTCTGCCCACCTCCAGATAGACTTGCACGGACTTCCCAATGATAGCCACCAAACACCAAGAACTGTTGTACTAAAGTCTTGACAGGCTCCATCCTGCCATAACCAGTTTCATATGTAGTTACTCCTCATCACTTATCTTCCATGTTCAGGAAGCTGGTCATAAGTGATCCCAATACCTGCATAGGTGTTTCTGCATTAACATATTCACCCATCCTCTGGACTACTTTCTGTCTCTCTGTCTCTCTCTCAATAGCCTAACAAAAGTATCTTCATCCCACCTCTGTTTTGAATCTCCAGTGATCTCCACCTTGTCCTCATTTCCTGTTTCACGTATAGACATTACAATACCACCTAGCACCTGTAGGGTATTGTTCCTTTATTTTCTCATCTATGTCAGCCTTGACTCTTCTAATGAGATTGTAAACTTCTGTGAGGTCAGAAATGATTTCAAATGCTTCTTTTGTGTTCCTTATTGTCTCTATCAATAATAAATACTTAGTAAGTCACCTTGATAATGTCCAGTGACATAATAAAGAGTGATACAAAAAAAGTGATAGTTTTTGAGCCCTTATTATTTATTAGGCAACGTGTACATTATCCCACTTAGTCCTCACATCAGCTGTATGAAGTAAGAACTATTATTATATCCTTTTTTCAGTTGACACATTGAAATTACACAGTAGGAAGTGGTAGGGGTATAAGGATTTAAACCCAGACCTGTCTGACTCACAGCCCATGGAAATAAACAACTACATTTCTTTGTCTTCAGTATATCTTTGCCTGGGGAACAAAATCTAGATAAGCAATAACCTTCTAGGAGCCTGGGGTTTCCAAGAGGGACTTATTCGTTTTGTCAATATTTGTCAGTGTCTATTGAATCCTTAATAGGAAGAGGCTTTAGAAACTTGCACATAGCAGTGAGGAGTGTGGACAGATGGTGAGTTCAGTGAGGAAAAAGAAGAAGCAAGCAGTAAAGACAGATGGACGCTTACAAATATGAATTGAACAATTCATACGTTCCCTTGTGTTTTTTCAGTTTTGTTGGAGTATTGTCGACTTACAATGTGTGTTAGTTTCAGGTATACAGGAAAGTGATTCAGTTATACATATACATATATTCATTCTTTTTCAGACTCTTTACCCATATAGGTTATTACAGAATATGGTGTAGAGTTCCCTGTGCTATACAGAAGCTCCACTCATACGTGGAATCTAGTTATAAAAATGACACAAATGAACTTATCTACAAAATAGAAACAGACTCACAGATTTCGAAAACAAATTTATGGTTACCAAAGGGGAAACTTGGGGGGGGCATAAATTAGGAGCTTGGGATTAACATACACACACTAATATATGTAAACTAGATAACCAATGCTCCTTCTTTAACCCTTGAACTTGAAACCTGATTTGTGATCCCACCACAAGTCTAGTGAAACGACACCTCGAAGCCCTACCAGCATTTCCTTAAGTCCCATCCTCTGATCTCGGTGTGTGGCACTTCCCATTGTGACCTCCCACTCCTTCTTGAGCCTCTTGCCTCCTTTATTTTCTGTGACAGTCTGCTGAGTCTCAGATTATTGCTCTGATGACTATTCTTTTCGTTTTGTTGTCTGGCCCTTTTTCTCATCCTATATGCAGGCATTCCTTCAGGTTCTGTCCTTGACCCTCTCTCTCCTCCTCCTAAACTCCCTGCCTTGCAGATCTCATGCATTTTCATGGTGTCAGCTCCCATTTGTATGCAGAATGCTCTCTCATCTGTAGTTTCAGCAATCCAGACCTCTCCCCAGGGCTTTAGCCCCACATTTCCAACAGCCTGTCCGGTAGCTTCACTAGCACCTCAATGTGTCCAAAACCACACATCGTATGTTTCTCTCAAGCCTCCTGTTTCTCTCCTGGGGACCCTATTCTTGAATGACATCAGCATTCTCCAAGTCACCTTTGACTCATCCTTCTTGCTGATCCCCACAAGAGTCAGTGGCCTGAACCTGTTGATTTTATGCCCTAAATATCTGTTGCCTCTGTCTCTTAATTTCCATTCCCACAAACTTCATTGCTACCTGATTAATCACTCCAGAGAGCAGTTCTGATCATCTTAAATTCTCTATTCAAAATTTTGAAGGATATAAAGTATTAAGAAGAAAGAAATGAAGAGAGGGAGAGAGGGAGGAAAGAAAAGAGAAGAGGCCTCCTTAGCTGGGCACCCAAGGACCCAACCTTCACTCCTTCCTTCCTTGATTCACCAAGCACAAGCAGCAGACCCTGCTGCCAGTAGCAAATATTCTCACTACCTCTCCTAAACCCGTGTATCTGTACCTCTCTTTTTCACTTGAATTACAGTTATTAGCATTTATGTTTATCTCTACTACTAGAGATCTTGGGCTCTCATCTTGTTCACTTAGTACCCCCCTGTACCCAGCACTGTGCTTTAACGCCTAGTAGATACTTACAGAAGTACTGAGAATGAAGTGTGACCGTGACTACACCTGCCCCCAGTTACTGCTCTTTTGCTCAGCATAAAGGGTAAATGGAAAATTTATCCATTGTATGCATGTTTGCTTTACCCCTTTTTTGCTTCTTTCCTTGCCTCTGTCATAAACATGGTTTGTGGGATCTGATTTAGGGGAAAGTTTCTTGTGTGGCTTCTTCTATGAGGTTAGCCATCACTGTCACTGTGGCCTTAAAGAACCTGAGTCATGATTATTTCTGGGCAACTCACTGTGTTCTGTAGCCACATTGGTCTATTGCTGAGTGTAAAGTGGGGACAAAAGGCGGCTTGCTGCCCTCTGGAGTATTTTGGGTAATTCATAGCCAAGCCATCCATAGCAGAAAGTTCCCTCAGCAGGACAGATGCAGCCAATTCCAGAGATTGAATCTGTCCTCAACCACAGCCTGATCAATCTTAGTGGATAGTTCTCTTATAAATAGAAATGAATCCTTTTGGCCAACATGGTGCATAAATTGTGTAATAAATATTTCAAAATCCCTTAGAAGTTCAGGGTATGCTATTAGAGGAGTAGCCTCTGTGTCCTGACTAATATATCCAAGTTCCAAAAAGATACCTCATAAATCCCTATTTATTCCTGAACAGGGTTCTTGTGTTTTTTGTTGTTGTTTTTTTAAACATCTTTACTAGAGAATAATTGCTTTACAATGGTATGTTAGTTTCTGCTTTATAACAAAGTGAATCAGCTATACATATACATATATCTCCTCCCTCTTGCATCTCTCTCCCTCCCTCCCTATCCCACCCCTCTAGGCGGTCACAAAGTACCGAGCTGATCTCCCTGTGCTCTGCGGCTGCTTCCCACTAGCTATCTATTTTACGTTTGGTAGTGTATATATGTCCATGCCATTCTCTCACTTTGTCACAGCCTACCCTTCCCTCTCCCCACATCCTCAAGTCCATTCTCTAGTGGGTCTGCATCTTGATTCCTGTCTTACCCCTAGGTTCTTCATAACCTTTTTTTTTCTTAGATTCCATATATATGTGTTATCATACGGTATTTGTTTTTCTCTTTCTGACGTACTTCACTCTGTGTGACAGACTCTAGGTCCATCCACCTCACTACAAATAACTCAATTTCGTTTCTTTTTATGGCTGCATAATATTCCATTGCATGTATATGCCACATGTTCTTTATCCATTCATCTGATGATGGACACTTAGGTTGCTTCCATGTCCTGGCTATTGTAAATAGAGCTGCAATGAACATTTTGGTACATGACTCTTTGAATTATGGTTTTCTCAGGGTATATGCTCAGTAGTGGGATTGCTAGGTCGTATGGTAGTTCTATTTTTAGTTTTTTAAGGAACCTCCATACTGTTCTCCATAGTGGCTGTATCAGTTTACATTCCCACCAACAATGTAAGAGGGTTCTCCACACCCTCTACAGCATTTATTGTTTGTAGATTTTTTGATGATGGCCATTCTGACTGGTGTGAAGTGATACCTCATTGTTGTTTTGATTTGCATCTCTCTAATGATTAATGATGTTGAGCATCCTTTCATGTGTTTGTTGGTAATCTGTATATCTTCTTTGGGGAAATGTCTATTTAGGGCTTCTGCCCATTTTTGGATTGGGTTTTTGTTTTTGATTTTGAGCTGCATGAGCTGCTTGTAAAGTTTGGAGATTAATCCTTGTCAGTTGCTTCACTTGCAAGTATCTTCTCCCATTCTGAGGGTTGTTTTTATGTCTTGTTTATGATTTCCTTTGCTGTGCAAAACTTTTAAGTTTCATTGGTCCCATTTGTTTATTTTTTTTAAATTTCCATTTCTGTAGGAGGTGGGTAACAAAGGACCTTGCTGTGATTTATGTCATAGAGTGTTCTGCCTATGTTTTCCTCTAAGAGTTTTATAGTATCTGGCCTTACATTTAGGACTTTAATCCATTTTGAGGGTTTTTTTTTTAACATCTTTCTTGGAGTATAATTGCATTACAATGTTGTTAGTTTCTGCTGTATAACAAAGTGAATCAGCTATATGTATACATATATGCCCATATCCCCTCTTTCTTGAATCTCCCTCCCACCCTCCCTATCCCACCCCTCTAGGTGGTCACAAAGCACTGAGCTAATCTCCCTGTGCTAGGCGGCTTCTTCCCACTAGCTAGCTATTTTATGTTTGGTAGTGTATATATGTCCATACCACTCTCTCACTTTGTCCCAGGTTACCCTTCCCCCTCCACGTATACTCAAGTCCATTCTCTAGTAGGTCTGAATCTTTATTCCCGTCTTGACCATAGGTTCTTTTGACCATTTTTTTTCTTTTTTTTAGATTCCATATATATGTGTGAGTATACAGTATTTGTATTTCTCTTTCTGACTTACTTCACTCTGTATGACAGTCTTTAGGTCCATCCACCTCACTACAAATAACTCAGTTTCATTCCTTTTTATGGCTGAGTAATATTCCGTTGTATGTATGTGCCACATGTTCTTTATCCATTCATCTGTTGATGGACACTTAGGTTGCTTCCATGTCCTGAATATTGTAAATAGATCTGCAATGAACATTGTGGTACATGACTCTTTTTTTTTTTCTTTTTTGTGGTACGCGGACCTCTCACTGTTGTGGCCTCTTCCATTGGGGAGCATAGGCTCCGGCCGCGCAGGCTCAGCAGCCATGGCTCATGGGCCTATCCGCTCTGCAGCCTGTGGGATCTTCCCAGACCGGGGCACGAACCCGTGTCCCTTGCATCGGCAGGCGGACTTGCAACCACTGTGCCACCAGGGAAGCCCCAATGACTCTTTTTGAATTATGGTTTTCTCAGGGTATATGCCCAGTAGTGGGATTGCTGGATCGTATGGTACTTCTATTATTAGTTTTTTAAGGAACCTCCATACTGTTCTCCATAGTGGCTGTATCAGTTTACATTTCCACCAACAGTGCAAGAGGGTTCCCTTTTCTCCACACCCTCTCCAGCATTTATTGTTTGTAGATTTTTTGATGATGGCCATTCTGACTGGTGTGAGATGATATCTCATTGTAGTTTTGATTTGCATTTCTCTAATGATTAGTGATGTTGAGCATTCTTTCATGTGTTTGTTGGCAATCTGTATATCTTCTTTGGAGAAATGTCTATTTAGGTCATCTGCCCATTTTTGGATTGGGTTGGTTGTTTTTTTGATATTGAGCTGCATGAGTTACTTGTATGTTTTGCAGACTAATCCTTTGTCAGTTGCTTCATTTGCAAAAATTTTCTCCCATTGTTAGGGTGGTCTTTTCGTCTTGTTTATGGTTTCTTTTGCTGTGTAAAAGCTTTTAAGTTTCATTGGTCCCATTTCTTTATTTTTCTTTTTATTTCCATTTCTGTAGGAGGTGGGTCAAAAAGGATCTTGCTGTGATTGATGTCATAGAGTGTTCTGCCTATATTTTCCTGTAAGTGTTTGATAGTGTCTGGCCTTACATTTAGGTCTTTAATCCATTTTAAGTTTATTTTTGTATACGATGTTAGGGAGTGTTCTAATTTCATTGTAGCTGTCCAGTTTTCCCAGCACCACTTATTGAAGAAGCTGTCTTTTCTCCACCATATATTCTTCCCTCCTTTATCAAAGATAAGGTGACCATATGTGCATGGGTTTATCTCTGAGCTTTCTATCCTGTTCTATTGATCTATATTTCTGGTTTTGTGCCAGTACCATGCTGTCTTGATTACTGTCACTTTGTAGTATAATCTGAAGTCAAGGAGCCTGATTCCTGCAGCTTCATTTTTCTTTCTCAAGATTACTTTGGCTCTTCGGAGTCTTTTGTGTTTCAATACAAATTGTGAAATTTTTTGTTCTATTTCTGTGAAAAATGCCAGTGGTAGTTTGATAGGGATTGCATTGAATCCGTAGATTGCTTTGGGTAGTAGACTCATTTTCACAATGTTGATTTTTCCAATCCAAGAACATAGTATATCTCTCCATCTGTTTGTATCATCTTTAATTTCTTTCATCAGTGTCTAATAATTTTCTGCATACAGGTCTTTTGTCTCCTTAGGTCGGTTTATTCCTAGATATTTTATTCTTTTCGCTGCAATGGTAAATGGGAGTGTTTTCTTAATTTCACTTTCAGATTTTTCATCATTAGTGTATAGGAATGCAAGAGACTTCTGTGCATTAATTTTGTATCCTGCTACTTTACCAAATTCACTGATTAGCTCTAGTAGTTTTCTGGTAGCATCTTTAGGATTCTCTATGTATAGTATCATGTCATCTGCAAACAGTGACAGCTTTACTTCTTCTTTTCCAATTTGGATTCCTTTTATTTCTTTTTCTTCTTTAATTGCTGTGGCTAAAACTTCCAAAACTATGTTGAATAATAGTGGTGAGAGTGGGCAACCTTGTCTTGTTCCTGATCTTAGTGGAAATGGTTTCAGTTTTTCACCATTGAGGATGATGTTGGCTGTGGGTTTATCATATATGTCCTTTATTATGTTGAGGAAAGTTCCCTCTATGCCTACTTTCTGGAGAGTTTTTATCATAAATGGGTGTTAAATTTTGTTGAAAGCTTTCTCTGCATCTATTGAGATGAGCATATGCTTTTTCTCCTTTAATTTGTTAATATGGTGTATCATGTCGATTGATTTGCATATATTGAAGAATCCTTGCATTCCTGGGATGAAACCCACTTGATCATTGTGTATGATCCTTTTAATATGCTGTTGGATTCTGTTTGCTAGTATTTTGTTGAGGATTTTTGCATCTTTGTTCATCAGTGATATTGGCCTGTAGTTTTCTTTATTTGTGACATCTTTGTCTGGTGTTTTTGGGGTTTTTTTGTTTGTTTTTTGCAGTATTCGGGCTTCTCACTGCTGTGGCCTCTCCCACTGCGGAGCACAGGCTCTGGACACACAGGCCCAGCGGCCATGGCTCACAGGCCCAGCCACTCTGTGGCACGCGGGATGCTCCCGGACCGGGGCACGAACCCACGTCCCCTGCATCAGCAGGCAGACTCCCAACCGCTGCGCCACCAGCAAAGCCCCTTTGTCTGGTTTTGGTATCAGAGTGATGTTGGCTTCGTAGAATGAGTTTGGGAGTGTTCCTTCCTCTGCTATATTTTGGAAGAGTTTGAGAAGGGTAGGTGTTAGCTCTTCTCTAAATGTTTGATAGAATTCGCCTGTGAAGCCATCTGGTCCTGGGCCTTTGTTTGTTTGAAGAATTTTAATCACCGTTTCAATTTTAGTGCTTGTGATTGGTCTATTCATATTTTCTGTTCCTGGTTCAGTCTCGGAAGGTTGTGCATTTCTAAGAATCTGTCCATTTCTTCCAAGTGTCCATTTTATTGGAATATAGTTGCTTGTAGTAATCTCTCATTATCCTTTGTATTTTCTGCAATGTCAGTTGTTACTTCTCCTTTTAAATTTCTAATTCTATTGATTTGAGTCTTCTCCCTTTTTTTCTTAATAAGTCTGGCTAATGGTTTATCAATTTTGTTTATCTTCTCAAAGAACCAGCTTTTAGTTTTATTGATCTTTGCTATCGTTTCCTTCATTTCTTTTTCATTCTTTTCTGATCTGATCTTTATGATTTCTTTCCTTCTGCTACCTTTGGGGTTTTTTGTTCTTCTTTCTCTAATTCCTTAAGAGGTTAGGGTAGGTTTTTTATTTGAGATATTCCTTGTTTCTTAAGGTAGGCTTGTGTAGCTATAAACTTCCCTCTTAAAACTGCTTTTGCTGCATCCCATAGGTTTTGGGTCATTGTGTTTTCATTGTCATTTGTTTCTAGGTATTTTTTGATTTCCTTTTTGATTTCTTCAGTGATCTCTTGGTTATTAAGTAGTGTGTTGTTTAGCCTCCATGTGTTTGTATTTTTTACAGATGTTTTCCTGTAATTGATACCTAGTCTCATAGCATTGTGGTCAGAAAAGATACTTGATACGATTTCAATTTTCTTAAGTTTACCACGGCTTGATTTGTGACCCAAGATATAATCTGTCCTGGAGAATGTTCCATGAGCACTTGAGAAGAAAGTGTATTTGTTGTTTTTGGAAGGAATGTCCTATAAATATCAATTAAAGTCCATCTTGTTTAATGTATCATTTAAAGCTTGTGTTTCCTTATTTATTTTCATTTTGGATGATCTGTCCATTGGTGAAAGTGGGGTGTTAATGTCCCCTAATATGATTGTGTTACTGTCGATTTCCCCTTTTATGGCTGTTAACATTTGCCTTATGTATTGAGGTGCTCCTATGTTGGGTGCATAAATATTTACAATTGTTATATCTTCTTCTTGGATTGATCCCTTGATTCTTATGTAGTGTCCTTCTCTGTCTCTTTTAACAGTCTTTGTTTTAATGTCTATTTTGTCTGATATGAGAATTGCTACTCCAGCTTTCTTTTGTTTTCCATTTGCATGGAGTATCTCTTTCCATCCTGTCACTTTCAGTCTGTATGTGTCCCTAGGTCTGAAGTGCGTCTCTTGTAGACAGCATATATACTGGTCTTGTTTTTGTATCCCTTCAGCCAGTCTATGTCTTTGGGTTGGGGCATTTAATCCATTTACATTTAAGGTAATTATCAATATGTGTGTTCCTATTATCATTTTCTTAATTGTTTTGGGTTTGTTATTGTAGGTGTTTTCCTTTTCTTGTGTTTCCTGCCTAAAGAAGTTCCTTTAGCGCTTGTTGTAAAAGCTGGTGTGGTGGTGCTGAATTCTCTTAGCTTTTGCTTGTCTGTAGAGGTTTTAATTTCTCTGTTAAATCTGAATAAGATCCTTGCTGGGTAGAGTAATCTTGTTTGTAGTTTTTTCTCTTTCATAAGTTTAAATAAGTCCTTCTACTCCCTTCTGGCTTTCAGAGTTTCTGCTGAAAGATCAGCTGTTAACCTTATGGGGATTCCCTTGTATGTTATTTTTTGTTTTTCCCTTGCTGCTTTTGATATTTGTTCTTTGTATTTAATTTTTGATAGATTGATTAATATGTGTCTTGGAGTGTTTCTTCTTGGATTTATCCTATATGGGACTCTCTGTGCTTCCTGGACTTGATTGATTATTTCCTCTCCCATATTAGGGAAGTTTTCAACTATAATTTCTTCATATATTTTCTCAGTCCCTTTCTTTTTCTCTTCTTCTTCTGGGATCCCTATAATTCGAATGTTGGTGCATTTAATGTTGTCCCAGAGGTCTCTCAGACTTTCCTGAATTCTTTTCATTCTTTTTTTCTTTATTCTGCTCTGCGGTGGTTATTTCCACTATTTTATCTCCCAGATCACTTATCCGTTCTTCTACCTCAGTTATTCTGCTGTTGATTCCTTCTAGAGAATTTTTAATTTCATTTATTGTGTTGTTCATCATTGTTTGTTTGCTTTTTAGTTCTTCTAGGTCCTTGTTAAACGTTTCTTGTATCTTCTCCATTCTATTTCCAAGATTTTAGGTCATCTTTACTGTTATGACTCTGAATTCTTTTCAGGTAGATTGCCTATTTCCTCTTCATTTGTTTGGTCTGGTGGGTTTTTACCTTGCTCCTTCATCTGCTGTGTGTTTCTCTGTCTTCTCATTTTGCTTAGCTTACTGTGTTTGAGGTCTCCTTTTCACAGGCTGCCGGTTCGTAGTTCCTGTTGTTTTTGGTGTCTGTCCCCAGTGGCTAAGGTTGGTTCGCTGGGTTGTGTAGGCTTCCTGGTAGAGGGGACTATTGCCTGTTTTCTGGTAGATGAGACTGGATCTTGTCTTTTTGGTGGCCAGGACCGCATCCTGTGGTGTGTTTTGGGGTGTCTTTGACCTTATTATGATATTAGGCGGCCTCTCTGCTAATGGGTGGGGTTGTGTTCCTGTCTTGCTAGTTATTTGCACTAGGGTGTCCAGCACTGTAGTTTGCTGGTCATTGAGTGGAGCTGGGTCTTATCATTGAGATGGAGATCTCTGGGAGAGCTTTCGCTGTTTAATATTACGAGGAGACAGGAGGTCTCTGGTGGACCAATGTCCTGAACTCAGCTCTCCCACCTCAGAGGCACAGGCCAGACACCCACCGGAGTACCAAGACCCTATCTGCTGTATCACTTCCAGAAATGAGCCAAATGAAGTCCTTAAAGAAAAGATCAGGGCTTCCCTGGTGGCGCAGTGGTTGGGAGTCCGCCTGCCGATGCAGGGGACACGGGTTCGTGCCCCGGTCCGGGAGGATCCCACGTGCCGCGGAGCGGCTGGGCCCGTGGGCCGTGGCCGCTGAGCCTGTGCATCCGGAGCCTGCGCTCCGCAATGGGAGAGGCCACGGCGGTGAGAGGCCCGTGTACCCCCCCCAAAAAAAAAGAAAAAAGAAAAGATCAGCAAATCCATTTTTCAAAAGATGTCCTTGCTATCAATTTGTCAAGGATGTCTGAATCCTGTCTTCAGAGAGCATAGTAGAGACATGCTCTCCAGTTGAGACTCCTGGGCATATATCTGCTAGTTTTGGAGGGTCTCCTGCAGAAGCGGGGTGTGTCTGTGGCTCACCACGGGGAAAAGCACACTGGCCACAGAAGTTCTGGGAAGTACTCCTTGGCATTGAGCCCTCCTGGAGTCCACCATTAGCCCCACCCCTAGACAGGGTTCTTATTTGAATTTCTGCCTCCTTTCCTACCCTGATGAACGACTTAGAAAGTAACATAAAGGTATTATCACCTTTTCCACTTAAACTGAGGACCTAGAGCAAGTTCTTGCAGCCTGTACTCTGGGCCTCTCCTCTTAGTGCCCAGCAGTACACAAAGCCCCATAGCCCCTAGGAACCCAGTGCCTCAAAAGAACACCATAACTTTAAGAAGCTAGAGAAAGACAAAAGTCTCTCCTATCTTTAAGATTTCTTTTCCACTCCTGTGAAGGTTCCCTCACTCAAATCTAGTGATAACTTCTTGGAGTGGTTCTTACTTTCTGAAACATTATCATTCAGATTTTCTTGATGTGCTGCTGGGGTTCACCTCAGAAACCTGGAGGAAGGGAAGAGAGCATGAGCTGAGGCAGCAGTGACTCATTCATTTGTTCTTTACTCATTCATTTATTCTTGATGGTTCAACAAACATTTTTTATGTATTATTTTCTAGGCACTGAGGTTTGATGATGGGAAAGACATGGTTCCTGCCCTCAGGAAACTGATTGTTAATGGAGATGTGCCACTAAATGGTGAAATGTAATGTTTCTTAATTTTTTTAAGTCAGAGACTCCTTTGAGAATTTGGAGAAAGTATTAGCTTCTCCTTCCACCACTGAAAATAGATACACACAAACTTCTGAATACAAAGACCGTTGGTGAACCCGATATTAAAAATACCTGGCCTGGTAGGTGCTGGGAAATGCAGTGTGTTAGGATGTTAATCTCCATTTTGATCAATAGAAGGAGAACTGGAAGGTTTTGTTTGTTTGTTTGTTTTTAAACAGTGCAAGATACACAAGGACAGGGTTTGCGTCATGCACATTTGCACTGTGCACGATGCCTGGCACATAGTAGGTGCCCTATGAATACTTGTTGACTAAGTCAATAAACACTGTCACCTTAGGTAGTTTCTCTGGGGCAAAAGCTATGGGTTTAAAAAAATAGTATTTTATTTATTTGGTTGCGCTGTGTCTTAGTTGTGGCAGGTGGGCTCCTTAGTTGTGGCTTGCCAGCTCCTTAGTTGTGGTATGAGAACTCTTAGTTGCAGCATGCACGTGGGATCTAGTTCCCCAACCAGCGATTGAACCCGGACTCCCTGCATTAGGAGCGTGGAGTCTTATCCATTGTGCCACCAGGGAAGTACCTGGAAGGTTTTTAAATAGTGCTCTTTAAATGGGCAAATTTGTCAAATGTGTACATTAACTCCAAATGAAATTCTAGGCCCTCACCGTATTATAGAAATTAAAAGCAGAAGCCTTATGTGTAGATTCACACAGGTTGTATACAAGCTATACAGTTTTCTCTGGAACTTTTATTTGACATTTATTGAAGTCCCTTGGATCACTGGTATGGTTGTGTTACTTATTAAATATCTGTCAAGGACACCTTCCTCCTTGGGAGAATATTAGTCTGAAGTGTGAATATAAGAGTCATTGGCCCAAACTGCTGTTATAAGTTAAAGATCAAATTATGGTTTATAGGAAATCATTAATCAAACTACACAGCCAGAATAGGAGATGAAATAATTCTTGAGGCTAGGTCTCAAAAATTTATTCATTCAACATTACCAAATATTTGTTGAGTGTCCACTGTATGCCAGGCACCATTCTGGACACTTGGAATACATCAGCGAACAAAACAGACAAGAATTCATGCCCTCATGGAGCTTAAATTCTGGCAGAGAGCCAGAGATGGAGGATAAGCAATAAATAATTAACATAATAAATGAGTGAATTACATGGAATGTGAGAAGGTGATTAGTGTTACAGAAGAAGAAAACTTAGAACAGCATGAGGAGGATAGACTGCTGGGGGTGTGGAATGTAATCTCAAACCCAGGAGTCACGGTGAGCCTCATTGAGAAAGTGAGATTGAACACTTGAGGGAAATGAAGGAATTGTTTTTAGCAGAGGATTCGGAGCAAAGGGCTTAAACGGCAGTGTGGCTGGAGTGTGTGACAAATAGCAAGGAGTCTAGCATGGCTGGAGTAAGACGATGGAGACAAAAGTTAGAGATGAAGTCAGAAAGGTGTAGGAGGCCAGATCATGTAGGACCATTTTAAGCCATTGACTTTGGCTTTTACTCTGAGTAAAACAGGAGAGCATTGCAGGGTTTCAGCAGAAGAGTGATTTACACTTTATTTTATTTCTGTTTTTAAAAAAATTTTATTAGAGTATAGTTGATTTACACTATTGTTTTAGTTTCTCCTGTACA
The DNA here is from genome assembly GCF_026419965.1 of Kogia breviceps. NCBI lineage: Eukaryota > Metazoa > Chordata > Mammalia > Artiodactyla > Physeteridae > Kogia > Kogia breviceps. The sequence continues at coordinate 87,674,434 of NC_081312.1, read as the reverse complement.
ACAAAGTGTATCAGTTATACATATACATATATCCATTCTCTTTTAGATTCTTTTCCCATATAGGTCATTGCAGAGTGCTGACACAGGTTCCCTGTGCTATACAGTAGGTCCTTATTAGTTATCTGAGTGAAATAATTCAGACAGAGAAAGACAGATATCATATGATATCACTTATATGTAGAATCTAAAAAAAATATTCAAATGAATTTATTTACAAAACAGAAATATATTCACAGGTGTGGAAAACAAACTTACAGTTACCAACGAAGGAAGTGGGAGTGGGGGGTGGTTGGAGATAAACTGGGAGACTGGGATTGAAAAAGACACACTACTATATGTAAGATAGGTGACATATTTTAGAAGGACAACTCTGGCTCCTGTGTTGACAAAAGACTGATTAATAGGCAAGTAGACCAGCTGGGAGAAATCCAAGCCCAAGGCAGTGGTGGTGGCTTGGATCAGCATGGTTGTTAGAACTGAAGGTAATGGGAAGTGGTCAGATTCTGAATATATATTTTTTTTCATCTTTATTGGAGTATAATTGCTTTACGATGTTGGGTTAGTTTCTGCTGTATAAAAAAGTGAATCAGCTATACATATATGTATAACCCATATCACCTCCCTCTTGGGTCTTCATCCCACCCTCCTTATCCCACCCTTCTAGGTGGTCACACAGCACCGAGCTGATCTCCCTGTGCTATGAGGCTGCTTCCCACTAGCTATCTATTTTACATTTGGTAGTGTATATATGTCCATGCCACTCTCTCAATTCGACCCATCTTACCCTTCCCCCTCCCCATGTCCTCAAGTCCATTCTCCACGTCTGCATCTTTATTCCTGTCTTGCCCCCTGGTTTTTCAGAACCATTTTTTTCCTTAAGATTCCATGCAAATGTGTTAGCGTACAGTATTTGTTTCTCTCTTTCTGACTTACTTCACTCCGTATGACAGACGCTAGGTCCATCCACCTCACTACAAATAACTCAATTTCATTTCTTTTTATGGCTGAGTAATATTCCATTGTATATAGGTGCCACATCTTCTTTATCCATTCATCTGTCAGTGGACACTTAGGTTGCTTCCATGTCTTGGATATTGTAAATAGAGTTGCAGTGAACATTGTGATACATGACTCTTTGAATTATGGTTTTCTCAGGGTATATGCCCAGTAGTGGGATTGCTGGGTCATATGGTAGTTCTATTATTAGGTTTTTAAGGAACCTCCATACTGTTCTCCATAGTGGCTGTATCAGTTTACATTCCCACCAACTGTTCAAGAGGGTTCCCTTTTCTCCACACCCTCTCCAGCATTTATTGTTTGTAGATTTTTTGATGATGGCCATTCTGACCGGTGTGAGATGATATCTCATTGTAGTTTTGATTTACATTTCTCTAATGATTAGTGATGTTGAGCATCTTTTCATGTGTTTGTTGGCAATCTGTATATCTTCTTTGGAAAAATGTCTGTTTAGATCTTCTGCCCATTTTGGGGTTGGGTTGTTTGTTTTTTTGATATTGAGATGCATGAGCTGCTTGTATATTATAGAGGTTAATCCTTTGTCATTGCTTTGCTTGCAAATATTTTCTCCCATTCTGAGGGTTGTCTTTTCATCTTATTTATGGTTTCTTTTGCTGTGCAACAGCTTTTAAGTTTCATTAGGCCCCCTTTCTTTATTTTTGTTTTTAATTCCATTTTTGTAGGAGGTGGGTCAAAAAGGATCTTGCTGTGATTTATGTCATGGAGTGTTCTGCCTATGTTTTCCTGTAAGAGTTTGATAGTGTCTGGCCTTACATTTAGGTCTTTAATCCATTTTAAGTTTATTTTTGTATATGGTGTTAGGGAGTGTTCTAATTTCATTCCTTTACATGTAGCTGTCCAGTCTTCCTAGCACCACTTATTGAAGAAGCTGTCTTTTCTCCATTGTATATTCTTGCCTCCTTTATCAAAGATAAGATGACCATATGTGCGTGGGTTTATCTCTGGGCTTTCTATCCTGTTCCATTGATCTATATTTCTGTTTTTGTGCCAGTACCATACTGTCTTGATTACTGTGGCCTTGTAGTATAGTCTGAAGTCAGGGAGCCTGATTCCTCCAGCTCTGTTTTTCTTTTTCAAGATTGCTTTGGCTCTTCGGGGTCTTTTCCATACAAATTGTGAAATTTTTTGTTCTAGTTCTATGAAAAATGCCATTGGTAGTTTGATAGGGATTGCCCTGAATCTGTAGATTGCTTTGGGTAGTATAGTCATTTTCATAGTGTTGATTCTTCCAATCCAAGAACATGGTATATCTCTCCATCTGTTTATATCATCTTTAATTTCTTTCATCAGTGTCTTATAGTTTTCTGCATACAGGTCTTTTGTCTCCTTAGGTACGTTTATTCCTACATATTTTATTCTGTTTGTTGCAGTGGTACATGGGAGTGTTTCCTTAATTTCTCTTTCAGATTTTTCATCATTAGTGTATGGGAATGCAAGAGATGTCTGTGCAGTAATTTTGGATCCTGCTACTTTACCAAATTCATTGATTAGCTCTAGTAGTTTTCTGGTGGCATCTTTAGGATTCTCTGTATAGTATCATGTCATCTGCAAACAGTGACAGCTTTACTTCTTTTCTGATTTGGATTCCTTTCTCTTCCCTGATTGCTTTGGCTTGCACTTTCAAAAGTATGTTGAATAATAGCGATGAGACTGGGCGCCCTTGTTCCTAATCTTAGAGGAAATCATTTCAGTTTTTCACCATTGAGAAGAATGCTGGCTGTGGGTTTGTCGTATATGGCTTTATTATGTTGATGTAAGTTCCCTCTGTGCCTACCTTCTGGAGAATTTATGCCATAAATAGGTGTTGAATTTTGTCAAAAGCTTTTTCTGCATCTGTTGAGATTATCATATGGTTTTTCTCCTTCAATTTGTTGATATGGTGTATCACATTGATTGATTAGCATATATTTAAGAATTCTTGCATTCCTGGGATAAACCACTTTTAAAGTGCTGCTGGATTCTGTTTGCTAGTATTTTGTTGAGGATTTTTGCATCTTTGTTCATCAGTGATATTGGCCTTTGGTTTTCTCTTTTTGTGACATTTTTGTCTGCTTTTGGTATCAGGGTGATGGTGGTCTTTTAGAACGAGTTTGGGAGTGTTCCTACCCCTGCTGTACTTTGGAAGAGTTTGAGAAGGATAGGTGTTAGCTCTTTCCTAAATGTTTGAAAGAATTCACCTGTGAAGCCATCTGGTCCTGGGCTTTTGTTTGTTGGAAGATTTTTAATCATAATTTCAATTTCAGTGCTTGTGATTGGTCTGTTTATATTTTCTATTTCTTCCTGTTTCAGTATTGGGAGGTTGTGCTTTTCTAACAATCTGTCCATTTCTTCCAGTTGTCCATTTTATTGGCATATAGTTGCTTGTAGTAATCTCTGATGATCCTTTGTATTTTTGCCGTGTCAATTGTTTACTTCTCCTTTTTCATTTCTAATTCCATTGATTTGAGTCTTCTCCCTTTTTTTCTTGATGAGTCTGGCTAGTGGTTTATTAGTTTTTTTATCCTCTCAAAGAACCAGCTTTTAGTTTTATTGATCTTTGCTATCATTTCCTTGATTTCTTTTTCATTTATTTCTGATCTTATCTTTATGATTTCTTTCCTTCTGCTAACTTAGAGGGTTTTTTGTTCTCCTTTCTGTAATTGCTTTAGTTGTAAGATTAGGTTGTTTATTTGAGATTATTCTTGTCTCCTAAGGTAGGATTGTATTGCTGTAAACTTCCTCTTAGAACTGCTTTTGCTGTATCCCGTAGGTTTTGGCTTGTCATATTTTCATAGTCATTTGTTTCTAGGTATTTTTCTATTTCCTCTTTCATTTATTTAGTGATCTCTTGGTTATTGAGTAGCTTATTGTTTAGCTTCCATGTGTTTGTATTTTTTATGTTTTTTTTTCCTGTAATTGATATTTAGTCTTATAGTGTTGTGGTTGGAAAAGATACTTGATATGTTTTCAATTATCTTAAATTTTCCAAGATTTGTTTTGTGACACAGGATATGGTCTATCCTGGGGAATGTTCCATGAGCACATGAGAAGAAAATATATTCTGTTGTTTTTGGATGGAATGTCCTATAAATACCAATTAAGTCCATCTTGTTCATTGTGTCATTTAAAGCTTGTGTTTCCTTATTTATTTTCATTTTGGATGATCTTTCCATTGGTGAAAGTGTAAAGTGTTAACATCCCCTAGTATTATTGTGTTGCTGTCGATTTCCCCTTTCATGGTTGTTAGCATTTGCTTTATGTATTGAGGTGCTCCTATGTTGGGTGCATAAATATTTACAATTGTTATATCTTCTTCTTGGATTCATCCCATGATCATTATGTAATGTCCTTTGTCTCTTGTAATAGTGTTTGTTTTAAAGTCTGTTTTGTCTGATATGAGAATCACTACTCCAGCTTTCTTTTGATTTCCATTTGCATGGAATATTTTTTTTCCATCCCATCACTCTCAGTCTGTATGTGTCCATAGGTCTAAAGTGGGTCTCTTATAGATGGCATATATGTATGAGTCTTGTTTTTGTATCTATTCAGCCAGTCTGTGTCTTTTGGTTGGAGCATTTAATCCATTTACATTTAAGGTAATTATCGATATGTATGATCCTATGACCATTTTCTTAATTGTTTTTGGTTTCGTTTTGTAGGTCTTTTCTTTCTCTTGTGTTTCCTGCCTAGAGAAGTTCCTTTAGCATTTGTTGTAAAGCTGGTTTGGTGATGCTTAATTCTCTTTAATTTTGCTTATCTGCAAAGTTTTTAATTTCTCCATCGAACCTGAATGAGATCCTTGCCAGGTAGAGTAATCTTGGTTGTAGCTTTTTCCTTTTCATCACTTTTAATATGTCCTGCTACTTCCTTCTGGCTTGCAGAGTTTCTACTGAAAGATTAGTTGTTAACCTTATGGTTTTCCCTTGTATGTTATTTGTTGCTTTTCCCTTGCTGCTTTTCATATTTTTTCTTTGTATTTAATTTTTGTTAGTTTGATTAGTATGTGTCTCAGCATGTTTCTCTTTGGGTTTATCCTATCTGGTACTCTCTTTGCTTCCTTGACTTGATTGACTATTTCCTTTCCCATGTTAGGGAAGTTTTCAACTATAATCTCTTCTAATATTTTCTCAGATCCTTTCTTTTTCTCTTCTTCTTCTGGGACCGCTATAATTTTAATGTTGGTGCATTTACTGTTGTCTCAGAGGTCTCTGAGACTGTCCTCAATTCTTTTCATTCTTTTTTCTTTATTGTGCTCCCTGGAAGTTATTTCCATCGTTTTATCTTCCAGCTCACTTATCATTCTTCTGCCTCACTTATTCTGTTATTGCTTCCTTCTAGAGTATTTTTGAGTAATTGTGTTGTTCATCACTGTTTGTTTGCTCTTTAGTTCTTCTAGATCCATATTAAATGTTTCTTGTATTTTCTCTGTTCTGTTTCTGAGATTTTGGATCATCTTTACTACCATTACTCTGTGTTCTTTTTCAGATAGATTGCCTATTTCATCTTCATTCATTTGGTCTTGTAGGTTTTTACCTTCCTCCTTCATCTGTAACATATTTTTTTGTCATTTTTTTTTTTGAATTGTGGTGCTGTATTCCTGTCTTGCTGGTTGTTTGGCCTGAGACGTCCAGCACTGGAGTTTGCAGACAGTTGAATAGAGCTGGGTCTTCGTGCTGAGATGAGGACTTCCATGAGGCCTCACTCCGATTGATATTCCCTTGGATCTGAGTTTCTCTGTTAGTCCAGTGGTTTGGACGTAGAGCTCCCACCATAGGAGCTCAAGCCTGATCTCTGGCCTGGGAACCAAGATCCCACAAGCAAGTGGCAGGTGAAGTAATGGTCCCTCAAAGACACAGATGTCCAAATCCCTGGAACCGCCTGGGTGGTGTGTGGCGATGGGGACCCAGATCCGCTGGAGTGGCAGGGCGGTGGCCTGAGGCACCCATGGTGGCGTGATGTCCTCGGCATCAGAGCCAGGTCATCTGTGCTGCCTGCACTGCCCAGTGCACCAGGGACTCTGCCTGGGCTTTGATAGGTGTCTGCACCCCAGATTCATGTCCAAGGCCCTGAATGTATTTTGAAAGCAGAAATGTCAGTGTTTCCTGACAGATTAGATACAGGGTATGAGAAAGAGGGAGGGGGGGAGGAAGAGTCAGGGATGAATGCAAGGTTTTGTCCTGAACAACTGCAAGGATGGAGTTGCCATCACCTGAGATGGAAAAGGCTATGGGTGGAGCCCATTTGGAATGAAAGATCAGGAGTTTAACTTCCAAGGGTTATATGACTTGGGAATTCTTAGACCACTTTTGGTGCCTCTGGGATTTAGCTCATAAGTAAAGTGAGAATAATAGGAGCCAGGTCTCTCACTGTCAGAAAAGGGAGTTACAAGTATGGCAAGAGGGAAGACCAGAATGAACCTTGTGATGTTGCGTTGCAATTAGAGATATCATTGTGAATTCATGGTTTTAATATATAGATACATAGGTATAGAAATGGATATAAATGTACACTGTCAAACATATTTTCTTAATTCCATCACTGAAAAGGCCGGAAAGGAATGACATTCCACTAACAGTGAGAACACAACACCTAGATGTAGGTTTTTAAATATCATTCTCCACTAAAGACATCAGGTACCCTGGAGAAACAGCTGATTCCAGGCTGGGGCAGAGAAAGGATGAGATGAGCCTGGGACATCTTACTGTGCCAGAAAGTAAGAAAGTACTCAAGTAATGATAAGGACATGTCAAAAAGACACAGGAGCCAACTTAAAAGGATTCCATTGGCCAAATCTGGGACTATTTTAGCATCAAAATCAATAGTGATAGTAATAGATTATCACTCATAGGATAAAATGAGGTCCATGAGTCCATACTGATACATAAATAAGTGAATTAATGGGAGAGAAAGAAAGCTCTTCTTTATAGTATAATGCCAGATGATAAATGAGTAAGGAACGATAAAGTTAGAAAAATCACCATTTGATAAATATGAAGGAATAATTGATTTATGCAAGAATTATCAATGGGTCCTAAACTAATGGATAAAAAGTTGATGAGGAATAGCATCTCTACATAACCTCAAAGCACTTATTACAAAGGAAAATAGTAATTTTACAGTATAGAACCCTGGCAGCTATCATCTAACCAAAGTTCATATCACCAGAAAGGGGACAGACTAACATCATGACCTCCTTATATGGTGCACTGAGGACATAACATCACTTTTGTAGAATTCCTGCTAAAAATGTACAGCCTCGATCTACTCATGAAGAAACCTCAGACAAACCCAAGTTAAGAGTCATTTAACATCTCGAATAAACAACCTAACTTTGCACCTAAAGCAATTAGAGAAAGAAGAACAAAAAAAACCAAATTTAGCAGAAGGAAAGAAATCATAAAGATCAGATCAGAAATAAATGAAAAAGAAATGAAGGAAACAATAGCAAAGATCAATAAAAGTAAAACTGGTTCTTTGAGAAGATAAATAAAATTGATAAAACATTAGCCAGACTCATCAAGAAAAAAAGGGAGAAGACTCAAATCAATAGAATTAGAAATGAAAAAGGAGATGTAACAACTGACACTGCAAAATTACAAAAGATTATTAGAGATTACTACAAGCAACTCTATGCCAATAAAATGGACAACCTGGAAGAAATGGACAAATTCTTAGAAATGCACAAGCTGCCGAGACTGAACCAGGAAGAAATAGAAAATATGAACAGACCAATCACAAGCACTGAAATTGAAACTGTGATTAAAAATCTTCCAACAAACAAAAGCCCAGGACCAGATGGCTTCACAGGCGAATTCTATCAAACATTTAGAGAAGAGCTAACACCTGTCCTTCTCAAACTCTTCCAAAAGATAGCAGAGGGAGGAACACTCCCAAACTTATTCTATGAGGCCACCATCACCCTGATACCAAAACCAGACAAAGACGTCACAAAGAAAGAAAACTACAGGCCAATATCACTGATGAACATAGATGCAAAAATCCTCAACAAAATACTAGCAAACAGAATCCAACAGCACATTAAAAGGATCATACACCATGATCAAGTGGGGTTTATTCCAGGAATGCAAGGATTCTTCAATATATGCAAATCAATCAACATGATACACTATATCAGCAAACTGAAGGAGAAAAACCATATGATCATCTCAATAGATGCAGAGAAAGCTTTTGACAAAATTCAACACCCATTTATGATAAAAACCCTGCAGAAAGTAGGCATAGAGGGAACTTTCCTCAAAATAATAAAGACCATATATGACAAACCCACAGCCAGCATTGTTCTCAATGGTGAAAAACTGAAACCATTTCCACTAAGATCAGGAACAAGACAAGGTTGCCCACGATCACCACTATTATTCAACCTAGTTTTGGAAGTTCTAGCCACAGCAGTCAGAGGAAAAAAAAGAAATAAAAGGAATCCAAATAGGAAAAGAAGAAGTAAAGCTGTCACTGTTTGCAGATGACATGATACATACATAGAGAATACTAACGATGCTACCAGAAAATGACTAGAGCTAATCAATGAATTTGATAAAGTAGCAGGATACAAAATTAATGCACAGAAATCTCTGGCATTCTTATACACTAATGATGAAAAATCTGAGAGTGAAATTAAGAAAACACTCCCATTTACCATTGCAACAAAAAGAATAAAATATCTAGGAACAAACCTACCTAAGGAGACAAAAGACTTGTATGCAGAAACTATAAGACACTGATGAAAGAAATTAAAGATGATACAAATACGTGGAGAAATATACCATGTTTTTGGATTGGAAGAATCAACATTGTGAAAATGACTCTACTACCCAAAGCAATCTACAGATTCAATACAATCCCTATCAAATTACCACTGGCATTTTTTACAGAACTAGAACAAAAAATTTCACATTTGTATGGAAACACAAAAGACCCCGAATAGCCAAAGCAATCTTGAGAAAGAAAAATGGAACTGGAGGAATCAGGCTCCCTGACTTCAGACTATACTACAAAGCTACAGTAATCAAGACAGTATAGTACTGGCACAAAAACAGAAATATAGATCAATGGAACAGGATAAAAAGCCCAGAGATAAACCCACGCACATATGGTCACCTTATCTTTGATAAAGGAGGCAAGAATATACAGTGGAGAAAAGGCAACCTCTTCAATAAGTGGTGCTGGGAAAACTGGACAGCTACCTGTAAAAGTATGAAATTAGAACACTCCCTAACACCACACACAAAAATAAACCAAAATGGGTTAAAGACCTACATGTAAGGCCAGACACTATCAAACTCTTAGAAGAAAACATAGGCAGAACACTCTATGACATAAATCACAGCAAGATCCTTTTTGACCCATCTCCTAGAGAAATGGAAATAAAAACAAAAATAAACAAATGGGATCTAATGAAACTTAAAAGCTATTGCACAGTAAAGGATACCATAAACAAGACCAAAAGACAACCCTCAGAATGGGAGAAAATATTTGCAAATGAAGCAACTGACAAAGGATTAATCTCCAAAATTTATAAGCAACTCATGCAGCTCAATAACAAAAAAACAAACAAACCAATCCAAAAATGGTCAGAAGACCTAAATAGACATTTCTCCAAAGAAGATATACAGATTGCCAACAGCCACATGAAAGAATGTTCAACATCATTAATCATTAGAGAAATGCAAATCAAAACTACAATGAGATATCATCTCACACCGGTCAGATTGGCCATCATCAAAAACTCTAGAAACAATAAATGCTGGAGAGGGTGTGGAGAAAAGGGAACCCTCTTGCACTGCTGGTGGGAATGTAAATTGATACAGCCACTATGGAGAACAGTATGGAGGTTCCTTAAAAAACTGCAAATAGAACTACCATACGAACCAGCAATCCCACTACTGGGCATATACCCTGAGAAAACCATAATTCAGAAAGACTCATGTACCAAAATGTTCATTGCAGCTCTATTTACAATAGCCAGGACATGGAAGCAACCTAAGTGTCCATCAACAGATGAATGGATAAAGAAGATGTGGCACATATATACAATGGAATATTACTCAGCCATAAAAAGAAATGAAACTGAGTTATTTATAATGAGGTGGATGGACCTGGAGTCTGTCATACAGAGTGAAGTAAGTCAGAAGGAGAAAAACAAATACCGTATGCTAACACATATATATGGACTCTAAGGGAAAAAAATGTCATGAAGAGATTAGTGGTAGGACGGGAATAAAACACAGACTTACTTGAGCATGGACTTGAGGATATGGGGAGGGGGAAGGGTGGGCTGAGACGAAGTGAGAGAGTGGCAGGGACATATACACACTATCAAATGTAAATTAGATAGCTAGTGGGAAGCTGCTGCATAGCACAGGAAGATCACTTCTGTGCTTTGTGACCACCTAGAGGGGTGGGATAGGGAGGGTGGGAAGGAGGGAGATGCAAGAGGGAAGAGATATGGGAACATATGTATATGTATAACTGATTCACTTTGTTGTAAAGGAGAAACTAACACACTATTGTAAAACAGTTATACTCAAATAAAGATGTTTAAAAAAAAGAGTCATTTAATGGATCTGGAGTTTATTTTGCAAGATGAAAAGAGTTCTATAGAAATTGGTTGCACAACTATATGATTATGTATAACACTACTGAAGTGTACTTTGAAATGGTTACGATAGCTCTATATCAAATAAACAAACAACCCAATCCAAAAATGGGCAGAAGACCTAAATAGACATTTCTCCAAAGAAGATATACAGATTGCCATCAAACACATGAAAAGATGCTCAACATCACTAACCATTAAAGAAATGCAGATCAAAACTACAATGAGGTATCACCTCACACCAGTCAGAATGACCATCATCAAAAAATCTAGAAACAATAAATTCTGGAGAGGGTGTGGAGAAAAGGGAACCCTCTTGCACTGTTGGTGGGAATGTAAACTGATACAGCCACTATGGAGAGCAGTATGGAGGTTCCTTAAAAAACTGATAATAGAACTATCATATGACCCAGCAATCCCACTACTGGGCATATACCCAGAGAAAACCATAATTCAAAAAGACCCATGCACCTCAATGTTCATTGCAGCTCTATTTACAATATCCAGGACATGGAAGCAACCTAAGTGTCCATCGACAGATGAATGGATAAAGAAGATGTGGCATCTATATACAATGGAATATTACTCAGCCATATAAAGAAGAAAAATTGAGTTATTTGTGGTGAGGTGGATGGACCTAGAGTCTGTCATACAGAGGGAAGTAAGTCAGAAAGAGAAAAACAAATACTGTATGCTAACACATATATATGGAATCTAAAAAAAAAAAATCTTCTGAAGAACCTAGGGGCAGGACAGGAATAAAGATGCGTACGTAGAGAATGGACTTGAGGACACAGGGAGGGGGAAGGGTAAGCTGGGACGAAGTGAGAGAGTGTCATGGACATATATACACTACCAAATATAGAATAGATAACTATTTGGAAGCAGCTACATAGCACAGGGAGATCAGCTCATTGCTTTGTGACCACCTAGGGGGGTGGGATAGGGAGGATGGGAGGGAGACGCAAGAGGGAGGAGATATGGGGATGTATGTACACGTATAGCTGATACACTTTGTTATAAAGCAGAAACTAACACACCATTGTAATGCAATTATACTCCAATAAAGATGTTAAAATAAATAAAGAAGTAACTAAAATGGTTAAGATAATAAACTTTATATTATGTGTATTTTACCACAATTTTTTTAAATCTTCAAAAAATTAAGAAACATTCTATAAAGTATCTTCAGTAAATCATGAAAGGCGAAGACAAACTGTGAAACTGTCCCAGATGAAAGAAGACTCAAGAGACATGACAACAAAATACAGTTTGTGATTGTGGATTGAACCCTGCATAAGGAGGGAAAAAATACATTTAGTAAAATATTGGGACAATTTGCTAAATATGAACAAGGTCTGTAGATTAGATTAAAATATTGTGTCAGCATTACCTTCCTGATTTGGTTAATTGCACTGTGGTTATGTTAAAGACTGTTCTTGTTCTTAGGAAACATCACAAGCATTGGGGGAGTAATGAGCCATTATGTTTTCAACTTACTGTCAAGTGGATCAGAAAAACAATATATATACATACATATATGGGCAGAGAAAGTATGCTTCAGTACGTATGGAAAAGTGTTAATAATTAGAGAATCTGGGTGAAGGGAATATAGGATTTCTTAGTACCATTCTTGCAAATTTTCTATAAATCTGAAATTATTTTAAAACAAAAAATTCCAAAAAGGAGTTCATTGTTGGACATGTGGAGTTTGAGATATCTAGTAGACATCTAAATGGAAATGTCATGCAGGCAGTACCATGTTCTGGAGTTTGAGGTAAAAGTCTGGGCTGAAGATAAAAAATTGGGGGTCTCCATTATAAATGGAGTTTAAGGCTATGAGAATTGACAAGATTACCAAGGGAGTAAGTTAAGGTAGAATAGAATCAAGAACTGAGTCCTGGAAGAGTTAACTACTTAATTTATATTTCCCTCAATAATGCTCTTTACTTCACTTTTAGTCAGTTGTCCAAGGTGAAGAACTTGGGTTTTGTTTAAAAGCCAGGTGTGAAGCGAGAAGAAACACTGTTAACAGCTGAGGAATGGAATTACTGTGTGTCTCCTATCTCCAGTGTTCGATGACCCCAGCTCATTTTTTTTTCCCCAGATGTTTTAGTGCCTAGTTGCCAGCAGGTTGTCCACAGAGAATATCTGTGTTCTAGAAAGTAAAGTCATCTTGCGTGGCAGATGGCAGCTGGATAGAAATAGGCCTGCCTATTTCGCAGCAGGGCAGAACTTTGGAGTGCAAACAGTCTTTCATTCAAATCACAGGCAAACTTTCGGATGCTAAAATCAGCCCTCATCTCACAAGCTCTTCTCATCAGTTTCCTGGTAGAAAGCAGCTGTGCTGCTGGGGATAGAAACCCCTGGCTATCCATAATTAGATCTGAAACAGCACCCTCTTGTTTCCCCTTTAGTGTGCAAGCCCTAGTGTCAGCCATTGTGAACAGCCGTGGGATTTGGGGGGTTGTACTTAAAGTGAGTGAACTAGAGAGCCTAACAGTCATGACAGACATCCTCCCCGCCAAATGCTGGATCACGTATGCATTGCCTCTGATCAGTCTGCTTGTTTGAAACTAATGTCAAAGGCAATGTGTAGTGTTGGCACTAATCTTTGACAAGAAATGAGAAATAAAACCTTTGTTCACTGGTCCAAGATTTGCTATCAGAGGACCTCTGTCTATCATTTGATACCTTCACTGTGCCCTGGAAATTATTTCTATACTCATCTTCCAGGAAGCATCATTCTTTCCAACTGACCAATAACAAGCATATCTAAATCTCATAGAGAACTTTGTAACTTACAGGCCCTTGTATATCCATTATCTCATTTAATCTTGATAACAGAACTAAAAAAGAGTCTTATCCCCATTTTGTAGAGAAAGAAACAGAGCTAAAGATCATATACCATTGGTAAGCAGCTGTGACTTTTTTCCCTGACGAATTGGTGTAGGAAGTATCTAAGTTTCCACATTGAACCAGTTAAGGAAATGTAGTTTTATTAATCACATTGTCTAATAAAGTCTCTCCAATGTGATGGAGAAAATACCTCACACAAAACAGAGGAGAAAAAATTTTAAAGACCTCCTGGTTGCAGATAGGAAGTCTCAATCTCATGAATCTTGAGAAATGTATCTTTTGTTGTTGTTGTTGTTCAGAAATAACAGAAGTCATTTGGGCTGAAATGATTGTTGCTTGTGTTGTGTATGACCATCCTGGTTTTTCTGAAAGAGTGGCGATATTTTCTTGTCATCATTGGCAAATAGTCTCTAAATTATAGGGAGAAAACCTATCATTGTTAGACTTCACTATCATAAAGTCTTGTCACTGGAAAACAAGCCCAAGGATTATAGTCTCTCGCTTTGGTGATAGAGCTACATCAAGAAAACTCAGGGGAAGGAAGACAGTAGGCAAAGAGACAATTTCTTGTGTGGAGAAAGACTAGGTTTCATTGGCAGTTCTGGCATCCTAGGTTGTTGGCAGTAGGCACCCTGAAGGGGATGTGATGAACTACAAGAGAATGCGTTGGTAGGAATATATCCTTTACAGCCTTACTGCAGAATGAGGTATTTCTATTAAGTGTGATCCATTCTGCTTTCCTAGAACCAGAAATATGTTTTCTTGAGAAATGTCAAGAGTACTGTTTATGTGTGGTTTGGGGAGAGGAGTGGGCAGAGAACAGGACAACAATGACACCTGGTTTTAGAGATATAGAGCAAAGATGCTGTAAAATACTGATGTATGTATTATTTTTTAAAAAGCTCTGTACATGATTCTAATGTGTAGCCAAGGTAGAAAATACTGTTCAAGAGCAGTGATTCTCAAGTGATTCTCATCAACATTCTTTGATGTGCGTGTGAGTCATCTGGGGATCTTGTTAAATGGCAGTTTCTGATTTCAGTAGATCCAGGGTAGAGCCTGAGATTCTGCATTTTAATAAGCTATCAGGTGATACAGAACACTTTGAGTAGCAAAATTCTACAACAATGGTCCTCAAACTCTGGCCACACAGTAAGATCACCTGGAGAGACTTCTAGTATCCCGTTCTACATGTAAGGAGCTTGGAAGTCACCATCCTGTCCCAAAAGTAAAAAGCTGAATAGACTAAAAATTCAACTCTTATTGGATCCAAAAGAGAGGAGAGAATACAGCACAAACTACTGCCTCCCAAGACTGGAGAGACAGGTGAATACAGGGAGTTGCAGCTTACCAGGGCAGAAACTGTCAAGGGAACCAGTGTCCTGGTAGAAAAACCTGAGCTATAATTCACAAATTGCTAGTGGCTCAGTATGGACAACTGCGAGAGTTGAAAACTCCAGGGGACCCAGAGGAGGTCTCCCACAATTTTGTGAGATTTGCCACCAGGAGCTCCTCCAGATTCACACAATAAATGTCAGAGAAAAATTCCCTCATGTTTCCTGCAGAGGGGACTGAGGGGTGGGAGTGGAGGTGAGGAGAGGGACCATTTTTAAATACACCAGAGCACACTCTTCTTAATAAGGCTGACCCTCAGGAGAAACTAGTTAACTAGAGCCTAACGTACTCAGATAATTTCAGAGCCTAACTGACCTAGGGAAAGGAAATACCCAACTGCAGCCCACTCTAGCTATCCTATTCCACCTAAAGGTGCGGGGGGTTGGGGGAGAAAACTAAGAAATACTTGTGAAGTTCACAGTCCAGAGGCACAAGTTCACAAAAAGACTGAGATCTAATCACCTAATCATAGGACTTTAGTATGCCTCCCCCTCCATACACCTTACCATCACATTATTAAAGGCTTATTTACAGCAGTTCCCTGTACCCAGTACATCATGTCCAGCCATCAAGAAAAAATTACAAGACATTTTAAAAGACAAAAAGCACAATTTTAAGAGATAGAGCAAGCTTCAGAACCAGACATAGCAGGGATGTTGGAATGATCATACTGAGACTTTAAAACACCTGATTATTATGCTAAGGGCTCTAATTGGTTAAAGCGGACACCAGGCAAGAACAGATGGGCAACGAAAGCAGAGAGATAGGAATCCTAAGAAAGAACCAAAAAGAAATGCTACAGATAAAAACCACTATAACAAATAAAGAATGCCTTTGAAGGGTTAATTAGCAGACTAGACATGGCTAAGGAGCCATGAGCTTGAGAATTTCTCAATACAAACCTCCAAAACTGAAAAGCAAAGAGAAAAAAGACTGAAAAAAAAAAAAAAAAGAACTGTATATCCAAGGACTGTGGGACAACTACAAAAGGTGTAACATACATAATGGTTATACCAAAGGAAAAGAAAGGAATAAAAGAAATATTTGGAATGATAATGACTGAAAATTTCTCCCAAATTAATGTCAGACACCAAAACAGAGATCCAGGAAGCTCAGAGAACACCAAGCAGGATAAATGCCAAAAAAAAATACACTTAAGCATATGATTTTCAAAATACAGAAAAATCAAAGATAAAGAAACAATCCTGAAAGAAGGCAGAGAGAAAATAGCCTTACCTATAGAAGAATAAAGAATTACATAAACTTCTCAGAAATCATGAAAACAAGGAGAGAGTGGAATTAAATATTTAAGTGTTGACAGGAAAAAAAAATGCCAACCTAGAATTCTGTATGCTCTGAAATTTCCTTCAAAAGTGAAGGAGAAATAAAGACTTTCTCAGACAAAAATTAAGGGAATTTGTTGCCAGTATACCTGCATTATGAGAAATGTTAAAAGTTCTTTAGAGAAAAGGAAAATGATATGGGTCAGAAATTTGGATCTACATAAAGAAAGGAAGACCATCAAAGAAGGAATAAGTGAAGGTAAAAATAAAAACTTTTCTTAATTGATCTAACAGATCACAGTGTTTGATTATGTATACTTATATATATAAGTGAAATGAATGACAGAAATGATATAAAAGGCAAGAGGGAGGAATTAGAATTATTTTAAGATACTGCCCATGGTACAATTGATCCTTTTATTTATTTGTTTGTTTTTGGTTGCGTTGGGTCTTTGTAGCTGTGTGCGGCTTTCTCTAGTTGCATCGAACGGGGACTACTCTTCATTGCAGTGCACGGGCTTCTCATTGCGGTGGCTTCTCTTGTTGCGGAGCACGGGCTCTAGAGCGCAGGCTCAGTAGTTGTGGCACACGGGCTTAGTTGCTCCACAGCATGTGGGATCTTCCCGGACCAGGGCTCAAACCCATGTCCCCTGCATTAGCAGGCAGATTCTTAACCACTGTGCCACCAGGGAAGTCCCACAACTGACCCTTGAATAACATGGATTTGAACTACATGGCTCCATTTATATGCAGATTTTTTTCAATACTACAGTACTACATGATCCACAGTTTGTTGAATCCCCAGATGCAAAAATGTGGATTCAGAGGAAATGCAGATATGGTGGAACCGTGTATACGGAGAGCTGACTGTATGTTATATGTGGTTCAACTGTGCAGAGGGTCAGTGCCCCTAACTCTCATGTTGTTCAAGGGAAAACTGTATATTGCAAACTCTAGGGTAACCACTAAGAAAAGTAAAGTCGAGTATAACTGATGTCCTAAGAAAGGAGAAAAAATAGAATCATATGAAATGTTCAATTAAAACCACAAAAGTCAGGAAAAGAGTGGAAATAAAAATACGAACAAAGAACAAGGGCAAGTAGAAAACAGTAACAAATATGGTAGATACTAATCCAACTATATCAATAATCACTTTGAACATCAGTGGTCTACATGCACCTATTCAAAAACAGGGATTGTCAGAGTGGATCATAAAATAACACCCAAATATATGTTGTCTACAAGAAACCCACTTTAAATATAAAGACACATATAGACTAAAAGTAAATTGATGGAGAAAAATATACCATGCCAACTCGAATCAAAAGAAAGCAGGAGTGGCTATATTAACTTCAGGACACACAGAGCAGATTTCCAAGAAAGTTATCAGGGATAAAGAAGGGCATTAAATAATGATAAAGGAGTCAATTTTTCAAAAAGATATGACAGTCATTAATGTGTATGACCTAACAACAGAGTGCCAAACTATGTAAGGCAAAAACTAATAGAAGTGCAAGGAGAAATAACTCCATTATTATGGTTGGAAATTTCAGCACCCTTTTATCAGAAATGGACAGATCCAACAGGCAGAAAATCAGTAAGGACATAGTTGAAGTCAACAATACCATCAATCAACAATATAGAATGGACATCTATATACTACTTCACCCATCAAAAACAGAGTACGCATTATTCTCAAGCTCGCATGGAACATTCAACAAGGTAGACCACATTCTGGGCCATAAAACACACCTTAAAAGAGCAGAAATCATACAGTGTCTGCTCTCAGAACACCATGGAATTAAACTAGAAATCAATAACAGAAAGATAAATCTCTGATTACATATGGAAATTAAATGACACACTTCTAAATAACACATGGGTCAAAGAAGAAATCTCAAGAGAAATTTAAAAACATTTTGAACTAAATAAAAATGAAACACAGCTTATCAAAATTTGTGGCATATAATGAAAGCAGTGCTTAGAGGGAAATTTTTAACATTGCATGTATTTATTAGATAAGAGGAATGATCTAAAATCAGTAGTCTAAGTTTCCACCTTAGGAAACTAGAATAAGAAAAACAAGTTCAAAGTAAACAGAAGAAAAGAAATAATAAAAATTAGAATGGAAATCAATGAGATTGAAAACAAGAAGTCAATAGAGAAAATCAGCAAAACCAAATCCCTTTATGGACATTAAAAGGATAACAAAGGAATACTGTGAAGAACTCTATGCCCACGAATTTCATATCCTAGATGAAATGGACCAATTCCTTGAAAGACATGATTAGCCTAAACTTTCACAAAAAGAAATAGACAATCTGAATAGCCTACATCTATTAAAGAAATTAAATAAATAAAATAATAACCTTCCAAAACAGAAAGCACTAGGCTCAGATGAGTTCTACCAAACATTTAAGGAAGAAATTATACCAGTTTTCTGCAATCTCTTTCAGAGGATAGAAGCAGAGGAAATACTACCTAAGTCATTCTATGGGCCAGCATTACCATGATACCAAAACCAGAGACAGACATTACAAGAAAAGAAAACTACAGACCAGTATCTTTCTTGAACATAGATGTAGAAGCCCTCAACAAAATATTAGCAAATTGAATCCAACAATGTACAAGAAGAATTATATGTTATTATATGTTATGATCAAGTGGGATTTATTCTGAGTTTGGAAGGCTGTTTCAACACTCAAAAATCAATTAATCCTTCAGATCAACAGGCTAAAAAAGAAAAATCACGTGATCCTATAAATACATCCAAAAAAAGCACTTGACAAAATCCAACACTCATTTATCATAAAATCTCTCAGTAAATTCGGGATAGAGGGGAACTTTTTCAACTTGTTGAGACTATCTACTAAAAACCTTCAGCTAGTGTCATGCTTAATGGTGAGAAACTGAAAGCTTTCCTAAGAAACTGAAAGCTTTCCTACTAAGATTAGGGTCAAGGGAAGGATATCCCCTCTCACTATTCCTTTCCTTTTCTCTTTTTTCTTTTTTCTTTAATTGAAGTATAATTCATTTACAATGTTGTGTTAGTATCAAGTGTACAGCAAAGTTATCCAGATATATATAGATATATATTTACTTTTCAGATCCTTTTCCATTATAGGTTATTATAAGATATTGAGTATAGTTCACTCCGCTATACAGTAGGTCCTTGTTGTTTACCTATTTTATATATAGTAGTGTATGTATCTTAATCCCAAACTCCTAATTTATCTTTCCCCCCTGCCCCTGCTATCCCCTTTGGTAACCATAAGTTTGTTTTCTATGTCTATGACTCTATTTCTGTTTTTTAAATAAGTTCATTTGTATCATTTTTTTTAGATTCCACATGTAAGTGGAATCTTATACATATATTTGTCTTTCTCTGTCTGACTTCACTTAGTGTGATAATCTCTAGGTCCATCTATGTTGCTGCAAATAGCATTATTTCATTCTTTTTTATGGCTGGGTAATATTTCATTGTATATGTATACCACATCTTCTTTATCCATTCATCTGTCAGTGGGCATTTAGGTTGCTTCTCTGTCTTGGCTATTGTAAATAGTGTTGCTATGAACATTGGGGTGCATGTATCTTTTCAAACTATAGTTTTCTCCAGATATATGCACAGAAGTGGGATTGCTGGATGATATGGTTAACTCTATTTTCAGTTTTTTAAGGAACCTCCATACTGTTCTCCATAATGGCTGCACCAGTTTACATTCCCACCAACAGTGTAGGAGGGTTCTCTTTTCTCCACAGCCTCTCCAGCATTTATTACTTGTAAGCTTTTTCCTTTAAAAATTTTTTTCATATTTTATTTTGTGGGAGCAGTGAACATAAGGAAACCAATTTTTCCAGCTTTATTGAGATATAACTGATATACAACATTGTATAATTTTAAGGTGTACAATGTAATGATTTGATATGTATATATATTGCAGTATGATTGGCACAGTGAGGTTAGTTAATATGTCCATCACCTCACATAGTGACAATTTTTTTGTGTGTTGTGAAAACTTTAAAAATCTATTCTCTTAGCAACTTTCAAATATACAGTACAGTCTTGTCAACTTCAGTCACATTGCTGTACACTACATACCCAGAAATTATTCATCTTATAACTGGAAGTTTGTACCCATCACTGCTCTCAGCATTGTACTAGAATTGTACTGGCTAATGCAAAGACAAGAAAAGGAAATAAAAGATGTATGGATTGGAAAGGTTGAAATAAGACTGTCTTTGTTCACAAATGGTATCATCATCTATGTAGAAAATCTGAAAAAAAATTTCTTGAACTAGTAAGTGAATGTACCAAGGTTTCAGGATATAAGGTTAATATACACAAGTCTATATATCAGCAATGAACAAGTAGAATTTGAAATAAAAACACAATACCATTTACATTTGTGTCTCAAAAATGAAATACTTAGGTATATATCTAACAAAATATGTACAAGATCTATATGAGGTAAACTATACAACTCTGGTGAACAAAATAGAAGGAGAACTAAATAAATGGAGAGATAGTCCATGATTCATTGTTAAGAAGACTCAAAATTGTCAAGATGTCCATTCTTTCCAACTTAATCCATAGATTCAATGCAATCCCAATCAAAATCCCAGCAAGTTATTTTGTTGATGTTGACGAACTGATTCTACAGTTTATATGGAGAGGCAAAAGGCCTAGAATAGCCAGCTCAATTTTGAAGAAGAACAAAGTTAACAAAGTTGGAAGACTGGCACAACAAGACTTACTATAAAGCTACAATAATCAAGACAGTGTGGTATTGGTGAAAGAATAGACAAATTGATCAATGGGATAGAACAGAGAGAATAGAAATAAACTCACATAAATGTAGACAAATGATCCCTGACAAAAGAGCAAAGGCAAGGCAATGGAACAAAGATAGTCTTTTCAACAATGTGATTGGAAACCTGGACAGCCACATGCAGAAAACAGTGTGTAGATACAGACCTCGCACCCATCACAACGATTAACTCAAAAAGGATCACAGACCTAAATGTAAAAACTATAAAACTCTTGGAAGATAACATAGAAAAAAACTTAGATAACCTTGGGAATGGTGATGACTTTTTAGATACAACACTAAAGGCATGATCCATGAAAGAAAAAAATAAGCTGGACTTTATTAAAAAGAAAGACTTTTGCTCTAGGAAAGACAACGTCAAGAGAATGAGAAAATAAGCCACAGACTGGGAGAAAATATTTGCAAAACACTTATCAAACACATCTGATAAAGAACCAAAATATACAAAGAACTCTTTAAACTCAACAGTAAGAAAACAGCAACTCTATTGCTAAAATGGTCCAGAGACCTTGACAGACAACTCATCAAAGAAGATGTACAGATGGCAAATAAGCATGGGAAAAGATGCTCCACACTGTATGTCATCAAGGAAATGCAAATAAAAACAATGAAATACCACAGCATCAAATGCTGGTAAGGGTGTGGAGCAACAGGAACTCTCATTCATTGCTGGTGGGAATGCAAAATGGTACAGCTACTCTGGAAGACAATTTGGTGGTTTCTTATAAAATGAAACATACTCTTACCATATAATCCAGCATTTGCGCTCCTTGGTTTTTACCCAAAGGAGATGAAAGCTTATGTCCACACAGAAACCTGCACACAGATATTTGTAGCTTTGTTCATAATTGCCAAAACTTAAAAGCAACCAAGATATCCTTCATGAAGTGAGTGGATAAATAAACTGTGGTACAACCAGACAATGGAATATTCTTCAGTGCTGGAAAGAAATGAGCTAGCAAGGCATGAAAAGACATGAAGGAAACTTAAATGCATATTACTAAGTGAAAGAAGCCAATCTGAAAAGTCTACATACTGTATGATTCTAACTATATGACATTATGGAAAAGGCAAAACTATGAAGACAGTTAAAAGATCAGTGGTTGCCAGGAGTTAGGTGGATGGAGGGATGAAAAGTCAGAGCACAGAGGATTTTTAGGGCAGTGAAAATACTCTATATGATACTATAATGATGGATACATGTCATTATGCATTTTTAAAAATATTTATTTGGCCACGCTGGGTCTTAGTTGAGGCACGCAGGATCTTTGTTGCCACATGTGGGATCTTTTCTGCAGCATGCAAGATCTTTAGTTGTGGCACGCGAGATCTAGTCCCCTGACCAGGAATGGAACCCGGGCCCCCTGCATTGGGAGCGTGGAGTCTTAACCACTGGACCACCAGGGAAGTCCCACATTGTCATTATACATTTGTACAAACCCATAGAATGTATAATGCCAACAGCTAACCCTAATGTAAACTATGGATTTTGGGTGATTATGATGTATCAGTGTAAGTTCATCAATTGTAACAGTGTACTAATCTGTTGGGGGTTGTTGATAATGGGTGAGTCTATGCTTGTTGGGGAGCAGGAGGTATTTGGGAAATCTCTGTATCTTCCTCTTAATTTTGCTGTGAATCTAAAACTTCTGTAAAAAAAAAAAGTTGTAAAAATCACCTGGTGAGCTTTAAAAAAAAGAACAATAGTGGTCCCTACTCAGACCTATGAAGTCAGAATCAATAAGAGATAGGGTTCAGCAAGCATGGGTATTTTTTAGGCTCCCCTGATGATTCCTCTGTGGCTAGGTTTGGGCACCTTGGTTCTAAATCTGCATTATACTAGCATCTAACCACTTGTGGGTATTTAAATTAAAATTAAATTAGACAAAAAATTCACTTTCTCAGTTGCATTAACCACATTTCAAGTGGCTTAGATAGTGCAGATGTGGAACATTTCCATTAACACTAAGTTCTATTGGCCAGCACTAAAAAATCTAGAGCAACTCTATACAACAAATATTCTGAAAGGAGAAGTTCTCTTATTTCTAAAACTGTTGCATTCTGTTCTCTTTGTTAAAAAAAATCGTATTTCATCTAAAAAGAGGCTGGATAATAGTAGTTACTGTTTTATTTTAGTTTATAATAGTTATTTTCAGAGAGTCCTGTTCTCCCATCTCCTAGTAGAATCTTCTGTGAGCTTGTGAAAGAACACATTGGTTGAATAGTATTGTCCATTCTTTGTAAGTAGAGATACTTATATCAGAAGTTGAAGTAAGGTTTGTACATATGTGATAGAGAGCGGGCTGAAACATCTCTTTCAAACTCTAAAAGTGTTTGGTGACATTTGTATATAAATGTCAACACTAAACTTAAATGAAAAATTAAGTAATCTTATTATAATTTTATAATTATTTCTTTTAAGAATTCACAACTTCCTCTTCAAATAGACAATTGGTCATTCTCAGGAATGCCCAACCAAAATTGGATTGTTTCTGCTGTAGGGACAATTCTCAAGTCTGAAACTACACATCAAATTAAAACCAAAAAAAAGCAAGGAAAACTGAGAAAAGCCTCCCATTAGAAGCCTGCTGAAAGAACAGTTTCAATTCTGATGTGACACTCGTTTATGGAGAATATTTGTAGTCTCTACTTCTAAATCCAAATTTATAACAGAAAACAAAATTCTACTCCCAGTAGTATTTTTTTAAATCAAAGACACCTTGTCTTCAAGTAACTCATAGTTTAATGAACTTCTGTGTCTCTCATATTTCATCTTGTTGGGAGCTATGGGCAGTCAGGGTTTGGGTTTTGTTTATCACATGTTTTCTCCCTGGAAATCTAGTAATTGGAAGAAGACTGCAGGGGGCTAGGACATTATAGTGTATTAGAGATTTCATTATCGAGCCATCCCCTGAAGAATATTGGAGTAGATCTCAAGTTTAGCAGAGCTAATACATAAATGGAGATCAGAAAAGGGGAGAATGGAGAACAGCTCAGTGTTCTGTTTAAAAATATCAAGTATTCCCTCACTTGGTCGCCCCGATCATTCTTAAAGGTGAAGAGATTGTGTGTTTCTTGTGGCAACAATTGTCTGGATTATAGTTCAAGAATTGTCAGTACTGAAGAGAGCTCCAAAGGTCCATTTTTGTCCTTACTGTGAATGTTTTGTCCTGGGAGCGGCTTTATAAGCCTGGTTTGGCAATAGGTTTTTGTGAATATCTATGCTTCAAACCCAAGCCAGGGCTCTGAAGCAGTGCTGGTCTGAGTGCAGAGAATGCAGCAGTGGCAGCAGCAGCAAGGACCTGTCCCAGGCACTCAGGGCTCATTTGTATGGATGCACTGATGCTGTGGGAGCTGCATACATCAAAGCTACTACAGTCCCCATCATAGAGCCCACGTGGAAAACAAGATTGTTCTACAGCTTTGCTTTCCCATCAGAGTTCCACTTCATAATCTAACGCCCTTTAACTAGAGAGGATCTGGGACAAAGAAAGCTGAATGTACAAAGCAAAGAACAATTTAAGTACAGTGCTCAGAAATAATTGGCAGCTTAGGGTAAGATAAAGTCCCACAGTGGTAAAAATCATAGCATCTTAGCTCTGGCAGAGACCTTGAAAGGTCATACAGACCATCTTCCATTGCCTGTCTTCAAAACTTAAACCATTCCAGGTGGCGAAGAACTGATTCTACATTTTAGGCCTTCCAGAAAGAAAATTACACAGCTCCCTTTGGAACATGTTTTGATATATGGTACCTTTTTCATTGTAAGTTCATTCTTCATTGAACCCAAATCAGTCATATTGCAGTTAATATTGGTTTTCATTTGTTCGTTCTTTAGTGGAGATGTATAATGACTAGTCAGTATCCCTTATATAAAAGTCCCTGAAGATCCACCATAGTTAAATTACCACTTCAAACTTCTTTTCAGTGACAGAAATCTGTTTCCTTACATATTTTACTATAACCTATTTTTTTAGTCTCTCACTTATTATTACTTTCATCTTCTCCTTCAAATTCTTCACGTCAGTCTTCGGTTGTAATATCTCAGCTGGATCCAGTACTATGGGAATATTTGACAAGTACTTAGTATAATGAGAAAATCACCTCATGATTCCTAAATACCAGAGGCTTTTGCTTTGCACAGTAGTGTGAGACTATAAAAATGACCATGCAGGCTGAGACTGTGTAGTGTGGTCTTAATAATCAGTGGAAAAATTATGATACATGAATGTGTGTCAAAACCTTTAAAACACTTCCTGTTGGCTATAAATGTATAGAGAAATAAAAAACATGGCCAAACTAATATTAGTATACTGTAATTTAAAACATTAAGAATTTAAGTGTTTTATTTCTTTGTAAAAACTTATCCAGAGTAGTTCGAATAGTGTTTGCCTTCTTCTTGTCGTGTAACTTACCATACTGGGCACACATGCTTTCCATGCCTTGGCAGTTTGTTAGACTCCTTCCTAAATTTGGATTAGCTTCAAACATTTTTTTCCCTTGTGCTATCAATGTCATGAAATAGCTCTAAGAGTTCCTTTAATGTAAAGGTTTTTTGCCAGCTTCACTTCCGCTGGGACATCTTCTACTTTTCATCACAACCACTTTCCTCATTTATGTTGATTAGTTTGCCTTCCCTCAGTTCCTCTGGTGCATATCTAGTCTCTCGAATGGTAGCAGTGTCAACAATCCCACACTTAGCTCTTTCTATTTATAACTCTGTATACATTCCAGCATTATCACTTTTTTATTCTTTGCTGCACGTTCATCTTTGTTGGCCAATTCTGTTTTCCCATTATCAGGTTCATCACTGGGAGACAAGGAGACATCCCCACCGGACACTTTGTTGTTTGTGTGTGAACTTGAATAACAGGCCCACAGTGACCAATCACCAACAGACTTTGAAAGAAGACATGTGATTTGTCACTGATCATGATGCACATTTGTGATTTATGTTGTGATTTGTGAACTGAAGAGCTAGCAGTGATATTTGTACCTTATGCTACTATCCCATGGCAGCTGAAATTTAAACCCTGTTCTTGGAGGACTTGTGTTATTTAGCTAAACTATTATAACTGAAATTCTTGCATTTTAGAACCACACAAAATGAGAATGGCCTTATTCAATTCCTACTTCTACCCCCAGGTTGGTGCTAATATTCTGGTTCCTGGTCAGTTTGTTATCCACTCTAATAACACTTAGGTCTTTTTCTGACATACAACCTTGCCAACTTCATCTTAGTGACATTTCTTTCTTCGCCAGGGGTACTATTGATACATTAGGTCTTTCCTCTTTGATTTTATACTTTTGGTTTACACTAGAGAGTACTCCTTCAGTCTCTAAAGTTTTTTTGAATACTGATTCCCCCCCACAAGTTTATTAGCGTTTGCAAATGAAATAAATATTTCCCCACTCATTAATGTGAATACTAATTATCCTCATAGAATGTCAGTTCCTTATTACCTGCCAGGTTGACCCAGCCAATTCAGAGTAATCCTTTTGGTCATACAGTTCAGTCAGTTCTGTTAGCTTAAGGCCAGTGGTTCCCAGATATGGTTCATCATCGGGTTCTTCCAATGAGCTTTACAAACAGCTTCCCAAGCCCTGTACGGGACTGGTGAAGGGCCTGGGAATCTGTATATTTGAATGCTCCCCTGTAATTAGCTAGGTTTGGTCTGTAATATAAACTATGTTTTCCTAGTTCTTAGTAACCTTATCATAGACTAATAGAACTTTAGAACTGACAAACACATTAGAGATCATTTTGTCAAACCTACTCATTTTATAAATGAGAAAAGTAAGACACAAAGATGCCAGATGACTTGGCCATGGCCTCATTGTTACACACAGAGTACGGATTAGAGCCCATGTTTCCAGACTCTGAATCTAGTAGTTTCTACCTAATTTCCATCAGTTGGGTCACAGTCAGAATCAGTGACTATCATCTTCAAGCTCTGCTATGGCAATCTTTTTTTTTTTTTCTGGTTATGAGTGTATCTGTGCATTAACTTTTGAGGAGAGATGCTTAACTAAGGTTCTCTGTAGCGGATGGGACAGTGGTTGAGGCAAAGATTTTTGACGTAATAGGTGCTGTGGGCCCTGGAGAAGCTCTGGGAGCCTCAATTCAGTCCTGCTCTGGTGCTTACTCTCTGCCTGCTCTGTGTCTGCCCACTGGTGCCCAAGCTGCTGCCTCTGATGTGCTTAGATATCTGTTTGAGTTGTACACAGCATTTGTTTCCAGAGGCTGTTTGTGTAACTACAGATATTGCCTGACAGGAGAGGAGAAAGGCAGGGTGGGGTGGGAATGTCTTATTCTGTGAAGCTTTCTCTATTTCCATCAGACATTCTTACAGCTAAATGAAGACTCTAGCCTTCAGGTTTGTTGACAAGGGAAAATGAGTCTGTCTGTAATTCTGAGAGAAGAACTAAGGAGTCAAGCATATATCCCTTTGATATGTTTTATGAGTTCATGAAAAATGAGTGGGGAATGCTGAATAGAGTGTATGAACAGTTAATGTTTACATACTGAGCCTGGCATGAAAAAAACAAAAACAGAATTTGTCTACCTCATAATCTCTCTGAGCTGCCCTGTCACAGGCAATGGTGTTTGAAATGCTAATGTGTCTAGTAGCCATTTTATAGGAGGAGGAGCTGCATAATCCTAGAAGCTGAAATCCAGGGGCTTCCTTATAAATTTTCCCACCTTCCCTCAAGCATGTGCTGCCCTCATCCCAGCCTCCCGCTAGGCCCCAGAGGATGAAAGATAGTATTTCACTGAATCATTGCATTTTAGAGCTGGAAGAGGTATTAGCATTCTGTTTCAATTCCACATTCTTAGTTTTCTCCCCTGAGACCCCAAGTGGTCAACAAACTTGGCTACAGTCACACGGCTTGTTTGGAGCTGGACTTGACTAGAGCTCAGGTCTCCTGATTCCCAGGCCAGTATGGTTATGGCTGCATCATATTGCACATAAAAACATTTTCAGACTTCTTTTAATATGAAATTCTAGTAATTTGGCAATTGTGAATTTTGGTAGCTGTGACAGACTTTTAGAGGAGATGGGGCTGCATTGTTATAGCTGGAGAAGTCAGATCAATACTTTTCTACTAAATAGAAGATAGAATTTGGAAAGTATTCAGTGTGGCTGGAACTGAGATAGTAAGTCCCTGCGAGTGGCTAGGAGATGGACCTGGGCTCCTTGCCTAAAACCAGGGGCCAGAAAGGAACTGTCCAGTTTCTGGTAAGGGACTACTCACTTGGTGCAGGGGCCCAAAGTTAGGCTACTTGCAAAGTGCACAAGCCACAAGCCAAGGAACCTAATGTGTAAACTGGTCCAAGGACTGAAAACAAAAAAACAAAAAAACCCAGCCATGCTCACAGCCTCTCCATTGAGATAACTTTTCAACTCAGGGCACCAGAAGGAGTCTCACAAAAGGCAGCTCTCACTGGAGATGAGCTCACTGAGAAAAACAAAACCCACTTGCAGACAGAACCAAGAACCTACAGATAATAGAGCAATGAAAGGAACTTTAACATAAGTCTGCTTAAAATGTCAGGAGGTAAAGGAAGAAAGTCTTTATGTGAACAGGACATTAGGAAGGATGTTATTCATTAGCCATCTGATTCTAGGCAGGGGTATTTACCTCAAAGGTAATGTTTCTGGGATTGATTTTATAGGCAAATCACAGATTTGAACCCATTGAGTATTCCTTGGTGGTGGTGATTTTCCCCCTTTTAAATCATTTTTGCCTTTTCCTAGCTTCACCAGAACTGATGAATAAACACCATTCAGCTTCTAAAAGCACGCCCGGGTTCCCTGAGAGTGAGTTCCCTGTATAGACTACCATTGGGATTGCTTAGTTCTTGGAAGAACGGGTTCTGCAGTGTCATCTCCTCCACATCCCTGGTGTGTTCCATCCCTGATTTATTCTGACATTTCCAGCTTAGTCAGTATTGCAGGCTGAAGCTATTAAGATGGCAGACCCTACCTTCCACATTCTTTTACATGACTCAAGTTTCCAGAAAGTTCTTTTAAGAAGTTGAGACACTCCTATCTGGGCTACAGACTGGAACCATGAAGAATTATCCGTGAGGACCTTGCATAGTAGCATACTCTTAAAAACATTAACAGGCCCTACTGAGAAGATGCAGAAAAGGTTCCATTACTTGTTTAAGTTATGGCTCACCCTGAAGACTGAGACCAAAATGTACAGAAAACACCTATTTTGATTATGTATAGATGCATCCGATCCCAGGATAATGAGAAGGGAACAATCATCTTAAAGAGCTAGAAGATTTGAAAAAGAAACTGGGGGAAATTTAATTTGCAAGTGAATGCTCAGTTTTATCTTTCCAAGTAAAGGTTAGCATAAATTAATAAAAATTTTTAACATCAAGTCATACACCCTGATAAACAAAGAAACATTACTTTCTGTTCTCTGGGAACTATACCAGCAGTCTATTTTAGGTAATAATTTTCTTTTTATTTTCTATTTTTCCTCTAAAAGCTTTTCAGTATAATTTGTGAAACGTCAAAGTGTTCTTTAAGAACTTCTTAGTCAGGTTCTTGAAGTCCCATTTTTCCCCCAGTGAAGTGTGAAAACCGAGTCCTCTGAACAGAAAGTAAAGTCTGCTGGCAGGTTCCCTGTATTTATATAGAACCAGGTGTCTTCATCCCATTCTGTGAATCCTGTATAGTTCTCAGTAGTCCTGTAGTCTGCACACTATATTTAGTTACCTGAAGTTTTCCATCACTTTCTAGTCCCTGACCTTGCCTAAGCAGAGACCAATTCGGTCTCAATTTGGTATTTTTAGCTGGTCACTAGTTCAAGAGTTACAAAATGGTATCTGTCAAAGACTTTCTTCATAACATTTAGTGAGGACCAGGGATAATATTACTGGGTTTTCCTGGAAGTGGTGCCTTTCCAGTGAAGCTTTAAAGTAAGATACCTTTAAAGGTATTCCAGTGCTTCTTTTTCATTTTCTCCAAAGAAAAACCATTATGAGAAAAAAATAAAATAAATTAAAGGCTGTAGTGTCCTGGCTTCATTCTACATGAAAGTGTTTAATTTTGCAATAAGTAAAACCTTTTCTTCACTACTCTAAAATTCTTGCGATCCATGCTTTCTTTTATTTTTGAATTTTATTTTATTTATTTTTTTATACAGCAGGTTCTTATTAGTCATCCATTTTATACATATTAGTGTATATATGTCAATCCCAGTCTCCCAGTTCATCCCACCACCACCACCCCCGCCACTTTCCCCCATCCATGCTTTCTTTAATGAGGTGGATTATATGGCATTTTATAAAGTTCTCTGACATCCTTATCAGATAATTATTCTACTACTGTGAGATATTTTTCTCTTTCTTCTCCAGAATACAAGACGATTCTAAGAGCTCACACAATCTTACTATTAATGTAGAAGATTGATATTCATTAAGACTTGTTGTATAAACTTTAGAATGAAACTATGCTTATTCCCCCTCCCTTAGAAGTATTCTTTTTTTTTTTTTTTTTTTTTTGACTGTGTGGATCTTCGTTGCTGCATGTGGGCTTTCTCTAGTGGTGGTGAGTGGGTGCTACTCTTTGTTGTGGTGCACAGGCTTCTCGTTGCGGTGACTTTGCTTGTTGCGGAGCACGAGCTGTAGGCTCCCGGGCTTCAGTAGTTGTGGCACGTGGGCTCAGTAGCTGTGGCTCACGGGCTTAGTGGCTCTGCAGCATGTTGGATCTTCCCAGACGAGGGATTGAACCTGTGTCCCCTGAATTGGCAGGTGGTTTCTTAACCACTGCACCACCAGGGACGTCCCTGTAGAAGTATTTTTTTTTTTAGATTCCTTATGTATGTGTTAGCATATGGTATTTGTTTTTTGCTTTCTGGCTTACTTCACTCTGTAAGACAGACTCTAGGTCCATTCACCTCACTACAAATAACTCAATTTCGTTTCTCTTTATGGCTGAGTAATATTCCATTGTATATATGTGCAACATCTTCTTTATCCATTCATCTGTCAATGGACACTTAGGTTGCTTCCATGTCCTGGATATTGTAAATAGAGCTGCAATGAACATTGTAGTACATGACTCTTTGAATTATGGTTTTCTGAGGGTATATGCCCAGTAGTGGGATTACTGGGTCGTATGATAGTTCTATTTTTAGTTTTTTAAGGAACCTCCATACTGTTCTCCATAGTGGCTGTATCAGTTTACATTCTCGCCAACAGGGCAAGAGAGTTCCATTTTCTCCACACACTCTTCAGCATTTATTGTTTGTAGATTTTTTTGATGATGGCCATTCTGACCGGTGTGAGATGACATCTCATTGTAGTTTTGATTTGCATTTCTCTAATGATTAATGATGTTGAGCATTCTTTCATGTGTTTGTTGGCAATCTGTATATCTTCTTTGGAGAAATGTCTATTTAGGTCTTCTGCCCATTTTTGGATTGGTTTCATTGTTTTTTTGATATTGAGCTGCATGAGTTGCTTGTAAATTTTGGAGATTAATCCTTTGTCAATTGCTTCATTTGCAAATATTTTCTCCCATTCTGAGAGTTGTCTTTTCGTCTTGTTTATGGTATCCTTTGCTGTGCAAAATCTTTTAAGTTTCATTAGGTCCCATTTGTTCATTTTTGTTTTTATTTCCATTTCTCTAGGAGGTGGGTCAAAAAGGATCCTGCTGTGATTTATATCATAGAGTGTTCTGCCTATGTTTTCCTCTAAGAGTTTGATAGTGTCTGGCCTTACATTTAGGTCTTTAATCCATTTTCAGTTTATTTTTGTGTATGGTGTTAGGGAGTCTTCTAATTTCATTCTTTTACAAGTAGCTGTCCAGTTTTCCCAGCACCACTTATTGAAGAGGCTGTCTTTTCTCCACTGTATATTCTTTCCTCCTTTATCAAAGATAAGGTGACCATATGTGCGTGGGTTTATCTCTGGGCTTTCTATCCTGTTCCATTGATCTATATTTCTGTTTTTGTGCCAGTACCATACTGTCTTGATTACTGTAGCTTTGTAGTGTAGTCTGAAGTCAGGGAACCTGATTCCTCCACCTCCATTTTTCTTTCTCAAGATTGCTTTGGCTCTTCGGGGTCTTTTGTGTTTCCATAAAAATTGTGAAACTTTTTGTTCTAGTTCTGTGAAAAATGCCATTGGTAGTTTGATAGGGATTGCATTGAATCTGTAGATTGCTTTGGGCAGTACAGTCATTTTCACAATGTTGATTCTTCCAATCTAAGAACATGGTATATCTCTCCATCTGTTTATATCATCTTTAATTTCTTTCATCAGTGTCTTATAATTTTCTACATACAGGTCTTTTGTATCCTTAGGTAGGTTTATTCCTAGATATTTTATACTTCTTGTCACAGTGGTGAATGGGAGTGTTTCCTTAATTTCTCTTTCAGATTTTTCATCATTAGTGTATAGGAATGCAAGAGATTTCTGTGCAGTAATTTTGTATCCTGTTACTTTACCACATTCATTGATTAGGTCTGATAGTTTTCTGGTATCATCTTTAGGGTTCTCTATGTATAGTATCATGTCATCTGCAAACAGTGACAGCTTTACTTCTTCTTTTCTGACTTGGATTCCTTTTATTTCTTTTTCTTCTCTGATTGCTGTGGCTAAAACTTCCAAAAAAATGTTGAATAATAGTGGTGAGAGTGGGCAACCTTGTCTTGTTCCTGATCTTAGTCGAAATGGTTTCAGTTTTTCATCAGTGAGGATGATGTTGGCTGTGGGTTTGTCATATATGGCCTTTATTATGTTGAGGTAAGTTCCCTGTATGCCTACTTTCTGGAGGGTTTGGGTTTTTGTTTTTGTTTTTGTTTTTTGCGGTACATGGGCCTCTCACTGTCGTGGCCTCTCCTGTTGCGGAGCACAGCTCCAGACACGCAGGCTCAGCAGCCATGGCTCATGGGTCCAGCTGCTCCACGGCTTGTGCGATCTTCCTGGACTGGGGCACAAACCCATGTCCTTTGCATCGACAGGCGAACTCACAACCACTGTGCCTCCAGGGACGCCCTGGAGGGTTTTTATCATACATGGGTGTTGAATTTTGTTGAGAGCTTTCTCTGCATCTGTTGAGATGAGCATATGGTTTTTCTCCTTCATTTTGTTAATATGGTTTATCACATTGATTGATTTGCATATATTGAAGAACCCTTGCATTCCTGGGATAAACCCCACCTGATCATAGTGTATGATCATTTTAATGGGCTGTTGGATTCTGTTTGCTAGTATTTTGTTGAGGATTTTTGCATCAGTGTTCATCAATGATATTGATTGGCCTGTAGTTTTCTTTCTTTCTGACATCTTTGTCTGGTTTTGGTATCAGGGTGATGGTAGCCTCATAGAATGAGTTTGGGAGTGTTCCTCCCTCTGCTATATTTGGAAGAGATTGAGAAGCATAGGTGTTGGCTCGTCTCTAAATGTTTGATAGAATTTGCCTGTGAAGCCATCTGGTCCTGGGCGTTTGTTTGTTGGAAGATTTTTAATCAGTGTTTCAATTTCAGTGCTTGTGACTGGTCTGTTCATATTTTCTGTTTCTTCCTGGTTCAGTCTCGGACGGTTGTGCATTTCTAAGAATTTGTCAATTTCTTCCAGGTTGTCCATTTTATTGGCATATAGTTGCTTGTAGTAATTTCTCATGATCCTTTGTATTTCTGCAATGTCAGTTGTTACTTCTCCTTTTTCATTTCTAATTCTATTGATTTGAGTCTTCTCCCTTTTTTTCTTGATGAGTCTGGCTAATGGTTGGTCAATTTTGTTTATCTTCTCAAAGAACCACCTTTTAGTTTTATTAATCTGTGCTATTTCCTTTGTTTCTTTTTCATTTATTTCTGCTCTGATCTTTATGATTTCTTTCCTTCTGCTAACTTTGGGGTTTTTTCGTTCTTCTTTCTTTGATTTCTTTAGGTGTAAGGTTAGATTGTTTATTTGAGATGTTTCTTGTTTCTTAAGGTAGGATTGTATTGCCATAAACTTCCTTTTAGAACTGCTTTTGCTGCATCCCATAGGTTTTGGGTCATCGTGTTTTCATTGTCATTTGTTTCTAGGTATTTTTTGATTTCCTCTTGGTTATTAAGATATGTAATTGATATCTAGTCTCATAGCGTTGTGGTTGGAAAAGATACTTGATACGATTTCAATTTTTTTTAATTTACCAAGGCTTGGTTTATGACCCAAGATATGATCTATCCTGGAGAATGCTCCATGAATATTTGAGAAGAAAGTGTATTCTGTTGTTTTTGGAAGGAATGTCCTATAAATATCAATTAAGTACATCTTGTTTAATGTATCATTTAAAGCTTGTGTTTCCTTATTTATTTTCATTTTGGATGATCTGTCCATTGGTGAAAGTGGGGTGTTAAAAGTCCCCTACTATGATTGTGTTACTGTCAATTTCCCCTTTTATGGCTGTTAGTATTTGCCTTATGTATTGAGGTGCTCGTATGTTGGGTGCATAAATAGTTAAAGTTGTTATATCTTCTTCTTGGATTGATCCCTTGATCATTATGTACTGTCCTTCTTTGTCTCTTGTAATAGTCTTTCTTTTAAGTCTATTTTGTCTGATATGAGAATTGCTACTCCAGCTTTCTTTTGATTTCCATTTGCATGGAATATTTTTTTCCATCCCATCACTTTCAGTCTGTATGTGTCCCTAGGTCTGAAGTGGGTATCTTGTTGACAGCATATATACTGGTCTTGTTTTTGTATCCATTCAGCCAGTCTATGTCTTTGGGTTGGAGCATTTAATCCATTTACATTTAAGGTAATTATTGATATGTATGTTCCTATTACCATTTTCTTAATTGTTTTGGGTTTGTTATTGTAGGTCTTTTCCTTCTCTTGTGTTTCTTGCCTAGAGAAGTTCCTTTAGCATTTGTGGTAAAGCTGGTTTGGTCGTGCTGAATTCTCTTAGCTTTTGCTTATCTGCAAATGTTTTTATTCCTCCATCTAATCTGAGTGAGATCCTTGCTGGGTAGAGTAATCTTGGTTGTACATTTTACCCTTTCATCACTTTGAATATGTCCTGCTACTCCCTTCTGGTTTGCAGAGTTTCTGCAGAAAGGTCAGCTGTTAACCTTATGGGGCTTTCCTTTTATGTTATTTGTTGTTTTTCCCTTGCTGCTTTTAATGTTTTTTCTTTGTATTTAATTTGTGATAGTTTGTTTAATATGTGTCTTGATGTGTTTCTCATTGGATTTATCCTGTATGGGAATCTCTTCGCTTCCTGGACTTGATTAACTGTTTCCTTTGCCATATTAAGGAAGTTTTCAACTATAATCTCTTGCAGTATTTTCTCAGTCCCTTTCTTTTTCTCTTCTTCTTCTGGGACCCCTATAATTCGAATGTTGGTGTGTTTAATGTTGTCCCAGAGGTCTCTAAGACTGTCCTCAATTATTTTCATTCTTTTTTTCTTTATTCTGCTGTGCAGTAGTTATTTCCACTATTTTATCTCCCAGGGCACTTATCCGTTCTTCTGCCTCAGTCATTCTGCTATTAATTCCTTCTAGAGAATTTTAAATTTTTTTTTTTTTTTTTTTTTTTTTTTTGGTTTTTGTGGTACGCGGGCCTCTCACTGTTGTGGCCTCTCCCGTTGCGGAGCACAGGCTCCGGACGCACAGGCTCAGCGGCCATGGCTCACGGGCCCAGCCGCTCCGCGGCATGTGGGATCTTCCCGGACCGGGG
Source organism: Kogia breviceps (assembly GCF_026419965.1). Classification (NCBI taxonomy): domain Eukaryota; kingdom Metazoa; phylum Chordata; class Mammalia; order Artiodactyla; family Physeteridae; genus Kogia; species Kogia breviceps. The sequence continues at coordinate 87,638,740 of NC_081312.1, read as the reverse complement.
CACGAACCTGTGTCCCCTGCATCAGCAGGCGGATTCTCAACCACTGCGCCACCAGGGAAGCCCCTAGAGAATTTTAAATTTCATTTATTGTATTGTTCATCATTGTTTGTTTGCTTTTTAGTTTTTCTATCTCCTTGTTAAACGTTTCTTATATTTTCTCCATTCTATCCAAGATTTTGGATCATCTTTACTATCATTATTCTGAATTCTTTTTCAGGTAAACTGCCTTTTTCCTCTTCATTTGTTAGGTCTGGTGGGTTTTAACCTTGCTCCTTCATCTGCCGTGTGTTTCTCTGTTTTCTCATTTTGCTTAACTTACTGTGTTTGGGGTCTCCTTTTCACAGGCTGCCAGTTCGTAGTTCCCATTGTTTTTGGTGTCTGCTTCCAGTGGCTAAGGTTGGTTCAGTGGGTTGTCTAGGCTTCCTGGTGGAGGGGACTAGTGCCTTTGTTCTGGTGGATGAGCCTGGATCTTGTGTTTCTGGTGGGCAGGTCTGCGTCTGGTGGTGTGTTTTGGGGTGTCTGTGACCTTATTATGATTTTAGGCCGCCTCTTTTCTAATGGGTGTGGTTGTTTTCTTGTCTTGCTAGTTTTTTGGCATAGCGTGTCCATCACTGTAGCTTGCTGGTCATTGCATGGAGCTGGGTCTTGGCACTGAGATGGAGCTCTCTGGGAGATTTTCACCATTTGATAGTAGGTGGAGCTGGGAGGTCTCTGGTGGACCAATGTCCTAATCTTGGCTCTCCCACCTCAGAGGCACAGCCCTGATGCCTGAACAGAGCACCAAGACCCTGTCATCCACATGGCTCAGAATAAAAGGGAGAAAAAAATAAAGAGAATAAAAATAAAATAATTAAAATAAAAAATAATTATTAAAAATAAAAAATGTGTAAGATAATAAAAAAGAAAGAAGCGAGCAACCAAACCAAAAAACAAATCCACCAATGATAACAAGCACTAAAAACTATACTAAAAAAAACCAGAAAACAGACAGACAGAACCCTAGGATAAATGGTAAAAACAAAGGTATACAGACAAAATCACACACAGAAGCATGCACATACACACAATAAGAGAAGAAGGGGGAAAAATATATACATATCGTTGCTCCCAAAGTCCACCACCGCAATTTGGGATGATTCGTTATCTATTCAGGTATTCCACAGATGCAGGGTACATCAGGTTGACTGTGGAGATTTAATCTGCTGTTCCTGAGGCTGCTGGGAGAGATTTCCCTTTCTCTTCTTTGTTCGTACAGCTCCCGGGGCTCAGCTTTGGATTTGGCCCCGCCTCTGCATGTAGGTCACCTGAGGGCATCTGTTCTTCGCTGAGACAGGACGGGGTTAAAGGAGCAGCTGATTCGGGGGCTCTGGCTCACTCAGGCCAGGGGGAGGGAGAGGTACAGATGTGAGGCGGGCCTGCGGCGGCAGCCACCAACATGACATTGCACCAGCCTGAGGCGCCGTGTGTTCTCCCAGGGAAGTTGTCCCTGGATCGCAGGACCCTGGCCGTGGCAGGCTGCACAGCCTCCCAGGAGGGGAGGTGTGGATAGTGACCTGTGCTTGCACACAGGCTTCTTGGTGGCTGCAGTAGCAGCCTTAGCGTCTCATGCCCATCTCTGGGGTCCACGCTGATCTGGAGCTCCTTTAAGCGGCGCTGTTAACCCCCTCTCTTCACGCACCAGGAAACAAAGAGGCAGGAAAAAGTCTCTTGTCTCTTCGGCAGCTCCAGACTTTTTCCCAGACTCCCTCCCTGTTAGCTGTGGTGCACTCGCCCCCTTCAGGCTGTGTTCATGCCACCAACCCCAGTCCTCTCCCTGGGATCTGACCGAAGCCCGAGCCTCAGCTCCCAGCCCCCGCCCGCCCCGGAGGGTGAGCAGACAAGCCTCTCGGGCTGGTGAGTGCTGGTCGGCACGGATCCTCTATGCAGGAATCTCTCTGCTTTGCCCTCTGCACCCCTGTTGCTGCTCTCTCCCCCGTGTCTCCAAAGCTTCCCCCCTCCACCACCAGTGGTCTCCCCCTGTGAAGGGCCTTCCTAGTTTGTGGAAACCTTTCCTCCTTCACAGCTCCCTCCCACTGGTGCAGGTCTAGTCCCTCTTCTTTTGTCTCTGTTTTTTCTTTTTTTCTTTCACCCTACCCAGGTATGTGGGGAGTTTCTTGCCTTTTGGGAGGTCTGAGTTCTTCTGCCAGCGTTCAGCAGGTGTTCTGTAGGGGTTGTTTAGATGTATTTTTGATGTATTTGTGGGGAGGAAGGTGATCTCTTCCGTCTTACTCTTCCACCATCTTGAAGCTCCATTTCCTTGTAGAGGTATTCTTATGCAAGCCCTATCTCAATAAATGGAACTTCCATCCATCCATCACCTGTCATGGTCCTTCTATCACCAAATCCTACCCATTTTACTTCCTAAAGAACTGTCAAATCCATCCACTTCTCATCTTTTGCCAGAGCCATTGAAAGAGCCTCCTAATTAGACTCCTTCTCATAATCTTGTTAGTTTCTGATCACTTGCTGTCTGATCCTGTCACTCCTTTGCTTAAAAATTCTTCAGTGGCTTTCTTTTGCTCTTTGGATAATATCTCAGATCCTTAACATTGTCTCCAAGGCTCTGCACCAGCTGACCTCTATCTCCTTTCTCACGTGTGCCCCACTTGAGGCTCAACCACGGTCTTCCATTTTCTTGAATGTACCTCATTCCTTTTTGATTCATGGCCTTTGAAAATCTGTTCTTTATACCTGGAGGGCTCTTCTCCTCATTCCCCTTTCACTTGGATATCTTCTATACTTCCTTCATATTAGAGCATTTCCTCAAAGATTTCCCTAAACCCCAGACTAAGGCAGATCTCCCTCATTATTTCTATCCCGTTGTCCCTGTAGTTTTTCATTATGAAACTTACATAGTAGATTTGAGGATTCGTAGACTTGTGGATTATTATTGTAAATTCAAAGACAGCGGAGGTTATACCATTTTGCTTATTATTCTATCTGCAGCCAAAAGCATAGTACCTGGAAGGGTAGGTGGTGAATAAATGTTTTTGAATGAATAAATAAATTAATGCCTCTTACATATAGTATATAATGAATACATGAAATGAGCACCATCCACAACTATGGTTGGCCAACCATAAAGTTAGGGCCAACTCCAGCCCTAACTTTACTGAAACCCTTTCCTCCATTAAAATAGCATGTATTGGGCTTCCCTGGTGGCACAGTGGTTAAGAATCCTCCTGCCAATGCAGGGGACACAGGTTTGATCCTTGGTGTGGTAAGATCCTACATGCCGCAGAGCAGCTAAGCCCGTGCACCACAACTACTGTGCCTGCACTCTAGAGCCTGCAAGCCACAACTACTGAGCCCACGTGCCACAACTACTGAAGCCTGCTTGCCTAGAGCCCATGCTCCACAACAAGAGAAGCCACTGCAGTGAAAAGCCCGCTCACTGCAACAAAGAGGAGCTCCCGCTCACCGCAACTAGAGAAAGCCCGCACACAGCATCAAAGACCCAATGCAGCCATAAATAAATAAAACAAACAAACAAATAAATATTTTTAAAAATAAAATAAAATAGCATATATCTTCATTCTCCTAGGATGCTTCCAACTGGGAACCAGTCTTAATATCAAGAAGACTGATTTCTGATGTATGGTTTGGGTGTTTATGTTTTCAGTGATTACTTCATTTCACATGTAAGGGGGAAAATGATCAAGAGACTAGATGGGGTGTCAAAGTAGAACACTGTAAACCAGGGAGTATTGAGAGATAGCCAGGGCCAGGTTCTAATTGATTGCTTCCTTGGCTCTGATGTTAAGGGACCAAAACAACTTCAGTGGTAGAAGAAAAGACATTAGGAAGTGAATAGGGAAATGGTAAAGACTTAATGGGGGATATCGTGTTAGAGATAATGAGTTATTTTCACTAATACTAACTCTTCCTAAAGAGGGGCGCATTTGTTTTTCTAATAAGAATAATCTAAAGATTGGACAACTTACACCCAGCCAGCATTGTCCATTTTCTGAAGGAGTTCTGCACAAGTGGAAGGGAGAGCTCTCTGTTACAGGAGCTGAGATAGTTGAGATTCTAGTTATTCTTGAGCAGAGGTGGGTTTTATTGACTCAGAGAAGCACTTAACTGCTAAGTGTAGTGAATTAGCTTTGATTTTGGGGGAAACATACTTTGTAGGGCCTAAATACCTTATTAAAAGCAATATAATACTACATAAAAATAATAAACAAGTTTCTTGGGAAATCATGGTTATAACTGACTAAATTTATATACTGGTATTTCAAAGTGGCAACTGGAGGAATTCAAATGAAACATTGGCAATTCTGGGCAGTGCATTGGACTTGGAGTTCAATCATAATCTGTTATTTCCTGCTTCCCTTACCCTAAATACTAAATACTCTGTTCTCCAATTGGAGGTTGGTTTTGTTCTTCAAGTCTTGATTTTCACATCATTGCCCAACACCTGTGTTGTTGTTGTTGAATAAGAAATATTCTGCCTTATCTCACTATTTTATCATTCTGGGGTACTTTCCAGGCTTACATAACATTTGTGAAAAACAGTGGGTAAAAGTAAGAAAAGATCACTCCAGAAATTCTTAATGAAACAGAAAATATACAAAAATATTCAGAGCATCTGCACTAATGCCTCATGACAATCCATTTGGACTTTTGGGCCTGGAGAGAAAGAAATCACCCAATAGTTTTGTGTATCACCACCTAGGTTTCTTTCTGGTCAGTAATGGTGGTGATGTTTCCAGATTTGCTATCTCCTCCCCTGACCCCTGCCCCAATCCATGTGGAGTAAACTATTTTGAATCTGGAAGGAGGTTGCCTCTTTTAAGCCATGGAAGGCTGAGTTTAAGTCCCAGTCCCTTGACTTTAGTGTCTATCCCTTCTCCTGGGAATGGAATCCAAATCATTATGGGTCAGTATATACCTATAAAGGCCCAGGATTATAGAAGCTGCATGAACATGCCATGGGAGGCAAATTGAACCCTTTGTGTAAGCAGTTTCTATAGTGCCAGAAATAGAATGTGTTGCCCTCAAAAGTACAGGCTTATTTATTTAGGGAACAGTACTTTGCCAATACAGGGAATTGTATTGCCAATTTAGGGAACAGTACTTTGCCAATACAGTTCCATATTCCTTTAAGCAAACTTCAGATGTAAAAATTATGTTTATTCAATAGTGAGGGCTAAAGAACTTTTCGTTTTAAAGGCTTTTTTAAAAAAGTTGGCCCATGTTTCATCTAAAAACCAAACTTTCTGGTGTCGTTTTTAAAACCTTTTTATTATAAAATAAAACACAGACATGGAAGACCATGTAAACCAAATATATGGCTTAATACATTATTATAAGGTGAACACCACTGCTTTGGACTGAATGTTTGTTTCTCCTCCCAAATTCATAGGTTGAAACCCCCATCCCCAATATGATGGTATTTGGAGTTGGGACCCTTGGGAGGTAATTGGACCATGAGGCTAGGGCCCTCATGAATGGGATTAGGGCCCTTATAAGTAGTGACACAGAGAAATCACCTGTCTCTGCCATGTGAGGACACAGCAAGAAAATGACCATCTGTAAACCAGTAAGAGGGCTGTCACCTGGTACCCTGATCTTGGATTTCGCAGCCTCCACAACTGTGAGAAATATATGTTTGTTGTTTAGGCCAGCAATTTATTAGAGCAGGCTGAACTGGCTAAAACAGCCATGAAGGTCATGAAATAGAACTTTGCCACCCGTTTGATAGTCCCATCCGTAGGCCCCAACTCAATCATAGCCCTTTCCTTTCCTGATTAGTAACTACTGTTCTGACTTCTATAGAAATCACTTTTCCTTGCATTTTTATCATTTTATCACCCAAATGTGCTTTCCTAGACACTATTTTAGTCGTGTCCATTTTTCTTAATGCTCTTTAAAGTATTTATTTAATTTCTAGTTAACTTACAATTTTTTAGGGAAAATCTGTTGTATAAAAGAAGGTATACCTTAAGTCCACTTATCTTTCCCATTGTAGTAAAGGCATTCGTGGACTAAAATGTGTTACCCTCACTTTTGAAATTCATGGAGAATAGCCTAAGCAATTTGCTTGCCTTGTTTGTATGGGCATGTAGAGGGCATCCCCAGTAGGTATGATTGACTGTCTCCAAAAAGGAAAAGAAGAGAAAGAAAAGGGACAGCCCTGAAGAAGAAAATCTTAAGGGACAAGGAAATACATCCTCAGCTGTATATTAGTTAGTGTAGCAATGTGAGGGTAAAAGGAGAGAAGAAGGGAAAGGAGATAGTGTCACATTGTACCAGCTCTCAGTTTGCTTAGACTCTGAATTCTAGAGAGCATAAATATTATAGAAAGAGTAAATGGTAGATGAAAGATAGAATTAGGAATTAGGATGTGATCATTGCAAACATTCCCATACCCCATCTCAAAGGGAGATTATCAATGTAAATTATACAGAAGAAATAAATATGACCAAATGAGTAGTTTGGATGGGGCTAATGATATAAAGGATAGTCCCTAAAACTTCAGTTGGAACCACATAAAAGATTTTAAATGAAATTAGATATAATAATAAATAGCATAATTTTCCACAGCCCTTCAAAAGTGCAGGAACTTTTCCAATTTACACATAGATTGTATTCAAAAACTTTTATTCTAAAGTGGTTCATAGAAACCTATAATATATTTCTCCAGAGACATAACATTGTAAATGGTTGATGTAATTTTTAGGTTAGCCCACAAAATATCATTGAACTCATGGGACAACTGATGAACTGTACTTTTGTGATGAAAAACAGCAGAATTACAAGTAGTGCAGTACTTTCATTGTAAAAATGAAACCCAATATTGAATAATACAGTTATTGAAAATTTTGAATGCGGTGCCTAATGAAAATCACATTATCAGAGGCTAATATGGAAGTTTTTAAAAATATCTTTCTATATTTTATTTATTTATTTTTGGCTATGTTAGGTCTTCATTGCTGCATGTGGGCTTTCTCTAGTTGCGGCGAACGAGGGCTACTCTTCATTGCGGTGTGCAGGCTTCTCATTGGGGTGGCTTGACTTTGTTGAGGAGCATGGGCTCTAGGCGTGCAGGCTTCAATAGTTGTGGCACACAGGCTCAGTAGTTGTGGCTTACGGGCTCTAGAGCGCAGGCTCAGTAGTTGTGGCACACGGGATTAGTTGTTCCACAGCATGTGAGATATTCCCGGACCAGGGCTCGAACCCACGTCCCCTGCATTGGCAGGTGGATTCTTAACCACTGCGCCACCAGGGACGTCCACTAATATGGAAGCGGATGGAAAGTTTTACAGAGATTTTGAAGTAGGCTTTTGGACATTTTCAGGGGCTGTATACATGACTCACTAATTTTTTATCTATTGTTGCTGCAAGTCATGTTGCTTTCATGTTCATTGAAACCAGAATATAACTAGATCTTATTAGCTATAATTTAGATCATTTTTGTATTTACATGTTGAATGAAGAGTGAGAGGAGGAGAAAGGAAAAAATGATAAAAATGTTTTGAGTTGGAAAAGAATGTATGAGGATATAGGAAGATAAAAAGAAATGTGTGGGAATTGTGGACACTTTTTATTTTCTTTATTAATCCTTTAACAGTAAATGTGTTTTACTTTTATAATGAAAAAATTTTAATTTTCTTTTTAAAGAATGTGTAGTATGAGGAACACATTGCTGAGGTGGTATTAACTAAATTGGAGTTCAGGAGGGAGATAAGTCATCTCTTCGCAGGGACAACTGAAGCTATAGAACTGGATGGGAAATCTCAGACTTCATAGAATAAGGAAAGAGATTAGAAGAAGAAACCATGCGGAACACCAACATTTAAAGGATGGAAAAGAGAAAGAGCCTAAAATATAAAACAAGAGACGCATCAGACAGAATAGTATCCTGGAAGCTGACATGGAAGAATGCTTAAGACGGAGGTATTTGTCTATGATGTCAATCCACAGAGATGAGGAAAGGCCAGGGGTGCTCACAGCCATGGCTAAAAAGACCAAAACCATCCCTTCCATGCTCCCAGGATTCTCTCAGTTGATTCCTCGTGAGGAAAAGATGCTCCTTGCTGACTGGCAAGATTGTGGGCACTGATGAGAATGCACCTGTTCATCAACCTTATCATTACAGGCCCACAGGCCACCCAATCACAAATTTCACATAGTAAAACTAATCACATATCCAATGCCAGGAGGACCGTTTTCTTTCACCTACACAGGGCTCAAGTCACAATTAGCTTTCTCCCTCCAAAGAGTGTGATGAACAAACAGTATATGAATCAAGAGGATGCTAGTCTAGAGCAAGCAACCTAGGAAAACAGTGTGGGGCTGTTTCTGGGCTCTTTATTCTGTTGTGTTGACCTTTTTTTTCCTTCTGTCAGTACTACACTGTCCTGATTACTGTAGCTTTATAATGCATTTTGAAATTAGGCAGTATTAGTCCTCCAAATTTGTTCTTCTTTTGTGATATTGTTTTGCCTATTTTAGGTCCTTTGTTTTGCCACGTGAATTTTAGAATTGGTTTGTTATTCTTCAAAAAAAAAAAAAGCCTGCTGAGATTTTGACAGCAATTACACTGGATCCATAGATCTGTTGGGAGAGAATGGATATCTTAACAATACTGAGTCTGGAAATCCATGAACACAATATATCCCTGCATTTGTTTAGGTTTTCTTTCATTTCTCTCAGCTATGTTTTGTGATTTTTCAGTGTAATTGTTAGAGTTTTTTAAATTGCTAATCACTTGCATGTGAAATGTTATCTCAATGAGGTTTTAGTGGAGGTCCCTGATCACCACTGAGATCAAGCATCTTTTGAGTGATTATTGGCCCTCAGGTTTCCTCTTCCCTGTATTGCTTTCATGTTGACCCTACATTTAGCAAGAATATCTCCATTTGGGTGTTCTTAGGGTCTCCTGTTTTTCATCTATCTTTTGTTTTTATTGATAGTCGATTTTTTTTGTTGTTGTTTAGCTCTTGAATTCTGATATAGTAATTTAGACTTTGGGGCAAATACCTCTTTACATCTTTTCATTTCTTATTAACTTTATCTTCTCCTATTTTCTGCCAGTAGGAAGTTCCAGTCTTTCTCGTGTGCCCTGGATGTTCTAGCTTAGATAACTTTTGAGAACTCTGATTTGAAAGCAAAGCAGGAGGTCACTTAACTTGTCAGCGTCCCTTGGGCAATGCCTAGTTTATCTCTTTGCTCAGCTAATCTGCTCATTCCTCATGGTTCACTGCTCTGGACATTCTGCGATTCTGTTCCAACCGAGCATATTAAAAGAGAGAGACAATTCCGCATCACTGGGCAGAACTTGGGTAGCCTGGGGTTCTCACCTTTGAGGCAGCAGGTACCTTGGCAGATTGCTCAGCAACTCTGGGAAAAGGTTGTCAGCACAAGAGCCTCAGTCACTGCTCTGTAAACTTGCTTTGAGCAGCAAAAGGGATCTGCAGATAACAATTTCTCAAGAAAAGTTTGGTGATTGATTTTATTGATGATCCATGTTTCTTTTTTTAATTAATTAATTAATTATTATTTTTTTGGCCGTGCCACGTAGCATCTTAGTTCCCCCAACCAGGGATTGAACCCGTGCCCCCTGCAGTGGAAGCACAGAGTCTTAACCACTGGACCACCAGGAAAGTCCCTGTTGACTGATTTTAATTTAAAAGTTTGATTTCTGTTGGTTATAAAAGAGGCTTTCTGTGATTTCTAAGTCAGAGTCCTACATGGATCTGGTTGTGTCTTAAGAATATTCTTTATGATATTACAGTTTGTAAATAATTACATTTTGCTTTTCAATACTTCAGACATTTGTTGAGTACCTAGTGTATGCCGAGCAGTGTGTCAAGAATCTACACTATCAGGGTGAAGACAGCATGTTCCTTCCCCTAAAAGGCTTAGAGATACCAGAATGTAGGTAGCAGTTAACTAACTCCAATGCTTTCTCAGAAAAAGAAAAGGGAAGGTAAAGACATTCTAAGGCACAAAAAGCAAGCAGTCTTATAGAAACTTGGTCAGGAAGAGTAGATCTAGGGAATTAAATGAATACCTGAAACGTGATTTCTAGATGACTGGAGACCAAAAAGAAATATTGAAAGAAGTTGCCAGTCAGAGATTTCTGTGCTCCCAGACACTTGCTCATGCTGTTCTCTTCCTAAAATGTTTTCCATGACCCTTTTCATTTGGCCACCTCCCACTCATCCTTAAGGACTCATCTTATTTATTTATTTATTTTTGGCTGTGTTGGGTCTTCATTTCTGTGCGAGGGCTTTCTCTAGTTGCGGCGAGCGGGGGCCACTCTTCATCGCGGTGCGCGGGCCTCTCACTATCGCGGTCTCTCTTGTTACGGAGCACAGGCTCCAGACTCACAGGCTCAGTAGTTGTGGCTCATGGGCCCAGTTGCTCTGCGGCATGTGGGATCTTCCCAGGCCAAGGCCCAAACCCATGTCCCCTGCATTGGCAGGCAGATTCTCAACCACTGCACCACCAGGGAAGCCCCAGGACTCATCTTAGATTTTATTTCCTATGGGAAAGCTTTCCTCCTTATCTCCCATTTCAGCTAGGGGACCCTCTTATGTGCTTTCATGGCACCATAACATATGCCCTTACTGTTCCACTTATCATACTGCATTGAAAGTTCCTCTTTATTTGTCTGTCTCCTCCCAGTAGACCACAGATATATCTTGCTCACCACTGTATTGTACAGTGTTGTGTCTAGCACTGTATAAGGCATGTGGCAGGCACTCATTAAGTATCTGATGAATAAATGAATAAACAGTGAAGTGTCTGATACGTAAATGAACAAACTGATGAACAAATGAAGGGTGAGGAGGGGGAGTGTTTAGCCCAGAGAAAGAAAAGGCCCAAATATAAGAGTAAGGCTAATGGCTCTGAAGCTGGAGGGGTACGTACTATTAGAGAGCATCAGTAATTGGAGGAGTGTCTCATTTTCATGATGATACTGATTGTTGTTGGCCCCAGTCTCCTCCACAGTTCAAGTTCAAGACTTGGCAAGAATTATCAAAAATTGATTATGTGCCTAGTTGTGTATTAGGTGTCCTGGGAATTATGGTCGCTCCCATAAAGTGCTTGCAGATCAAACTGGTGCCTTCTGTTGTTATCTAAGTGAAGGGACTACTGAAAAAGATGGGATTAAGACATAGAGCTCCCTTCTAGAATTATTTGATCTATTAAGCAACACCTTTCAGAAATGGTTGTTCAAATGGCTGTAAATCAAACTCACCTAAAAGATGACTCTCCACCTTGGTGAAGTACCTTGTTCAAATTCAGTTCACCGTAGCTATGACCTTTCCCTGGCTTAGCTCTGGAGTGACTTCCCAAGAAGTTAATTTAATATGTTTTAACAGGACCCTAACATACTGAAACAGTGGGCTAACATCAACAAAAAGAAATGTACTAGCATAATAAGTCTCACATTTAGTTCTAGCAATTGATTGTACAAGTAGAAGATAGTGGAGGTCTAGCTTAGTAAAGGAATGCTTGAAATGGGGTTCTAGATATCCACAAATTGAACAATGTAAGTTTCTCTTAAACCAAATACAGGTTTAGGATTTTTAAAGGAACTATAATGTTCAGATCAAGATTTAATAGCTTTGGGACTTCCCTGGTGGCTCAGTGGTTAAGAATCCGCCTGCCAATGCAGGAGACATGGGTTCGATCCCTGGTCCGGGAAGTTACCACATGCCGCGAAGCCACTAAACCCGTGCGCCACAACTACTGAGCCTGCACTCTAGAGCCCACAAGCCACAACTACTGAGCCCACGTGCCACAACTACTGAAGCCCGTGTGCCTAGAGCCCTTGCTCCGCAACAAGAGAAGCCACCACAATGAGAAACCCGTGCACAGCAACGAAAGAGTAGCCCCCTCTCAGCGCAACTGGAGAAAGCCCGCACGCAGCCACGAAGACCTAACGCAGCCAAAAATAAACAAAAAAATAAATAAATGTATTTATTTTTTTAAAAAGATTTAATAGCTTTACTATCTCATAAAGCTGTAATATACTTGGACTATCATGTTCAGTGTGATCTTCTTAGTTAACGAACAGTAGCAAACCAGAGAATAACACAGGATATTGACCAAGATCTAGAAATAAGTCATGTGAAGATCCAGTTGTAAGAATTAGGTATTAACTTGGGGAAGGGAAGACGTGGAAGACATGGTATAGTACAGTGTCAAGTATCTGAAGGGGAATCTTGTGGAAGCCTGAGTAAAGGATATTTCATTTCTTTCAGAAGCAGAGCTAGGATCAGTGGGTTGAACTTACAGGAAGACATTTCTTCTCATTGTCAAATAGAACTTGCCACAGTTAACACTATTCAGAGGTGCAATGGAGTATGTATGTGAGCTGATGAGCTCTCTGTCACTCAAGTGGAGAGTGGAAAGTCATCACCCTGAGATCAGGGCTGTATAGTTGTATAGGTTGGTTGGTACACAGGACACCTGGCCAAGGGGGCAACTAAGGCTGAAATCCAGCCAGTGCTGCAGTAGCTATATCATGCATCCTGGCATCCGTCCCCCAGAGGAAGAGGTATCTTTTTATAGTTCACCAAAAGATACTCCAGGTCTAGCAGATACAGAGAGGTTTTCTCATCAGGTGAGAGAACAGGTTAGTAACTGCTAACTCCCTGCCAACTTTTATCGTTCAAGAAAATAAAGTAAGAAAAAAAAATCCAAGCAAACAGATTCCATTTAACCCAAAGGAGCATAATTTAATTATGCTTTTCAAAGTATTGATGTATTTGAAGGGCTCCTTAACTCTCTCCACATGACATTCTTTGCTGCGTTGTGCAAGAGGGAATGAGAGGGATGGAGTTCGGTGGTCTTCCATGCTTATTAGTAAGCTCTCCCAATAACAAGGTGTGAGCTCTGCTACATCCAAGGCATATCCAGTGCCTGTCGTATCTTTCTTTGGAGATGAAGCACTGTTAAAATGTTTTCCACTGAAAATCCTTATATTTAAGTGTAAATTTTTAAAAGTACGATAGAAAATTGTACATATAATATCATTTCCACTCTGCTGCATAGAAATTTTCTTGAATCAAAGACAACAAAATAATAACAGATCTACTCTCTGAGGGTTGGAATAATTGGTGAGTTTTATGTATTTTGTAAATGGAAAACAAATACTTTAAAACAATCATTCCTTCACCTTGAAAAATATACATTTTAAATGTTTCATTTCACCTTATGTCTCCACATATGATATAAGAAGAAAAACAGTCTCTTCTTTTTTAACTTCGCATGACCCAAACGTCTATTATACTGAGCTAATGGGTTGGGTCAGTTCGGTGAGTTACTCCTGGTATGTCTAGGTTGATCGTTGAAGTATAGTTGTATCTAGTAGCACAACAGAATTTGAATTTGATTCATCCTCCCACCCTGTCAGCAGATTACTCACCAATGGGATTCACACCTTCTACATTCTCAATTCTTCGATTGCATTACTACCACATACTACCAAAACAAAGTGCAATTAAAATCTTTGGGGGAAAAAAGACACCTCATGGACTGAGGAATTGATCCTGGAAATGACCTTCAGAAACAGATGGGGTAAAATGCTATATCCAAGAAGAGTGAGTTTTCCTAGATTCCATACATGTTGAAGCAGGAGAAGGCGCAAGTTGCAAACAAACAGCTGATGCAATACTTTCGACTCCTAAGCTGTGTTCCGTCTCCAGTGCAATGCTGGAAGAGGAGCATTTCAAAGACAAAGAATGGAAGCATGAAGCAGTTAGCAAGAGTAAATTGTCAGAACTGCTGGCAGCAGATAGGCCACGAGCATCAGGCCAGCAACCCCCAGCGTGTCTCTGATTCTGGGAATAGAGGTTTATCTTAAATCTCCACCTGGTTCTTGTTTTAATTTTAGACCTCTCTATCTAGTTCATCAATCACATTACAATGGAGTAATTATAGAAAATTAAGCATAGAATCCAATTTCCCCTTTTTCTTCTACCCTCCCTTTTGTGATTTGCATTTTGTCAGGTGCAGTTTGTGTCTCAGCTAGGACACTCGTGTGACTGTGTGTGTGTGCAGCAATCTGCTTTGACTTCACTCTTGTGTATAATCCAGGCGCCTCACCAGCTAAAGGGCATGTTCCAATTGCTAAGACACTGCCAGGACAGAGATTTGCCACAAGTTCCTGCAGACTTCCACTAAAAAAGGATCCTCACTCTGGGGAAGGGACAGAAAAACTGGCAATAATTAAAGCCAGTTGGCAGGTTTTATGATGAAAGGCGCTGGCTGAGGGAGGAGGTGCTTATATTAGAAAGTAGAAGAAATAAAATTACATTGCTCCAACAAAAACATATTTATAACCATTATAGCTCTTACCTCCAGAAAATCTTAGAGGGTTAGTGTCATTCATCTCTTTTTTTCAGTTGTGGCATGCAGACTCTTAGTTGCGGCATGCGAATTCTTAGATGTGGCATGCATGTGGGATCTAGTTCCCCCACCAGGGATGGAACCCTGGCCCCCTGCATTGGGAGCGCAGAGTCTTAACCGCTGGACCACCAGGGAAGTCCCTTATTCATCTTTTCTTAACCAGGGAACTATCCAGTTAACTAGTAGAGGCCCTTCCTATTCCCACAGGCGCAGGATTATCAGTGGCATACATTCTATCTGGAATGTTTTATGGATTTGGTTACAGGCCACATACAGTCCTCTCAGATCCTAGTTACAGTTATTTATTTGCTAAGCCATTTAAAATGAGCCCCTTTTGGGCTTCCCTGGTGGCGCAGTGGTTGAGAATCCGCCTGCCGATGCAGGAGACACGGGTTCGTGCCCTGGTCCGGGAAGATCCCACATGCCGCGGAGCAACTAAGCCCGTGAGCCATGGCCGCTGAGCCTGTGCGTCCGGAGCCTGTGCTCCGCAATGGGAGAGGCCACAACAGTGAGAGGCCCGCATACCGCAAAAAAAAAAAAAAAAAAAAAAAAATGAGCCCCTTTTAAGAAGACCTTTCAGTATTTTTGAGCATATGTGACAATTTTCAGGAATCAAATATTGCAATATTTATTTGTAGAAATCCTACTAATTTATATGGAGAAATACCATCCAAGGGAAAGGACCATATCTGTCTTGTTCATCATCTGCATCCTCAGAATCTCACACAGAACCTGGGCACAGTAGATGTTGATCAAATGAATGAATGAGTCTGCAAAGCTATCAAATTCTGAATAATTAAAGAATCAAGATAATTTAAACCTCTTTTTTGGGTGTCTGTAACAAAGTATATCCTTCCCTCTAAATCTGAATTAAGGCCTCTGGATATAATAGATCAGTCCTTATTCACCCACAGTCCTGTCTCACCCCAGGTAACATAAAATAATGTTACTTTAGGTACATTCAGAATAAAAAGACAACTTACAGGATTTGGGGTGAAAGCAAAGACTTTTCAGTGTCTTTCAGTTATTAACTTTAAAATTCTAAATAGAATTTTTTTCCTAAGCAATGTAAGAATAAATGATTGTGGGGAAAAAAAAAGAAAATAAAGAATAAATGATTTTGAAATGATCATGCCCTTAGCAAAAGAAACCTTTTTGCAATTTTAGGAAAAGCTTGTTAAATATAGGAATATATTTTTCCCTCTGAGTACAGAAAGAAAAACAGTTTTCCTTTAGCCAGCAATTTTACTGGCTGCATATTCCATACACGTTCAAACACAGTAGAATAATGTAGATACAAGGCATTCTATTAAAACCACCTTTAGGAAAGCTACAAGTGCCTCAGGTACAGTAAACGAACTGTCATCATTCCAGCTTGGAAAAAGGAAACATACAGAATGGGAGTCAGAAGAACAAAAGAAATATATTTCATTTTTCATGTACCAGAGGTAGCTTGAAAAAATGAACTTCCCAGGAAATTCTGAGAAAGGGGTCAGTTGCTTTGCTGTTCACTTTCTCACATCTCGGTAAGAAAAGAAGTGCTCTGCGAGGCAGCATACATCCTCCTCAGTATTTCAATTAAAGCTAAAGATAGAAAATATTCCATTTGTAAGGAATACAACTGATTTTGAGTTCTTCTTTAAAACATCAGCTGAGCCTTAAATGTAAAAGAATCATGATGTGATTTGGAGGATTTGCTTCTAATAATCAGGGATAGGTAGAGTACAGATAGGTAGAGTACAGATGAGACTAGATTTGCTGTGAATTTATCATTGATGAAGCTGGGTGATAGGCACACAGGAGTTCATTATACTGTTCTCTCTACTTTTGTGTATGTTTGAAATTTTCCATTTTAAAAAAATTAAACATATTGATCCTCCAAAATGGAAAAAAAATTTTTTTTTGAGATTGGCATGGTAAATAGCAGACACATGGAATATGGAATCAGAAGTCCATTATATGCAGGTCTCAGTCCCAAAATGTACTAACAGTGTGGCCCTGTATTAGGTACTGCAGGTCTTCAAACCTCAGTTTCAACATCTGAAAAGTGGAAACAATGCCAAACTTATCTAGCTCATAGGTTGTCATGAGGATAAATGAATGAATATTTCTGAAAATACTATGTAACTTGTAAATTTCTACAAAACTGTAAAGTTAAATAATTCTTAATTGAACTATAAACCTATCCAAAGTTGTTCGTGCTTTACTTTTCCCACACTTAACTAAACCAGTTCCAGCCAGAACCAAGTTCACGTCTTTCTATATCTATAGCAGCAGAACAAAACTGAAGTATCATCTTCTTCTTTCCTTCTGCTTCCATCAGAGATCTGGGCTGCTCTAGTCAACTCCTAACTGACTTTCCTGCCTTCTTTATGGCCCTCTGTAATCCTCCTGCAATCTACTGCCAGAGAAATCTTCCTAGAACACCACTTGGATCATGTGATTTCCTTGCTCAGAAACATTCCTGGAGCCCCACTGCCCATGGGATTAAATCCAGTTTACTTAACCACCTTTTCAAAGTCTTACTCTGTGATGCCTTTCTTCTGCATTTCTCCTCTAGGGATGCAGTACCCTTTTTCTCCCTGTCTGCCTAGAGTTTATCAATCCCTAAGAATCAGCCTAAATCCTTCTTCCTCCAGGAAGTCTTCCTAAACCTTTCCAGACCATATAATGTCTCCTTTTTCTCAGTTTTAAATATATTTGATTTGACAATTAATTGTGTATTCCTTCATGATATCACTTTTATTGTTATATTAAATAGTTAATTATCCCTCTTGTTCCTTAACTTCCTTCGTGGCCTTTTCTATTAGATTACAAACTCTTAGAAGGCAAGAACTGTAACTTTTGTGTCTTTCTGCGTCAAGGCCCAGTGCTTTGCATATAGCAGGTACTTTGATTAACATTTTCAAATATTACCCTCTGCTTCCATCATAGTCCCTGGTGAGGCCAATAGTTAGCATATTAATACTACCCTCATTTGTATTTCTTTGGATCTTAAAAATCACGTCAATTTTTTTTTTTTAATTTTGCATGATACCTTATAGAGTGGCATCATGGGGGAAAAGTTCAGTCTTAAGTTTTACACAGATCTAAATTCAAATCCCAACCTAGAGACATTAGCTATGTGATATCCTGGCAATTTACTTGACCTTCTGATTCCTTATCTTCCTCAATCATATAATGGAAACGCAGTAATACTTTGGCACAATAGATGTATAGTACCTGGCCAGTGATCAGTAAAAGACACATATTATCTTAGTGTACATCATATGGTTTTGGACAGGTTGTCAAAGTGAAGGATCATGGTTCTATTTAACTCTTGTGAGTTAGGATACAGCAAATAATAGAACAGAGTCAGGAAAAGCCTCTACCCGCTTCTCCAAGCCCTGCTTCCGTGCTCTCTATTTGCTCTTGTGCATCTTTAGCCATAAGGATTATGCACTAAATATAGCTGGAATCCCTAATGGTCAATTTAAAATGTCCTAGGTTCCCCAGGCCATTTTTCATCCCATTCTGTACCATTTGAGTCCCTTAGTCCCTTAGTACTTCTTTGGAGGTTCCCCCTCAACCTAAACCATAGCTCAGTCATACCCTCTTTTTTCCTTGCTCCTTTAATTCATAGCAACCCTAATTATACTTAGTTCTCCTGAATTCTTCTACCTGCAGTTACGTGGGGTTTGCCAGCTCTGAGTCTGAACCGTGAGCTGTAAATCATCGTGTTTTCATTTATTTAGTGATCCAAGGTTGCTTCTTCTAGACAAGACCCAAAGCAATGATAAAGACAGACTTCAGTCATAAAGCACAATGTTGACAATACTTGAGGACATGAAACTAGCAAAATACAAGGTCAAAAGAGAATTATCATCATCTGGAATTGGCCGTTAGGTAATATTTTCTCTCCACTGAGGGCAGGCTTCTGGACATGTGCATGCTTAGGCATAAGAAAAAGAATCAGTATGTGAAAAAGGCCAAAATCTAATATGCCATAATAGAAAAACCTTGTTATATCAGGACTCTGTCATTATGAGCATTTTTTTTCAATATTTAATGCTGTATTATTTCATGATTGAAAAAGAAATAAAAAGTTCAGGAAAATGGCCATAAAAGCATTAATTATGAAAGAATTGAATAGGGAAAATAACATCACAAGATTATCATGTTATTATATGGAAGGACTTTTGCTTGTGAGTCTGACCCACTGTATGGAATGACATTTCTGAGATAGAGCCCTTGTGGCTAATCTGTTGATCTATAACCAGTGAGTGGTCATCTTGCTTAATCTATGGTTATAACAGAAGTTGCATTCACAAATGCTTTTAAAAGGGCAATTCTATATAGGTTACATTTTTTCAAACACAGTATTAGACTTCAATTTGTTCACTTTAGCTACTCAGCCTTGAGTCATAAAAAGGGACTCAAATTCTAAATTATATTCATTTTTCTACTGCTCGTTATCACTGATATGTTTTTTACTTATCTTTTATTGATTGCAAAACAGACAGAAGGAGAACTGTTGGTTTCCATTATATGGATCTCTTTTTTAAAAAATAATCATCTCATTGAAGAATTTTAGTGAGTGTGTGAATGTAAATAACTTGCTCTTTCACTAGTACCAAGTAATGGGTCTTGCCAACTAGAACCCATTAAAAGGGAAAAGAAATATTGACTAAGTCCACTCATTGTTATCTGCTGGTCTTTTAACAAGCAAGAAGGTCCAGAAAAAATTTCAGAGGATTGCCAGGAATCTCAACAGAGACAGTATAATTGTCAGTGAGGTCCCCTTGAAATCCAAAGGCAGCCATATGTCTGTGGATCTAAATCATACACCCATAGAATGATGGAGTATTAGTCCTGGCAGGGACTTTGGTAATCAGCTAGACCAGCTGATTACCAAAGAGACATAAGGTAGTTGGTGTCCCAGCCAGAGTAAGAACTCTTGGGTCTCATCTCCCAGTTCACCACGCGCTGACCTCACTGCTTTATTTGCAAAGTTTTCCATGTCAACAATTAATATAAGTCAATTGTGATTATTTTCAGGCACGTAATGGCAGCTTTGCTGGCACTACCTCAATATCAGTCTATTTCTTTGGAACTGCCAGGACTTTATTTGGTTTATTTTTAAAGCCAAGCAGTTCTTTAAACCTTAAAATATTTTGTTTTCAAAACCTAAAAGGCTCTTTATTTAGTCCATGATGAATATTTGACTAGTGTTAAATTTATCATTCTGTCAGTACTCACATTGTACTCGTCAATTAATTGTGACTCATCAAAGAATGTTTTGATGTTGAGTTGTTGGCTAACAGATGGCTCTCTTGAGAGGAATTGAGGTAGTGAGCTATGAGGTCCAAGGAGAGAGACTTCTTACATAATTAGTCACTAGAGGTTGTTTGAATTTGTAAGAAAGCACAGTCTTCTGTGATGGTGGGGGCTGGGCTTTGTACTAAGGTAAGGAAGTCCTCTTCTTTTCTACTCTGTTCATAGAATGGATGGGAGTTGACAGCGGTGTTGCTGGTGTGCCAGGTGTGATTTGGATTGACATGAGTGGCCAGCAGAGAGGCACAAAGTCCAACACTAGGATGTTCTGTTTCTACAGGGTCTGTCATCCTGGAAATTCTTAGTCACAGAGACCACCACACAGGAAAGAATAGGCACTCGAGCAATAGTGGTACCAATAAGAACTTGGTAAGAGAATGTGAAGCAATGAACCCTGCTTTTAAAAAGCATCATGTCAGAGGCAACGGAAACATGCAAAAACATATCCCCTTTCTTTTTACTCTTTCTTTCACCTTTTCCTTTTGTTTTGTGTTTCCAAGATTACTTTTCCCTACCTTTTTACTTAGGTCCCTCAATGGTACTCAAGGCATGAGCAGCCCTCAGTACCACATTATTCAGCATCTGTGTGCCAGCCACTATGTTAGCATGAATCTGGCTACATGAGTATTAGTCTGATAGTCTGAGTCTAGTGCATTCACCAGTGAGTCATTCTTTGGGATGGCATTTAGTGCTTCTTTAATTTATGTAAGAAAAAAGGAACATACATTGTATCATAAGTGGGATGAAGAAAAACCGAAAAAAATTCAAATTCTCTTAGATGTATTCTAGAAATTATCACAAACAGCTTAATAGGTGACACATACTTAACCTCTCTGAGCCTCAGTTTCTTCATCTATAAAATAGGATAATAATACATACCTCATGGAGTTACATGAGAATTAAGTAAAATGAAATTATCAGTGTCTTGCCCACAGTAAGGACTCAGTAAGTGGTCTCTGAGTTTAGAAAGGGAAGTAAACTAAGTAAGTAGGCAGTGATGTTTACTTGCTTGCTAGCTTAAGGAAACATGGGGGAAATGATAAGGAATCAAGGCAGACTGGTAGTTGAATTAATAATCAATGAGAAGAGGCTATTTTAAAAGGATGTTTGGCAAGAACATGGCATTCAAAATCAAGTGATCATGCTTTCACTGTACATCACTGGAGTGTTACTTCAGTTTGGGGCTACAAGACTTCAAAGCACTGAGAGAATAACTAAATTAAGTAATACAAATGCCTGAATCCCTTCTGGAATGTCAATTAGGAACAGTGGAGAGAATCAAGAATTTGGGGTAGGAAAAATGGATGTGAGCCTCTGCTCAGCATTTTCTAGACACCTAACTAGAAATGATCACAAATACTTTAATAGGCAACACATAGCCTCACTTAGCTTTCACATCTGTAAAAAAGATTAAGAATAATTTTAAAATCTCTGACAAGTTCTCTGACTATGCTTTGCAACTTTGCAAATTGCAAAACATTGTATGAATCACTTTTTAAGGCGATAATGGGGGAAGATATTTACTCCCCTCAAAAAAGGCTGACTAAAAAAAAAAAAAAAAAAAGGCTGACTAAACTGCCTCCTGATATTACAGGTAAAAGAATAAATAAGGGATAGATGATGGTAATTCTTGTTTTCATAGAGGGTAGAGTTGAAAGAAATGAATTGATAACTGTGCAATCAATGTTGCAGAGACAAAAGAAAAAAAGCCTAAATATAAAGTTATGTAAACAGTGGCCAACAATGAGCATTAGTAATCCCTTCCTTGTTTATACCTTTCCTAAAATTCATAGACTCATAATTTCCAGCCTTTTTGGAAGGAGACACACACACGGGAAGAGTGCTATATAGCATCTTTAACAAATGAAAATGGTTTAAAATACATTTTGTTTGATGCTTTGGGGTGCTGCACAGTTAAGGTTCAGAGACCATAATATAGGCAGTTTCATTTAGGGATATTTTAGTTGACATATGACCCAGGAATGGGATCACAGATTGAATGACTTTTTGAGATTACTTCTATCTATTTTTCTTAGTGGAGCAGATGTTTCTAAGTAACTGAGATGTTGAAAACTTCGGAGCAGAAAATATGTCCTCTCACATCATGTGTATTTTAATTGGTTTGATTTCATTTATTTATTTTTTTTACATCTTCTCACAAAACAGCTGAATTTAAAAGAAGTAAATGAGGAGGAAAATTCTGATTTCCCTTCTGATGAGCTCTTTGTACGAGAGCTGATTTAGTCCCTTCAGTACTTGAAGGGACTTAAGGGGGAAAAAACTGTGTCTGGATTAAAACGTTAAAAATAGAAAACATAAATTCCAAGATTAAGTCCCTTGAGTTACTTGACATTTGAAGTAATTTCCCCAAAGTCATTTCCTTTGTAAAGGTTTATAAATTTATGAGAGAAAATACCTTATCTTAGCTAGAGATTACTGTGTCAATTAAGAATAAATAGGGATTAGAGAAAACCAAGCATTAGTTTCGAAATGGATCTACTCTAAGTGTGATGGGATCATATTCAAATTATTAAGCGAAATAGTGAATGTATGCCCTCCTTTCTATTTATCCAAGACTTGAATAAGTGTAGCTGTGAGTGATTTTCTAAAAACTCCTTGTTTGCATGTACTAGTTACTTATCCTTATATCTTTGCCTTGTTTGTCGGGAACTTCCCACCAAAATACATGAACTCCAAATGAATCCCAAGTTATCCATCTGCAGTTCTGAAAACATTTTGGTTCTCTCATACAGCCAAGACCTCAAGAAAACAGTCTCTGAAATTGCCACCTTATTCTTGGTTATAACCAGAGTAGATACAGCCCATTGGAAAACAAGCAACATACAAAATAGAAAAATAATGTGTTCCTTTATTGAAAACTAATGTATTTTTCCCAGAGATTGATTGCTCATGAAATGTATTAAGAAGTTGTATACTTAGCAAAACAAACCTCACTCAAGTTTTATGGTTTGCTAATCTACACACAAGAACAGCCCTTTTGCAAAGCAGGTCCCCTTCAGCAATTTTTCCGTAATACCCTATATACATACATATGTATGTACATACATACAAAAATACAAATCAGACTTTCAGGTATTCACTGTAGAAAACTCATAAGATGAACAAGAAATCCCTCATGATAACTGAGTCTCCATTGGCTTTCTTTTCTTGGTCAAATGCATAGCATTTTTGGTTTGAGATGATAACTTTATTTTAAGCCTGAGAGAGCAGTTGACTTGCCCTTGGTCTAATGATACTGAGCAGCTGCCAAAGCCTGTTTCACATCCACGGGAGAAGACTGTCCCCAGAGAGGGGACACATAACCATGCATGTCTCTTTCAAGATGTTTCTTTGGGTACCATGTCAAGAAATGACTTTCCAAGAGGAGAGAAGGATGTGTGTTTGGCTTTTTGATTACGCCTCTGTGCACAAAGGAGAGACTGTGTTAAAAAGTTGAGACTTTAAGAAAATTCTTGTTAGTTAATTTGTATTTACAGTGCACTTAAAGCTCAGGACGAAATTTTGGTTTGTTTTATTTTTTAAGCAAAATATACCAAAGGCCAATAAGTGAACTCACATATACAATAAAATGACATTTTTTCTTCTAAGTTCCAGAATCAAAAGGGACATAATTTGCAGTGGGTGATGCAGGAAGGGGAGGCATAGTCCCTTAGTCTAATAACAGTTATAGCTTCCATTTTCTGATGATTTATCATGTAAAATGCTTAGCAAACTTGGACTTCCCTGGTGGCACAGTGGTTAAGAATCCACCTGCCAATTCAGGGGGCACAGGTTCGAGCCCTGGTCCAGGAAGATCCCACATGCCGCGGGGCAATGAAGGCCGTGCACCACAACTACTGAACTGTGCTCTGGAGCCTGCAAGCCTCAACTACTGAAGCCCGCAAGCCATGACTGCTGAGCCCGTGTGCCACAACTATTGAAGCCCACACGCTTAGAGCCCGTGCTCCACAACAAGAGAAGCCACCGCAATGAAAAGCCCGTGCACCGCAACGCAGGGTAGCCCCCGCTCACTGCAACTAGAGAAAGTCTGCATGCAGCAACGAAGACCCAACACAGCCAAAAATTAATCTTTAAAAAATGCTTAGCAAACTCTCTAGCACATTCAAGATACTCAATATTTGTTAAATGAATGAGTGCTAGGTGTTGTGCTAGCATTTTATATCATTTATCTCATTTAATTTCATATGAAGATGCATATATATCTTCATGATAAACATAAAGAAACTGAAACTTCAGTTAAATAACTTATCCACTGTCACACAGCTACTGAGCATGGCAGCTGGGATTCCACACTAATCTGATTCCAAAACCTATACTTAATATATCACATCTACCTACACACACACACACACACACACACACACACACACACACACACACACAGTGTCTGAGTTCACTGTCTTTTCAGATTGTCACTTGTTTCAGACTGTCTTATTGCCTCTCCTGTACTCTCCCTGTCAGATTTACTCAACACTATTTTATAATCATTTGATCTCATTTCAAGACATTCCCTAAACCAGACCCTGTTGTACTAGAAAACCCCACTTTTTCTGGGAAATGTTCTTCCCGTTCTTCATGGAGCATCTTAAATTATGTCATCCCAGAATATCTTTCCTGAATATTTTGTATTTTCCTTGAGCCTACAGTATACCCAACTCCTTTTTCATTTATTCATTATTTCAGTATTTCTTATTCCCCCTCCACATTCACTAACCTCCTATTTTCATTTATCCAAAATTTTAGAATTATTGTTTCAGAACTAGAAGGAACTTCAGCAGTCACCTAATCCTAACTCCCAATCAGTTTGCCCAGCTTTGCTTACAGCACATCCCTGAGAGAGGAAAGCTGTGCCTCTGCTTAGTTACTGCCATAGATGTGAGCACTCAGTATGGTCAAGACTGCCTGGAAGAATAGCAGGCAGGTGCTGTGAGAGGCTCCAGCCTAGATAAGATGAAAATAATCCACGTCTCTTGAGCAGTATTCATGGAGCACTCACCGTGGACAGGGCATTACTGCCAGGCCTTGGGGTGGGCAAACAGTGAGTGAGACACAGTCTCTACCCCCAAGAAACATAGTCTAATGATTATTCTTTGTAGGAGAATGAGCGTACTGCACAAATGTCTGTTAAAAAAAGACGTGAGTTTAGAGGTGAATGTTTTGAGGCTTTAAAGGAAGGAAATATCATTGATAATTGGAAGGAATCAGAAAAGACTTCATGACGAAAGGTAAATTTCATGTTAGGCCTTGAAGGATGGTGGGAACAGTCTTGCTAAAGGGACCCTCTCATCCCCTGCTAGACAAGGCTATTTCGTCAAGCTGAGGGAAGGTGGATGTGGCCAATGCCAAGCTCAATAGAAAGAGAGGCTACAGAAACGCAAACTAAAATGTCATAGTTATTGTTCAGATATGTCAAGCCAGGATGAGTCAACTCTCCTTCCCCCCACACATTATCACCTCCTACCTATTTTGGGATGGCATCAGGGTGAGTAAAAAGCAACACCATTCACCTTTTAGAGTCATTCTTTGGCTCACCCTTTAATGCTACTCATCTTACTTTGGCCCCCAAATTCTCACTTTGTCTTCTTGCTCAGCCCCTGTATTGGGGGTAGGGAAGCACATAGGGCCAACTGAACAATTTGGGGTCTGTAAAATAACCTTTGAGTCACTGTCTCTCACAGTGCCTGGATGAGCCAGGGGCGATGCCAAGTGCATTGATGAGCTTGCCCATCTGCTTTGGGCTTCAGCCTCCAGCAGGCCTCCATCTCCTCGGTAAGCGTACAGACAGAGGCATCTCTGGACCAGAAGGTCCTGGATTACAGTCTGTGCACTTCTGTGCCAGTCCCCATGACAGCATGAGAGCAGGAAGGGATGAGAGGTGCACAAACTGAATAGCCCTCTTCCTGATGATATTTAATTGAATCTGGGCACTGACAAGGCTTGGCTGAGTAGCTTTCTTCCCATCACATGCCGCTCAGCTCTGCCAGATTTCTTCTGTAATGGTCATTCCACGCAGGTAGCACAGAACTTTTTTATTGAATGAGACCTTGGGTGAGGATCAAGAAAGCTGGGAATTGGTTTCAATGGTGCCATATGCTTTAGGCAAGTCACTTAACATCTGCGAATTACATTTTCTTCATTTATAAATTAGGAAGAATACCCATCCTGCCAGTCTCTGTGAATTTTTTATCTGAGACTGTAAAAATCACATGATAGCTGAGAATGCCCTTTGAAGGGTTAAATATGTGCTGAATATTACGATTACTAGAGTCTTACTATTAACACACC
Organism: Kogia breviceps; assembly: GCF_026419965.1. Lineage (NCBI taxonomy): Eukaryota > Metazoa > Chordata > Mammalia > Artiodactyla > Physeteridae > Kogia > Kogia breviceps. The sequence continues at coordinate 87,612,709 of NC_081312.1, read as the reverse complement.
CAAGTGCAAATAATACCACCCATTCAGGTAACAAATGAAAGGTACAATGTGGAAGCTTGCTAAGCAGTCTTTCTGTTTACACAAGGAGTGTAAATTGTAGCTAAGGTGTGAGGTTACTGTCCTTGTTATTGGCAGAGGAAGTTGGAGATGAAACGTGAGGGAAGTAGGTGTGAACGTCAGGTGTGTTAAGGAGCAAAGAAGGATCTACAAGGCTTAGTGAGCAACGTGGTCTATGGTTGATCAGTGACATCAACCGTATAGAACAGAGTAATCGGCAGTGTAGATCATAGGAGTAGAGATTCTCCATTTGTGTTTTCCTATTACTCTCTGACCAAGCCTTCTCATTGCTGATCTTCTTTTGGTTGTGGAATAGGAGCGATACTTGCTTCCTAAGTCTGCCTGCCTCTACCACCAAGAATTGGGTCTTGCTTAGACAGGGCAGGGGCGATGCTACCAGAGAGCAGCCCAGAAAGCAGGAGCGGGGACTTTGTAATGCAGCTGTCCTGTCCCCTCTTCCACCCTCTACCTCGGCAGCTTCTGTGGAGTTTTGCTTCCCTGGGAATGCTCTGAGAATTCTTTAGCAGAAACCAAGACTGTGCTGCAGTGTCCTCTCTCTCATGGCCCAAAGCAGAACTGCAAGTAGAGAACAAAGTCATTCCTGAGACCACAGGACAAAGCCTCAGTGGAACTTCTCAGGGTCTAGCCCCTGGCTTCTGGGGTTCCCCAGCAATAGGAGGCAGAGGCCCGTCTTGCTGATTTACATAATTTCCCAAGACCAGATTTAACCTGCTTCCAGCAGCACTTTCTTTAGGCTGCTTTCTGCTGACCTACAGTCTTCCTCAAGGAGGCAAATAAACTATTTTTCAACTCCATCCACTTCTCCCGCTCCCTACCCTTCCCTGATGGATTATCCCAGGTTCCAGCAAAGCTGCATTCGGCAGCCTCTGAGTGAGGTACACGCTGCCACACGTGTCCCTTTGACCATCTGATTAAAGAGGACCCAGCTTAGAAGTTGCAGGCTCCCTTTCTTTTCATAGAACATTTTCTTGAGAAATGTCAGGAAAGTACAGTCCTCATCCCTGAAAGCTATTCTGCGGTGCTGAAGCCTGGGTCACCCAAGCATTCCCTCTGCATGATGGCCACGCTCCCAGACTATCCAAAACGCAGCAGTGCACTGAGAGAGACAGTCTGCTGAGGTGTTGTTGGTTTGCAATACCCTGATAAGGAGATTTCATTCCCTCCTTGCTGGCAGAGTTATATAGAGTAATTACATAAGTACTGCTGTGACACTGGGCGGAATCTCATTTAAAACTGTGTAAAGAACAATTGAGTTGTGGTGGAGAATATTCATTTTATTCCAGTTGACTATAATCCATATAATAGAGCATTAGCCTGAGCACAAATGCTGGTGTTGCTCTGATAAAATGTATTTGGAATATATATTTAGTGCAGCATTTGCTTATGTGGAGCGTGATAAAAAGTCGGTATGGGGCAGCTCCAGATTTTCCCACTTGGGAAGGAAGCTGCTCGCTGTGCTGAGCAGATTGTTATGTGACCCCACCGTCCTGGAAGAGCCACTCAGCCAGCTTGGATGGGACACTGTATGGCAGTCTGACCACATGGCAACTCCGAACCACTCACACATATAGACAGAGGCACTTACAGACTTTGGCCTAGAAGAATGCACCCCATCCACAGTTTAGCCTTCCCCCCAAGACGGGAGAGAGGCCTGGCCAGGATAGAATTTGTCATAGGTTAGTGTTTATTTTTAAAGAGATAGTGGGTAAGCCCTTTTTTAGTGTAAGCATGTTTTTGGTTGATGGCATGTGAATTATCCCTGCTGAATATCACTCACCATAACAAACAAGAGCCATTCTAAATAGTTTTCTGATATGGCAGCCTAATACTCAAAAGCACTGAGGGGCAATAATATCCAATACATTTATACGCCTTTCTGTGTATAAGGTGCTTTCACATACATTATGTCATCTGGTGTGTGGAGAATTGAGTAATCTATGTATAATTATCCAGAGCACAAATTATTTAATACCTGAAGTCTACATTATTTTACTTTAAATATTTTTCATCACAAAAAAATCACATCATGGAACATTGAGAAATTATGAGAAAAGTTCTCAACCTCAGCATCTTAATACACTAACATAATTTGCTCTTATTTCCTTCCAGTCTTTTTTCTTATTCACTCTTGTACGTGTAATCATAGTGCTCTACATTGTTAAGTGCTTTTCCTCTATAGGTCTCCAGACTGCCCCACTTGAATTTTATCTGGTCTCATACCATGTTTAAAGGAAAGAAACCAACGTTAATCAATCTCTGTTTATATGAAAAGCATTATATTGTAGAGTATATATCCCTTTTGTTCAAAGTCAGTGTCACTTTGCTCATAATCAAAGTACCAAAAAGATGGTTAGGGGAGCGTTCATTCTGTTAAGCACCCAGTTTCCCTCTCTGGTTATGAAAACATCTGGGCAAGGCAGCTGGAGAAAACCCCTTGAGAATCTGGAATTTGCTGTTTCTGGTAAGGATGCCCCAGCTGCGCCTTGTTGTGCAAGATCTCTTCATCATCTCAGGATGCCAGGTCCCAAGCTGAGCTCACTCGGGGGACTCGGCTCCATCGAATGGGAGTGCTTGGCCTCTGTCTGCGTCATTTAGGAACTGCAGGTAAAACTGAGGTTAAGAAGCACAGTTGATGCCTCTCTCAGTGTGACCCTGCCAAGAGAAGAGTGTGTGTGTGTGTGTGTGTGTGTGTGTGTGTGTGTGTGTGTGTCTGTCCCCAAGCATTCCTGAGACAGCTGAGAGAAAGGGCACAGTTCCATCATCCCCAGGGACCTACCATCAGCTTCCGTCCTGGTGTAGTTCAGGCATGGATGTTCATCTGTGTGAATGCATCTTTTAAAGGGTAAAGCCAATATCCACCCCCCCCCAGACTATATCTGACTCTAAAGGATGAAGCCAGTATCCCCACTGCTCCCCTTTTTCTTGAGGAGAATGGGAATAGGTGTAGGATCTCCCTGGTCACACCCCTCCAGCCTCACCCCTCCAGCCTCCCTGTCCTGCAGAAACACTTCAAGCACACAGGGCCTCTAGACCAGAGATTTGAGTGGGTTTCTGCAGGCGCTATACCAACTGCTGCTACCTCTGCTGGGAGGGCTGAGGTCACTGAGCAGCAGGCTTATAAGACAGTGTAAGACAACCTCCTAGATCTCCTGCACGCCAGGGAAGAAGAAGGAAACAGTTTGAGACACTGAGGCATCCTTGTGTTGAGCAGCTCATCGTCATGATGGCCAATACAAGTTCCAAAACCCCTGGCTCCCTGACAGGTGCCTCCGCGCCAAGCCGTGGCCTCCAAGAAGCATGCAGATGTATTCTTCCTTCTTTCATCCTTTTTTTCTTTTAAGTAAGCAGAGCTCCCTAAAGTGCACTTACCCTCCAAATATGTACACGGCAGGATGTGAGAGATCACTTCTGTCTGTAATGGATGCCTTGTGTCCAAGGTATTTTCCTGTGTATCATGCTATTCAATTTAGGACTCCTAATGCATGATTAATGTGTGTTTAAACAGTCATTGCCTAATCAGACTGATTCACTTTTGGGACACTGGTAAGTATACAAAGCAGACCTACAGAAAACCATCAGCTTGTGCAGAATAATCCCACAACTCCAGTGTCATACAGGGAATGAACATTCTGAGGCTCAAAAGGTGCCCATCCAGTGCTATGGTTTCCACTGAGCTGCATATGACTTCTCAGTTTTCAGAAACTGGATTTCAGAACCATTTGTTTAATTCAGTATTTGTTGAACATCTACTGGGCAAGGCTCCATGAGTTCCAGAAAGGGGAATTGGATGAGGGCCCTACTAAAGGGAGCTTACAGTCTAGTGAGAAACATAATATGTTTATGAATAGTTACAGCACTGAGTGGCAAGTTAGAAGGGCCTTAAGACTGATTTAGAAGAGGGATGGAAAGGCCATTGTGAAGGGGGCCTCGTGTAGACCATGAGTGTAGATGGGGCTGAGGGGAAGGCAGGGAGTAAGGAGCTTGCAGTTACTGCGGGGGTGTCAGAAGCCTTGTAGGGGCTTTGCAAGGCCTGTCTGAGTCATCCACACAGGCAGGAAGAGGTAAACTCGCTCGGGGGCCTGCAGTGCCCCCAGCTGTGGGCCTCCTTGAGTTCTTGCCCTGCGGGCTTCACCTACTGACCACTGGAGCCCTATAGCTGCTGCTTTTGGCCTGTATGGCTGTGAAGTGGGAGAAGTGTCCCCAAAAGAGGTCCCCGAATTCTAGATAGTTATTCACAAAAATGTGATATGAACCTAATGATCTGCGGACAGATGGCAAATAAGAAAGAGACTAAGGTGGCTGACTCTGAACATTTTAGTCATTTTCATTTCATCTCATCTGCAGCCCATCCAGGTCCTTAGAAGATATGCATGTGACTCACCACGGAGTCTGAACCCTTTAAGTGGGTCATGCCTGAAAAATGGATGAGGACTCTTGCTCTGAGGGATGTTAGTGAGGGGACAGTGTCGGACCTGTCCTTTTCTGAGAATTCTTAGAACTGCTTGCATATAAATAGAGTCTGAAAGAAATGGAAACTTGGCTTGAAGATGTCTCATAGGGAGAGAGTATTGGTGTGTGTGTGTATTTATATGTACTTTGAAAAAAAATTGCACTCTCTTTCTGGAAACTGCTTTAGAAGTTAGGCTTATAATTGCTACATGATTCAACCACCAAATTACTGAAATGTTCCCCTCAAGGAGTATTTGACGTTTTATAGAAATTTTAGTATAATGAAGTGAATATGTAAAAAAGTTCAAACATTTTAAATTCTTTCACTTATTCACATTTGAATTTAGAAGAAAGGATACCTTCAGGTAGGTTTCTTTTTCTTCCTTGACTTAAAAATAATAGTGGGTATCTGAGACAAACACCCAAGAGGACTCGGGACTTCTACGACGATGTCCTAACAGATTTCCCAGGTAGCAGCCAGGTGTTTGAGTACCACACACTTTCGGTCCCTTTTATCCTGTCAGCTAATTTTTGGTTATTTTAGAAAATGCCATATGGCACAGTGATTATGTATTTGGGTTCTATGGTTAAACTGCCTGGTTTCAACTCCCAGCTCAGTCACTGACTGACTATGTGATAATTATCACATTACCAACCTTCCCCGAGCTTTAGCTTTCCCGTCTGTTTAATGGGCTTGACGATAGTGCCTGTCTCCTAAGGTTGCTGTGAAGATGAAGGAGTACATTAGTGGAGCGCTTAACACAGGGCCTGACACATAACTAGCACTCAGTCAGCGCTGGCTTTCTTTCTCCTTCCCTCCCCGCCTCTCTTATTTATCCACCTGCAGGAGGATAAACACAAGGATGGCTATTTAAAAAACATCAGCCTGGCTACTTTTTAGCTTTTGCTAACAGCTGGGGTAGAAAGTTTTAAGTGCTAGAGGTATTTGAAATGTGGTTAGGGTTTGAGTTGTCTCTTAATTTTCAAATATCCCAGCTGCCTCTGCCTCATCAACAGGAAAATTTAATTTATCAAAACTTAAACTTTCCCAGGACTACACTGTCTATCTGGCATAATGTGCAGCTGTGCTTTCTCCCTGGATGTGCGGTTTCTCCCATCTTTGCCTTTCTGAATCGCTCTGTCAGTGATTCAACTCACCAATTCCCTTGACTCCATCGCCCATCTTCCTTCATCATTTGTTCATTCTTGGTTTTGTTTTTCATGCCTTCCTTATTCCTTGAAACCTCCTTAAAACCAGAGATCATAAAAACCATCATTTTAAAATCAGAATTTTAAATGTTGAATGGATTTCCTTTTGTAAATTGCTTCTTATAAAACAACACCTAAACTCTATGGGAAGGCAGTTTTAACTGTCAATTTTTGCCTAACTCGAAGTTATCAGCAATCGAGATGACAGCTTCTAAATATATGGAGTTTAGAACACAGTATAAATGGAAATTTTTGTAGCCACGCATGGCTTTTTATAATCTACCAATAGTATATTTCCTAGCTAATATTCTTCACACATACGCTCAGATCCAAGATAAATATCCAGCAGCCATCCCTGTGTAATGCTTGCTAAAAATGAATCATTCAAGACATTTATGCCAAGAAATTTAGATTTTAAAGGATATCATACAATAAAACAGAAGTCACTTAAGTACTAGTATTCATTAAATTCTACTCAAGGGATAATTTTTTTTGGGGGGGGTTGTGGGGGGATACGCGGGCCTCTCCCGTTGCCGAGCACAGGCTCCGGACGCGCTGGCTCAGCGGCCATGGCTCACGGGCCCAGCCGCTCCGTGATATGTGGGATCTTCCCACACCGGGGCACGAACCCGTGTCCCCTGCATCGGCAGGCGGACTCTCAACCACTGCGCCACCAAGGAAGCCCTCAAGTGATAATTTTAAAAGCAGTCACTTCTACAGATACTTTTTTTTTTCTTTTGGACCAGTTCACCCCAAATTGACAAGGCGTTTAGGAATTTAAAAGCTCGTACTCTTTAGCATATGGGTGAACCAAGATAAGTAGTTTACTGTTTGAAATGGTGTCATTCAGTGTTTTAAAGACTGAAATTGCCTATGAGACTTCCAAAGTATCTACTTTAATTAGCTTTAGTACATAAATTAACCAAGTCACCATTCAGAGGGTCTCTATCTTTAAAAATGAGCTGAGGGCTTTCCTGGTGGCGCAGTGGTTGAGAGTCCGCCTGCCGATGCAGGGGACACGGGTTCGTGCCCCGGTCCAGAAAGATCCCACATGCTGCGGAGCGGCTGGGCCCGTGAGCCATGGCCGCTGAGCCTGCGCGTTCAGAGCCTGTGCTCCGCAACGGGAGAGGCCACAACAGTGAGAGGCCCGCGTAACACAAAAAAAAAAAAAAAAAAAAAAAAAAAGAGCTGAAAGAGTTTGAGGAACAGAGAGGTGGCCGTTTGATCACCATATGGGCAAAGAGGGGAAAGAGGAGAACAAGACAAGCCCGAGACCCTCTTCCGCCCCTGGAGCCCCTGCCCCATCTAACAGGACCCTTCCTTTAAACAACCTTTTCCCTCCACTGCCCCAGCCTCCAGACCTTCCCTCCCAAGCACAAGACAACCCAGCCTCTACTCCGTTTCCTCTCCCCAGTAACTCCCAGACGTATCTTTCATGTTTTCTATTGCATTTTACATTAATATGTTAGCAACATCCCAGAGGCTGTGTGCTGGATGAAAGAGAATGAACAGTGGCTGTGAGCCTGAAGTTCCTCATCTGAAAGATGGAGAGGATTAGAAATAATGTGTGTAAATTAGAAATAATGTGTGTAAAAATACAGTGCCTGGCACACGGTTAGCTCAGACTCAGCTGTCCTGAAATGCTCCCCTTTCCTTCTAGTTATTTCCACATGTATATGAATATGCAACTATGACAGGAGAAAGCTATTAATTTATAACTATTTACAGTCATGCTACACACCCACACACATATACACACCCCACCACACAGTGAGGAAAAGCATCCTGCTGTCGAGCAGCTCGACTACACTGTCTTTGTTGTGATGAGCAGAGAACTGGAGAGAGCTGCAGATTTGAAGCAATCGAGAGCTTTGCCTCAAAAAAGAGAGAGAAGGGAAGAGAGCGAAGGGGCTGGACGAGACTGGAAGAGGGGGACATGAGGAGGAGTTTGATAGCTGCTTGAGGAAGTGAGGCTTGGGGGAAGACGTTTTACTCTCTGTCGTGCTGTGTACCCCTTGCTCCACTCCCTAAGAAATGTTCACAAAGGCTGCGTTACACTTCAGGATGTTTGGAGCTGGGTGCATGTGGTTGAGCATACGTGATGTTGAAGGTGTTTTTGGTATCCGTGTCCTTGCGGTGGGCGCAGAATGGGAGTGTGACAGGTTCAGGTTCCAGCAGCCTCTTCCTTCCTACTGATATTTAATGTTACAGGCCAATGTAAGTTCGTATTTTTTAAAAATTAAATTGAGACTTCCTGAGTGGTAATTTAAATCACTTCCGCTCTGCTTGCAAGTGGCTATGACTTTGGCTTTTGTTAGTACTCTTTCTAGTTCTTTGGGTTCAGGAAAATTTTTATTAAAAAAAAATGGCATCAGAATTTTTAGTGAAGGAGGTTTCTGCTTCCTTTAATTGCCAAGTACTTCCTATTGAACCCACTCTCCACAGACAACAACTATAAATGCTGGATAAAATATCAAACACAACCACTTTAAGCCACTGGAGCATGATTGGAAAGCAGCAGAAACTGAAGGAGAGTCTACTCTTGGGAGAAGGAGACAGCAGTGGGCAAGCTTCCCATTCTTTTACGGCTTTTAGCTTGAGGGCATGTCCCATTTGGTGTCCTGTAAGGCAGTTAAAACTCATAGAAACCCACAGTTTCTATCGAACCCACAGAGGTCAGAGTTTGGGTCAACCACAGCAGCTGGAAAGTGAAGAGGAAAATCCCAGAAAGGAGAGATGCAGATAAGGGAGCCCCAGATTTTGTGCATAAATTCTGCCCAAATCTCTGGCTGACCCTTGACTATGCACGCCTGGGACAGACTCCAAGGATCCCAGCTAAGCCTAAAAGAATCGAAACTTTATATCCTCTCTAGGTAGCATCTCCTTTTTTAAACAATGCAAATAAATTATTGGTTTATTGAGCATTTAGTTTGGTGTGTGGCTGTGTGCTGGGGGAATTTAAATATTGTTGAAATTTGACTTTGAGACTATCATTTCAGATACTAGTTGAAATTCCATACACATATGAAACCATAACACACATGTATATATGAAAACATTAAATAACACAAGGCCACATTCAGTGTCAAATGTCTGCCATACACAAAGTGGGACTTTGCCCTGAAAGAGTTGTATTCGTTTCCTAGAGCTGCTATAACAAACAATCACAAACTGAGTGGCTTAAAACAACAGAACTTTACTTTCTCACAGTTCTAGAGACTAGAAGTTTGAAATTAAGGTGTCAGCAGGGCGATGCTCCCTCTGAAAGCTCAGAAGACTCCTTCCTTGCCTCTTCCTAACTGCTAGTGGTTACTGGTATAACCCTGTGTCCATTTTCATATGGCTTTTCTGTCTGCGTGTCTGTCTCCACATGGGCTTCTTATAAGGACACTATCCCCTGGATTTAGGGCCCACCCTAATCCAGGATGACTTCATTTTAACTAAATACGTCTGCGAAGACCTTATTTCCAAATAAGGTCACATTCTGAGGTTCTTAGGTAGACATGAGCTTTCATGGCGGGGGAACGCTATTCTACCCAGTAGAGAGGGGAATAAAAAGTATTGTGAAATATCCAGAACTTTAAGTTCTGGGTCTATTTAATCCTTAAGTATTAAAGTACTCTCTGTCTTATGGAACACTATTATTCAGGAAAGTGTATTGTGTGCTATGATTACCTAATTATTCATGACTCATCTGTATTTTAACTTTTATATATGTCATCATGGGAAGTAACAACAATTTATTTTTATTGTAAACATTTAAAATTAAGATACCGCTAATTAATTGTGGCCTTCTCCTGGCCCCTTCCCCCTTCTATTGTTCCAAATGAGTAAAGTTAAATGAAGCTGGGGGAGAATAGTGTTATAAAGCCCTTGACAAAATCTGTTCTCTAAAGCAAAGCCATTCCATTAAGGAGAACTAAATTTAGATTGTCAAAGCCCCATAGACTGAAAAGCAAGTTGTTAAAACTTATAATGAGTTTCAGTGTTGCTACATTTGGAAATGTCTGCATCTCAGCAGTAGCCCTTGTACTAGTATGCTCTAGAAGAGGGAGGGGACAGTAGAGGACTCTTGTCTTTGAGGCTATCATTTCAGATATTAGTTGGAAGTCCATATTTTTAACCTTCACAGATTCTTAAATTGTAAACTCCTAGCAGCTGTAATTTGTAAAAAGCATTGGGACAAATCCCCTAATGACAGATCGGAGATGACTGATTTAAAATATTCAATTTAGAAGAACCAAAGGTGAAGCATCCTCTTCTTCCTTCTCCCTCCACCCCTATGCCAGCCTCCCTGGATTTTTCTTAACAGTATCCCTGGAGTTAGAGAAAATTCCAATGAAGCCTTTGAGATTCAACTTAAAGTGAAAACTTTTTTTTTTTTGACATCTTTATTGGAGTATAATTGCTTTCCAATGGTGTGTTAGTTTCTGCTTTACAACGAAGTGAATCAGTTATACATATACATATGTTCCCATATCTCTTCCTTCTTGCATCTCCCTCACTCCCACCCTCCCTATCCCACCCCTCTAGGTGGTCACAAAGCACCAAGCTGATCTCCCTGTGCTATGCGGCTGCTTCCCACTAGCTATCTGTTTTACATTTGGTAGTGTATCTATGTCATGCCACTCTCTCACTTTGTCCCAGCTTACCATTCCCCCTCCCCGTATGCTCAAGTCCATTTTCTAGTAGGTCTGCATCTTTATTCCCATCTTGCCCCTAGGTTCTTCATGACCATTTTTTTGTTTGTTTTTTAGATTCCATATATATGTGTTACCATACGGTATTTGGTTTTCTCTTTCTGACTTACTTCACTTTGTATGACAGACTCTAGGTCCATCCACCTCACTACAAATAACTCAATTTTGTTTCTTTTTATGGCTGAGTAATATTCCATTGTATATAGGTGCCCCATCTTCTTTATCCATTCATCTGTCAATGGACACTTAGGTTGCTTCCATGTCCTGGATATTGTAAATAGAGCTGCAATGAACAATGTGGTACAGGACTTTTTTTTTTTTGCGGTACGCGGGCCTCTCACTGTTGTGGCCTCTCCCGTTGCGGAGCACAGGCTCTGGACGCACAGGCTCAGTGGCCATGGCTCACAGGCCCAGCCACTCCGCGGCATGTGAGATCTTCCCAGACCGGGGCACGAACCCACGTCCCCTGCATCGGCAGGCGGACTTGCAACCACTGCGCCACCAGGGAAGCCCATGACTCTTTTTGAATTATGGTTTTCTCAGGGTATATGCCCAGTAGTGGGATTGCTGGGTCGTATGGTAGTTCTAGTTTTAGGTTTTTAAGGAAACTCCATACTGTTCTCCATAGTGGCTGTATCAATTTACATCCACATCAACACTGCAAGAGGGTTCCCTTTTCTCCACACCTTCTCCAGCATTTATTGTTTGTAGATTTTTTGATGATGGCCATTCTGACTGGTGTGAGATGATATCTCATTGTAGTTTTGAATTGCATTTCTCTAATGATTACTGATGTTGAGCATTCTTTCATGTGTTTGTTGGCAATCTGTATATCTTCTTTGGAGAAATATCTATTTAGGTCTTCTGCCCATTTTTGGATTGGGTTGTTTGTTCTTTTGATATTGAGCTGCATGAGCTCCTTGTAAATTTTGGAGATGAATCCTTTGTCAGTTGCTTCATTTGCAAGTATTTTCTCCCATTCTGAGGGTTGCCTTTTCGTCTTGTTTATGGTTTCCTTTGCTGTGCAAAAGCTTTGAAGTTTCATTAGGTCCCATTTGTGCATTTTTGTTTTTATTTCCATTTCTGTAGGAGGTGGGTCAAAAAGGATCCTGCTGTGATTTATGTCATAGAGTGTTCTGCCTATGTTTGCCTCTAAGAGTTTGATGGTGTCTGGCCTTACATTTAGGTCTTTAATCCATTTTGAGTTTATTTTTGTGTATGGTGTTAGGGAGTGTTCTAATTTCATTCATTTACATGTAGCTGTCCAGTTTTCCCAGCACCACTTATTGAGGAGGCTGTCTTTTCTCCATTGAATATTCTTGTCTCCTTTATCAAAGATAAGGTGACCATATGTGCGTGGGTTTATCTCTGGGCTTTCTATCCTGTTCCATTGATCTATATTTATGTTTTTGTGCCAGTACCATACTGTCTTGATTACTGTAGCCTTGTAGTATAGTCTGAAGTCAGGGAGGCTGATTCCTCCAGCTCCATTTTTCATTCTCAAGATTGCTTTGGCTATTTCGGGTCTTTTGTGTTTCCATACAAATTGTGAAATTTTTTGTTCTAGTTCTGTGAAAAATGCCATTGGTAGTTTGATAGGGATTGCATTGAATCTGTAGATTACTTTGGGCAGTATATTCATTTTCACAATGTTGAGTCTTCCAATCCAAGAAAGTGGTATATCTCTCCATCTGTTTGTATCATCTTTAATTTCTTTCATCAGTGTCTTTTAATTTTCTGCATACAAGTCTTTTGTCTCCTTAGGTAGGTTTATTCCTAGATATTTTATTCATTTTGTTGCAGTGGTAAATGGGAGTGTTTTCTTAATTTTACTTTCAGATTTTTCACCATTAGTGCATAGGAATGCAGTAGATTTCTGTGCATTAATTTTGTATCCTGCTACTTTACCAAATTCATTGATTGGGTCTAGTAGTTTTTGGTAGCATCTTTAGGGTTCTCTATGTATAGTATCATGTCATCTGCAAACAGTAACAGCTTTACTTCTTCTTTTCCAATTTGGTTTCCTTTTATTTCTTTTTCTTCTCTGATTGCTGTACCTAAAACTTCCAAAACTATGTTGAATATTAATGGTGAGAGTGGGCAACCTTGTCTTGTTTCTGATCTTAGTGGAAATGGTTTCAGTTTATCACCAGTAAGGACAATGTTGGCTGTGGGTTTGTCATAAATGGCCTTTATTATGTTGAGGTAAGTTCCCTCTATGCCTACTTTCTGGAGCGTTTTTATCATAAATGGGTGTTGAATTTTGTCGAGAGCTTTCTCTGCATCTATTGAGATAAGCATATGGTTTTTCTCCTTCAATTTGTTAATATGGTGTATCACATTGAATGATTTGCATATATTGAAGAATCCTTGCATTCCTGGGATAAACCCCACTTGATCATGGTGTATGATTCTTTGAATGTGCTGTTGGATTCTGTTTGCTAGTATTTTGTTGAGGATTTTTGCATCTATGTTCATCAGTGATATTGGCCTGTACTTTGCTTTCTTTTTGACATCTTTGTCTGGTGGTGGTATCAGGGTGATGATGCCCTCGCAGAATGAGTTTGGGAGTGTTCCTTCCTCTGCTATATTTTGAAAGAGTTTGAGAAGGATAGGTGTTAGCTCTTCTCTAAATGTTTGATAGAATTCTCCTGTGAAGCCATCTGGTCCTGGGCTTTTGTTTGTTGGAAGATTTTTAATTACAGTCTCAATTTCAGTGCTTGTGATTGGTCTGTTCATATTTTCTATTTCTTCCTGGTTTAGTCTTGGAAGGTTGTGCATTTCTAAGAATTTTTCCATTTCTTCCAGGTTGTCCATTTTATTGGCATAGAGTTGCTTGTAGTAATCTCTCATGATCCTTTGTATTTCTGCAATGTCAGTTGTTACTTCTCCTTTTTCATTTCTAATTCTGTTGATTTGAGTCTTCTCCCTTTTTTTCTTGATGAGTCTGGCTAATGGTTTATCAATTTTGTTTATCTTCTCAAAGAACCAGCTTTTAGTTTTATTGATCTTTGCTATTGTTTCCTTCATTTCTTTTTCATTTATTTTTGATCTGATCTTTTTTATTTATTTATTTTTTTTTTTAATTTTTGTGATATGCGGGCCTCTCACTGTTGTGGCCTCTCCCGTTGCGAAGCACAGGCTCTGGACACGCAGGCTCAGCGGCCATGGCTCACGGGCCCAGCCGCTCCGCAGCATGTGGGATCTTCCCGGACCGGGGCACGAACCCGTGTGCCCTGCATCGGCAGGCGGATTCTCAACCACTGCGCCACCAGGGAAGCCCTGATCTGATCTTTACGATTTCTTTCCTTCTGCTAACTTTGGGGTTTTTTTTTGTTCTTTCTAATTGCTTTAGGTAAGGTTAGGTTGTTTATTTGAGGTGTTTCTTGTTTCTTAAGGTAGGATTGTATTGCTGTAAACTTCCCTTGTAGAACTGCTTTTACTTCATCCCACAGGTTTTGGGTCATCGTGTTTTCATTGTCATTTGTTTCTAGGTATGTGTTGATTTCCTCTTTCATTTCTTCAGTGATCTCTTGGTTATTAAGTAGTGTATGGTTTAGCCTCCATGTGTTTGCAGATTTTTTCCTGTAATTGATATCTAGTCTCATAGACTAGATATCAGTTTTCTGTTGTGGTCAGAAAAGATACTTGATACGATTTCAATTTTCTTAAATTTACCAAGGCTTGATTTGTGACCCAAGATATGATCTATCCTGGAGAATGTTCCATGAACACTTGAGAAGAAAGTATATTCTGTTGTTTTTGGATGTCCTATAAATATCAATTAAGTTGATCTTGTTTAATGTATCATTTAAAGCTTGTGTTTCCTTATTTATTTTCATTTTGGATGATCTGTCCATTGGTGAAAGTGGGGTGTTAAAGTCCCCTATTATGATTGTGTTACTGTCAATTCCCCTTTTATGGCTGTGTTTGCCTTATGTATTGAGGTGCTCCTATGTTGGGTGCATAAATATTTACAATTGTTATATCTTCTTCTTGGATTGATCTCTTGATCATTATGTAGTGTCCTCCTTTGTCTCTTGCAATAGTCTTTGTTTTAAAGTCTATTTTGTCTGATACGAGAATTGCTACTCTAGCTTTCTTTTGATTTCCATTTGCATGGAGAATCTTTTTCCATCCCCTCACTTTCAGTTTATATGTGTCCCTAGGTCTGAAGTAGGTTCTTGTAGACAGGATATGTACGGGTCTTGTTTTTGTATCCATTCAGCCAGTCTGCTCCAGGTTGTAGCATTGAATCTTATTAAGGTACTTATCGATATGTATGTTCCTATTACAATTTTCTTAATTGTTTTGGGTTTGTTATTGTAGGTCTTTTCCTTCTCTTGTGTTTCCTGCCTAGAGAAGTTCCTTTAGCATTTGTTGTAAAGCAGGTTTGGTGGTGCTGAACTCTCTCAGATTTTGCTTGTCTGTAAATGTTTTAATTTCGCCATTGAATCTGAATGAGATCCTTGCTGGGTAGAGTAATCTTGGTTGTAGGTTTTTCCCTTTCATCACTTTAAATATGTCCTGTCACTCCCTTGTGGCTTGCAGAGTTTCTGCTGAAAGGTCAGCCGTTAACCTTATGGGGATTTCCTTGTATGTTATTTGTTGTTTTTCCCATGCTGCTTTTAATATTTTTTCTTTGTATTTAATTTTTGATAGTTTGATTAATATTTGTCTTGGCATGTTTCTCCTTGGATTTATCTGTATGGGACTCTCTGTGCTTTCTGGACTTGATTAACTATTTCCTTTCCCATATTAGGGAAGTTTTCAACTATAATCTCTTCATATATTTTCTCAGTCCCTTTCTTTCTCTCTTCTTCTTCTGGGACTCCTATAATTCGAATGTTGGTGCATTTAATGTTGTCCCAGAGGTCTCCTAGACTATCTTCAATTCTTTTCATTCTTTGTTCTTTATTCTGCTCTGCAGTAGTTATTTCCACTATTTTATCTTACAGGTCACTTATCCGTTCTTCTGCCTCAGTTATTCTGCTATTGATCCCTTCTAGAGAATTTTTAATTTCATTTATTGTGTTGTTCATCACTGTTTGTTTGCTCTTTAGTTCTTCTAGGTCCTTGTTAAACGTTTCTTGTATTTTCTCCATTCTATTTCCAAGATTTTGGGTCATCTTTACTATCATTATTCTGAATTCTTTTTCAGGTAGACTGCCTATTTCCTCTTCATTTGTTAGGTCTGGTGGGTTTTTACCTTGCTTCTTCATCTGTTGTGTGTTTCTCTGTCTTCTCATTTTGCTTAGCTTACTGTGTTTGGGGTCTCCTTTTCACAGCTGCAGGTTCATAGTTCCAGTTGTTTTTGGTGTCTGCCTCCAGTGGCTAAGTTTGGTTCACTGGGTTGTGTAGGCTTCCTGGTGGAGGTGACTAGTGCCTGTGTTCTGGTGAATGAGGCTGGATCTTGTCTTTCTGGTGGGCAGGTTCACGTTTGGTGGTTGTTTTGGGGTGTCTGTGGCCTTATTATAATTTTAGGCTGCTCTCTGCTAATGGGTGGGGTTGTGTTCTTGTCTTGCTAGTTATTTGGCATAGGCTATCCAGCACTGACTGTAGCTTGCTGGTCATTGAGTGGAGCTGGGTCTTGGCGTTTAATGGAGATCTCTGGGAGATTTTTGCCGTTTGATATTACATGGAGCTGGGACGTCTCTGGTGGACCAATGTCCTGAACTTGGCTCTCCCCCGTCAGAGGCACAGCCCTGACGCCTGGCTGGAGCACCAAGAGCCTGTCATCCACACAGCGCAGAGTAAAAGGGAGAAAAAAAAGAAAGAAAGAAGGAGATAAAATAAAATAAGTTATTAAAATAAAAAATAATTATTAAAAATTTTTTAAAAACTTAAAAAAAGAAACAAGAGCAACCAAACCAAAAAATCCACCAACGATAACAAGTGCTAAAAAGTATACTTTAAAAAAAAAAAAAGAAAAAGGACAGACAGAACTCTAGGACAAATGGTAAAAGCAGAGCTATGCAGACAAAATCACACACAGAGAAGCATACACATACACAGTCACAAAAAGAGAAAAAGGGACAAAAATATATGTATCGTTGCTCCCAAAGTCCACCTCCTCAATTTGGGATGATTCGTTGTGTATTCAGGTATTCCACAGATGCAGGATACATCAAGTTGATTGTGGAGCTTTAATCCGCTGCTTCTGAGGCTGCTGGGAGGGATTTCCCTTTCTCTTCTTTGTTCGCACAGCTCCTGGGGTTCAGCTTTGGATTTGGCCCCGTCTCTGCGTGTAGGTTGCCTGAGTGCGTCTGTTCTTCACTGAGACAGGACGGGGTTAAACGAGCAGCTGATTCGGCAGCTCAGGCTCACTCAGGCCGAGGGGAGGGAGGGGTATGGATGCGGGGCGAGCCTGCGGCAGCAGAGGCCAGCGTGATGTTGCACCAGCCGGAGGCGCGCCGTGCGTTCTCCCGGGGAAGTTGTCCCTGTATCACGGGACCCCGGCAGTAGCTGGCTGCACAGGCTCCCGGGAGGGGAGGTGTGGATAGTGACGTGTGCTCACACACAGGCTTGTTGGTGGCGGCAGCAGCAGCCTTGGCGTTTCATGCCCATCTCTGGGGTCCGCGCTGATAGCCGCAACTCGTGCCCGTCTCTGGAGCTCCTTTAAGAGGCGTTTTTAACCCCCTCTCCTCACGCACCATGAAACAAAGAGGCAAGAAAAAGTCTCTTGTCTCTTCGGCAGCTCCAGACTTTTTCCCAGACTCCCTCCCGGTTAGCTGTGGTGCACTCGCCCCCTTCAGGCTGTGTTCATGCCACCAACCCCAGTCCTCTCCCTGGGATCCGACCGAAGCCAGAGCCTCAGCTCCCAGCCCCCTCCCGCCCCGGCGGGTGAGCAGACGAGCCTCTCCGGCTGGTGAGCGCTGGTCGGCACCGGTCCTCTGTGCAGGAATCTCTCCACTTTACCCTCCGCACGTCTGTGGCTGCGCTCTCCTCCTCAGCTCCAAAGCTTCCCCCTCCGCCACCCGCAGTCTCCGCCCGTGAAGGGGCTTCTAGTGTGTGGAAACCTTTCCTCCTTCACGGCTCCCTCCCACTGGTGCAGCAGGTCCCGTCCCTATTCTTTGTCTCTGTTTTTTCTTTTACCCTACCCAGGTACGTGGGGGGTTTCTTGCCTTTTGGGAGGTCTGAGTGTTCTGCCAGCGTTCAGTAGGTGTTCTGTAGGAGTTGTTCCATATGTAGATGTATTTCTGATGTATTTGTGGGGAGGAAGGTGATCTTACTCTTCCGCCATCTTGAAGCTCCTCCTTAAAGTGAAAACATTGTACACCTGTCATGGTTAATTTGACAATAAATATAAGTGCCAGTCATTCTCTTAATATATCTCTTGAATAAGAATCTTAGAGATGAAAAAATATTGCCTCCAGAATGCCTGCTCATGGGAATCATCTTGAGATGTATTGTGTTTCCTATGCCTGGAATTGACTCTCCTTGGTGTGAAAGTGATCACCAATATACCACTTGAAGTTAGTGCTGAGACTCAGCTGCTGGGGCAAGAGGAGCATTCACATAGGTTTTTATGCACAATTAGTTTCAGTTCTACTGGCCAGTCTAAGGAAAGGGCACTTGGAATGGGATTGTTAGATATACTTTACTACTTTTATTTTTACAGCTTTTATTCAGTCAAGATTATTTCCTTGAGTGCCTGCTATGTTTCAAGGATTAGGCATATCAAAGAAGTAAGACAAGGTCCCTGTCCCATCCACCCTGCCTCCATGACAAATTAGATCATTACAACATACGGAGAGGGAGGGTATGCCCAGAATGCTATGGAAGATCAGGGGAGAGCATCTAAAACTAACTTTAAAGAAATGTACAAATCTCTATTTATACAAACATGACTTCTATGCCTTGATAATGGAATTCAATCGTGGTACCTATAAGAAGGAAATGTATTCTAGCAAATATTTTTTTAAGATAAGATTTGCCAAAAACAGTGTGCTCTAAAAATAAATCAGTGTAATGATTGATCTAGGAAATCTTAATTATTTCCTTAATTAATTCAATAGTCAGAACCCTGAAAGAATTAATGACCCATTCACCAAAGTCATTGTGATAATGATCAATTTAAAGATAGCTTTTCAACCTATTCTCCCAGCCTCCTTGCTGAACTGAAATTGTGGAAATTGTCCTCCATTTCTACCCATTCACACACCTCTTCAAACTGGTCACTGAAACACTGTTGATTCTGCCACCTAAATATTTCTTTAATCCATCCCATTTTTATTCTCATCACCATTATCGTAGTCTGTGTGTCCATCAAAGCTCATTTGGATTGTTACAATGATTTTCTATCTGTTCTTCCTGCTTCTAGTCTTACTGTCTTCTAATCCTCCTCCACCAACATGAAATCTACTTACATCTTATTCCCACTTGAAATCTTTCAACCCTTGCCATCACTGACAGAATAAAGCCCTTAGGATGGCATATGTGGCCATTGACCACCCAGCCGTTGTCTGCCTCTCCTTATTTCATCTTGATCTCCTGCAACAGACCTCCCTGTGCCATGGCAGGTGGTAAAATTCCTAGAACATGCCCTGCTCTGGACATGCTGTTCCCTGTGCAGTTCTCCCACTCGTAGGCTGGCAAGCTCTATGCATCCTTCAAGACTCAGTTTGTAAATCCCTCCCTTTGTGAGGTCTTTCTGGTAGTCTCATTCCATCACACTATCCCTGTACCTTGTACAATACCTCTGTTATGACATATATCTCCTCACCGTAATTTGTGGGAAATTCTTCCCCTCCCCCAAATAAGGTTCACCTCTAGTTAATGGAAAACTGATGGGGTCACCCCATCACTCTTCATCTTTGGAGTCCTCCTGGGCAGGGAGAATAGGTATCAGTAGTATGGCCTCAAAAGATTTCTTACTTTAAGTTCAGAGAGGACTTGAACACACTGAGGGGCTGCTCCAGAGCTTATTCCATTGACTGTGTCTCTTACACAGTCTGATGTCACATGCTTTCCTAAGTAAGTACCTTTGATGAATTGAAAAGAGCACCTCAGAGAACAACATATAAGACACTCTGCCTGGGGAGAAAGACTCGCAGGGCCAAGTAAACTTGCCAACGATTCATCGTTTTGCTGAGGCAGCAGCTTTTCTTGTCATGAGCTGACGACTTCCTCTGGCCTATAGATGTCATGTTAAAGTTTAACAATATCTGGAGTGTACAAAGGAAGAACAAGATAGGGACTTCCCTGGTGGTCCAGTGGGTAAGACTCCACGCTCCCAATTCGGGGGGCCCGAGTTCGATCCCTGGTCAGGGAACTAGATTCCACATGCTGTAGCTAAGGTCTTGTGTGCTGCAACTAAGACCCGGCGCAGACAAAATTTAAAAAAATTTTTTTAAATTGATAAAAGCCTTTGGGGGTATAGAAAGAGTGCATATGACCTCTCGTGTTACACCCAGCTCCTGCCTCAGCTCCCCCATCTAGCTTGGGATTGGTTACCAGCTGATCTCTAATCTCTTGGATAAAAGATTTGAAAATGTTCTGATCCAAAAAAAAACCTAAAAGAAAAGTAAGAAGAAATCTGGATTTAAATGCTGCTTATTTCTTCTTCATCATCTTCAAGTATTGTCGACTAAATTACTGCTTTCCTATTAGGTTTTGAGGATTTTTCCCCTTTGCGTATCCTCATGGAGAAGGCTGGCATCTCCACTTTTTTCCAGCAGGAGTGGTTTTCTGCTTGAAGCAGGCCAATAGTGCCCAGGTCTAAGAGATCTAAAGAGTCAGAAAAAAATTCAAGCGATGGGCTTAGCTATGTGTTTAGACAGAGTCAGAGGGTTATAAATCCAACCTAAAGCTGCATAGAAGTATGGAGCTGTAGGTTGCTTCCACAGGGGACATATGAGAAAAATAGAAGGATGGGAGTTCAGCATAATGGAAGGAGTGTGAACTTTGGGGCAAGGTAGGCCTGGATTTGAGCCCCATATATTAGTTGTGTGGTCTTAGATATGTCATTTAACTCCACTAAGCCTTGGTTTCCTCTTTTGTAAAATGGGATTAATAGAAACCTTCGTTATGGAATTGTTAGCATCAGAGAGAATGCTTGAGGAATGCTTTGCATATTTCTCTTAAGAAATGGTAGTTATGATTTGGGGTTTGTGTTGAGAGTGATATGATAGACTCTGATGTTCCACCCAATCCCCCGGGAGTGCTGTTGGCAGTGGTCTACATCCAGTGACTGCTCAAGCAGGAGTATACAAGGCCTAGCTATTTTGGTTCAACTTGAAATAACTCTGAAGGACCATTCTAGCTCCAGAGCTCTCATAGTTCAGCCAAGTCGACACTAGGCCTGCATTGCAGCTCACCTTCTCATATCCAATCCTATGTTATTAATCACCCGTTGATCTGAAGCCCAAAGAAGATCCTGGGCACCTTGGCTGGGTGTCGGGAAATATTTTAGAAAGGCAGGCAAAGCATCAGAAAAACTGTGAGGGAAAGAGGAAATACCTAGAGACATGTGGAATTTGCCTATGGGAAGGTGTCTGATAATTTACAGAAATTAAAAACATCCTAAATCCTATTCCACGTGATCCCAGGAGCATGAAAGTGTTTTCCAATATCAACTTCCTGAAAGGAACTTGGCTCTGAGATTCACATCAATATAATTACACATATGTAATGATTAGTCTTTTCCAGTATTGAACTTTTAATTCCCTTTTCAATGGCAAGGACCCAGCTAGAGACCTTCCTGGAAGCAGAGCTGTGTTACCCTTTCCCATGACTGTGTGTGGGTGACCAAGCAGTTATTTTTGGAGCCGAGCTGTACTGCAGGCCACTTTCCGTTGCCTGGTGGCGTTTAGGCTGGGAGCCCCTTGTACCATTCAGGTGCAGCCTGTGGAGTTAGAATCAGGAGGCCGGACAAAAGGCAATACTTGGGACTCCAATCCTGGAATAATTTCTAGAGTTAAGTTTGACTCTGCTTTGGACAGGGACTCCATCTCCAGGAGCAGTCTTATCCCAACATGATCCTTCTCTGTTCTTTCCTACACTGATTTCACTGGGTATTAGGAGTGGAAGACCCAGGAGGATCTCGTCAGGGAAGATGAGCTACTGCTAATCTTCAGCTAATAGCCTGGTCATATCATTTAGTAGCTAATCAACCAACACTTCCTGAGGATCAGGTACAAGGCCCTGGGCTGTGCACCATGAGCGCAAACACAGGGGAGCACACTTCTGCCTCTCCTGGTAACAGACAGGCATGGGGACATGAACATGGAGAGGCAGCATGGTACACATAGTGAGTGCCGGGAGATTGGAGGAAAGAAGATGGCTTTTCCCAAGTCGCTTTTTCAGATGTCTCTAAATCCCATGTCTCTGTAGTCCTGAGAATGCTCAGGCAGTGCCTTGCCCATGGGAGGCCCTCGAGAGATAGTGTACTGAGTTGAGCATTTTTCCCAGTGGTTTGTCATCCATTTTTTGGCCTTCAAATGACACAATATTTAGTTTGCAGCAGATGTGCAAAATTTTTTTCAGTGGTGACTTCTCTACGCTGCCGTACAGCCCTCAGGGGACTCTTGGTCTCAGTATTGGTGGCCTTGCTGTGCGGAGGCACAGAGATGACAGGGACGTGCCAGACACCTTGGGAGTGCTGCTGAGCTCAAGGCTCCCGCCTCTCCTGCATTCACCCCTACTCTTCAGGCCGAAGAACTGCTGAAGGAGCTCTGACACACGTCCACAAGTCTTGCCACCTCTGTTTGCTCTCTCCACCATAACTGCAAGGCCTAGACCGTGGTTTCACCTGATGTCCTGGGGAGGTGATCACCCCACCCCACCTCCAGTGCATGTGAGGAGATACATTTCCAAGCCCAGGAATTATTCATAGACCAAGGAGGTACCTGTTGCTGCTCAGCCACTGAAGTAATTATATCTGGAAGAACCCTCAGGAAACTTAAGCTCAGGGACTGGGAGGGCACTTACCTCAAAGCACATCCTTGACTTTCACCTCAGCCCAAGTTCAGAGGCTCTGCCTCCAGGCAGATTTAGGATAGTGTGGGATGAGGTTGGAAGGAACACCTTATCAGCCCCTTCCCATCTCTGTCATTCTCTATCCCTTCTTTATTAGACAGTTGAAGAGTTCTCAATCTTATATTCAGGGTCATGCAAAGAAAACTTCATTCCCCTCCCCAACCCCAGACTATCACCCCTAAGGCCCTTTCATACAGAAATTCAGGAGCCCCACTGCCGCCTGGGATGTAGCCTAGGAAACAGTGGGCCTGGGGAGGACAGAGGAAGGCACAGCCTCAGCATCCAGCCTGAGAAGATCCTGCAGCAGTTCCCTCTGTGTGAGGCCAGAGGTGTGCACTGGAGGATCTAAGAGGATTTTTTCCGTAGTTCACAGCGGAATGTAAAATGACCAGACTCACAGTGGGATGATAGTTTCACAAAATGGTCTTCACTGTCTGAAGGCTGCTAGAGGCAGTTTCCAGAATTGAATGAATTCTGTTTAGTTACTCTTCCCATTTACTTTGAGCAATGGCCCTGAGTTTTTCAAATTAATTAAACTAGCGATAAATGTCTTAATAAACATCTACCTTGTAAAGCTACCTGATTACCCTTTTTTGGTTTGTTTGGGTTTGTTTTTTTTTTTTTTCACTTATTTTATCCTCACTTAAGAGAAGATGGACCTGGAGTGTGATTACTCTGGTCAGCTAAGAAGAGAATCAGAGGCTCTGGGCACATGAAGGCATAAAGGGACACAAGGTCATTTACACAGAGGGAAACTGAGACTCAGAGAAAGAAATGACTTGCCCAAATTCTCTTGGGCTCAGAATTTGCCTTTCCTTACTCCCTCACGTCCCTCCTACCCCAAACTCCCTGCTCAAAGCTAAACCCAGAAGACTTTCCTCCCTGGCATGGAACATCCTCAGGGCACCTATCCCAAACCCATCTACTTCCCCACCCACTGATGGAGGAACATCTGGATCCTCGCCCAGGAAAGAGAAAGGAGGAGGCTGGTCATGACAGCCAAGACGGAAGTCTGACTGAGAACCTTAAAGAGCACAGATACAGGAAGGGGGCAGCCCCCAGCCCACCTGCTTCCTAGACGAGAGACCCTAGAGGCCAGGAGAGGAAATGTTCTGGAACAGACTCCCTGCCACTGATGGCAAAACTGGGGTGAGAAGGGAGCTCTTTCTCTGAATTAGGTTTGATGATACCTGCCAGCTTTATTTTCTGATGATGTAGCTCATGGCAAAAGGGCAGTGAATTTTGTGCTACTTGGCCATTGAAAGTCAATGGTGACTGGGGACTTGAACTTTCCAGCCAGAACCAGGCAGCTGCCCACTGTCATGAAAGGTAGAGTTTGAAAATCTGGCAGGAAGGAGCAGAACTCCTCTGTAGTATGGAACCCACAAGCCTAGTGCTCTGAAGTTGGTACTCTTGGTACGTGAGAACATGAAAACTGAATAAAAAGTGAGAGTTGTAGGACTTCCCTGGCGCCTTCCAATGCAGTGGGTGCGGGTTCGATCCCTGGTCAGGGATCTAATATCCCACATGCCTCACGGCCAAAAAAAAACAAAGCATAAAACAGAAGCAGTATTGTAACAAATTCAATGAAGACTTTTTAAATGGTCCACATCAAAAAAAAAAATCTTAAAAAATAAATAAATAAACGGAGCACTTAAAAAAAAAAGTGAGAATTGTACTGACAAAGCAGGAGCACAATTCTGGAGTGGTATTTGTCTTGGAGTTCAAATATCCACTTTTTCTCCCCCTTATCCCTGCAGTCCTTGCTCCGAGAGCTGCTAGTGACCAACAGGTGCTGGAGAAGGGCGGATCTAGTCCCATGATCCCCAGACCATCAGCATGGGCATCACCTTGACCTTGTTAAGCCCCATCCCAGACCCAATGAGCCAGATACTCTGGGAGAGGGGCCCAGCATTCTGTTTTAGCAACCATCCAGGTGATTCCAATGCAGGCTCCAGTTAGAACCACTGGTCCAGAGCCTGGTATGGTTCTGAATTTGTTTATTAAGGAAACTATTTTCAAGAGAGCTAGCCATTGCCTCCTACCTTACCTCCCCGCTCCATCCCCCTCCACCACTGGGACAGCTGCTCCTGGGAGATCTGGGGTTTGCCCTATTGCTTTCCCAGGCCTCAGCATTTGTAAAATAAACCAGCTTTCCACCACCTGCTTGGTTCCTGGCCCCAGCTGTCTCACTCCTCTCCTGGGACTTCCAGTGAGGTTGTCTCCCCTTAAATGGTGGGAAGGGGGTCATTCATCAGTGTGGCTTTGTACCATCAGTGGGACCACAGACCAAGAGCCAGGCCCTGGACCCTACCTCAGAGGCTTCTCTGCTCTGATGAGAGACTTTTCAAGGGAGGCCCTGGCTGTCCTTCTCAGGAGAAGCAATGAGAATGACCTGCCTGGTCCTAGCTAGGGACACCAGCAGCTGTGAGTGACTGAGTGAGCTCTGGGGAACTTGGGACTCCAATCCAGGAGCTGTGAGCTCTACTTGTTCGTACCTCCCGCTTTACCTGCCAGCAGGATGGGCAGTCACCTGCGGACTGCAGGGGGAAGAGTCTGGAGCTGCAGTTCGCTCTTGTAGCTTTAATGCCAAAGAGAACCAGTTATCGTCTTTGAAAGAGATTGGGGCTCTGGAGTAACTTAAATACACTCTTCCAATTTTTTTTCTTTTTATTCTAATTAATGCCAAGGCATTAAAAGGTATGGTGGCTGTTGGAACTGTGTCATGTCTTATCCTCCACCACACTCAGTCCTTCCTGAGTGTTAGGAGCATGTCAAGAGCGTATCAGAAGAAGCTCTGCCTTTGTCCCCATGGAATTAAATACAGCTGCTAGGCCTCTGAGGGCTTTGGGTTGATGGCATATATTTGATATTTTATACTTTTCTTCTGACCTAGTCTGGGGAAAATAGCCTTGGGATATGGAGAAGATGCAAATCTGTGCCTTGAGAGCCCTGCGGGGCAGATTTCCAAAATAGTGGCCAACCCCATAAGCTCGGGGACACTGCACAGGTGGACGTGTAGCCAGGATCCACCTGAGCATTCTTGTCCAGGGAGGACTGGCTTCTGTGTCGTGAGTGCACAGCCTCGTTGCTAAGGCCGTGTTATGTTCAAGTCTGTTCAGCCTAAGGGAAGAAGAGGTCACAGGAGGCAGAGGAGGTTGGTAGGGAACATACACAGGGTTTTTATGTGTATTATGTCTCTTGTTTTGAGCCTCACAATAATCCTTTGAGAGATGTAGTGTTAATCTTGTTTTGTAGCTAAGGAAACAAGCTCAGACGGATTAAGGGACAGGTCTGAGGTCACAAGCTGAGAAGTGGCAGAGCAGGGCCTTGACTCCAAGCCCAGGGCTCATCCTCAGTGAACCTTCCCAGGGCCCTTGCCCTCTCTGCTCTCTTTGCCTTCACGTCAACTCCAAGGCAACGTGAGTGACCTGATAGGGTAATTGAAAAGGAGACTGCACCAGGACTCAGAAATCCTGGCCTCTTCATTGTGGGATGTGTCCAGCCTAGAACCCACCACATTTGTTGGTACTGGCCAATAAACAGTTTTCTGCTGAGGGGCAAGGAGACTGGGGGAAAGGCTGCAGGATTATGAGAACCAGTGAGGGTGCTGAGCTTGACCAGGTGCTCCTGACCCTGGCCACCCAGGCCGCTCCCCTTAACCCCAGAAATTCCCAGGTTTGACAAATAGCATGTGCATTTGCCCTTTGCAAAAGAAAAAAAAGGCAATAAAATGTGTTGTCAGACTGTCTTTAGGGTTGGGTGCAAGGGGATGTCTAATGTATTTCCTTTTAAAGTAATTTATTTTACTGAAGTGTAGCTGATTTACAATGTTGTGCTAATTTCTGCTGTGCAGCATAGAGATTCAGTTATACATATATACATTCTTTTTCATATTCTTTTCCATTATGGTTTATTACAGGATATTGAATATAGTTCCCTGTGCTATATAGTAGGACCTTGTTGTTTATCCATTTTTATCCATTCTATATATAATAGTTTGCATCTGCTAATCCCAAACTCCCAGTCCTTCCCTCCCCCACCCCTCCTGCCCCCGGCAACCACAAGTCTGTTCTCTATGTCTGTGACTCTGTTCCTGTTTCGTAGATAAGTTCATTTGTGTCATATTTTAGATTCAAGTGATATCATATGGTATTTGTCTTTCTCTTTCTGACTTACTTCACTTAGTATGATAATCTCTAGGTCTGTCCATGTTGCTGCAAATGGCCTTATTTCATTCTTTTTATGGCTGAGTAGTATTCCATTGTATATATGTAGCATATCTTCTTTATCCATTTATCTGTCGATGGACATTTAGGTTGTTTCCATGTCTTGGCTATTGTGTGTAGTGCTGCTATGAACATAGGGGTGCATATATCTTTTTGAATTATAGTTTTGTCTGGATATATGCCCAGGAGTGGAATTGCTGGATCACATGGCAACTCTATTTTTAGTTTTTTGAGGAACTTCCATACTCTTTTCCATAGTGACTGCACCAATTTACATTCCAAGGGGTTGTCTATTTGCCCCAAAATGCTGGGCTTTTGCTGTGTTGGGTCTTCATTTCTGTGCAAGCGCTTTCTCTAGTTGTGGCAAGCAGGGGCCACTCTTCATCACGGTGCACGGGCTTCTCACTATCGCGGCCTCTCTTGTTGCGGAGCACAGGCTCCAGACGCACAGGCTCAGTAGTTGTAGCTCACGGGCCTAGTTGCTCTGCGGCATGTGGGATCCTCCCAGGCCAGGGCTCGAACCCGTGTCCCCTGCATTAGCAGGCAGATTCTCAACCACTGCGCCACCAGGGAAGCCCGATGCTGGGCTTTCTTTACAAATTATCTGAAGCAACATTGTAGGCATAGTTGTATGAGAGGGTGTGTGTGTGTGTGTGTGTGTGTGAGAAAGAGAGAGAGAATATGAGCTTCACACAAATACAAAGTGTTGAGTTTTTTTCTAACAAGCCTGGCTGAGTTTTCAGTAATTCTATAGCTGTGATATGATTAGTCCACTGAGATATTCAGCACTGGCTGGAAAAATACAACCCAAATTTATTCAATCAATAGCAAGAAACAGTGATGCTTCTAAGAGTCACTTTACTGTAAAAGTGGCCTCACCATGAGAAAGATAGACGAGTTTGCTTTCCTTCAGGCCCAGCTCAGGTTTTTTGTCCTTCTGGTAACTTCACTGGGTACAAGGAATCCACATAGGAATAGGGATGCCTTGACTCTTGAAGCATCGTCACTGATATCTCAGTACGTCTAGCTCTCTCGTTAGCCCTGCTCTTACAAGCTCTACGACAGCGGGTTTGAGGATCTGCTCAGAGGGTCTTAACTGCCCTTGTTGAGTCTGGCTTGGACCATCTGTGCTAACAGAACACGTAGTCCTCCCTCCCATGCCGTTGACTTGCACACAGTGCCCTCCACGTTCCAGACGGAATGTATTTTGCCTGCCCCACGTGCATGTCCTCTGCCTACCACACCATGTGGCGCCGAGCTCAGCCAGTACTCTGACCCAAGCAAGGACTGCCAACAGGGCTCCCTGAGGCCCCCATGCCTGGCATCTGAACCTACAGATATCTATTTGCATCATGAAAAGCACCCAATTCCCTCAGTTTGCATGTAGAATGGCTGGTTATTGGTGCAAGAAAGTGCTGCGTTTGTTAAGGACTAGCTGGGGCCAGTGCCTGCAGGAGTCTGGGTGACCACTGTTCCTCTCTCCCTCTGAACTCTGCCTTCCCTCCTCAGGGCCAGACCTCTCCCCCACGAGCCACATGGCCACCTGGCTCCAGGGCAGCCTCCTGGTGCTACAGTCTAGGTACCAAGTACCTGCACGGGCCGTATCGTTCCCAGCCTAACTGCCGAGCTCTAGAGTCCATCTCCTCTGAGAGTAGGGAGCGAGGGCCTGCACGGGGCTAAGCTCTGGCCCTGCTGCACTGGGGGCAACCTGCTATACGAGACAGTACAGCTGCATTTCTCCCTGCAATTACCCACCCTCGTCTTCTACCAGAGCAAGCTCGCTGCTTTTCTAGCCGCAGCCTCAGCAGTTCCTGGGCAGATTTTGTTGGTTTATGACTAAGCAAGAAAAGTGGGCTCCTGGGCCAGAAGCTCAGCAGGAGTTCTGTCCCTTCAAAGAAAATGGAAATTGGCATGGAAGGTGCAGAGTTTAAGAAATCTGGGGCCCTGCTGTTAGCATTCGTGCCCCTCTCCTCCCTGTGCCTCAGGTTGCTTGTAGTGTGCAAACACAGGGGCAGGACTGCACCCCAGTGATTGATTCACACTTCTCGGCTCAGCGTACTCATGCCCTGAGAAGATGAGCTAATGTGGCTGTTCCTCTGTGACATTAAAGTGCTTTTATTTTATATATATATATATATATATATTTTGACTGCTTTGGGTCTTCGTTGCTGCGTGCGGGCTTTCTCTAGTTGCAGCGAATGGGGGCTACTCTTTGTTGCGGCAGCGGGCTTCTCATTGTGGTGGCTTCTTGTTGCGGAGCACGGGCTCTAGGTGCACGGGCTTGAGTAGTTGTGGCACATGGGCTCAGTAGTTGTGGCTCGCAGCTCTAGAACGCAAGCTCAGTAGTTGTGGCACGCGGACTTAGTTGCTCTGCGGCATGTGGGATCTTCCCGCACCGGGACTCGAACCCGTGCTCCCTGCATGGGTAGACGGGTTCTTAACCACTGCACCACCAGGGAAGTTCCGACATTAAAGTGCTTTTACACGGCATGTGCTCCTGAACCTGGCAGACGGCTGCACGCACATGCCCTTAGATGACACGTATAAGGAAAGCCAGGAGGTCTTTGGCCTACAAGAAGTGTAAATGTAAAGTTAACACAGAATAGAGGCTAGGATGCCATCCCACCCCTAGGGTGCTGGGTGCCTTGTCCCTCCCTCTCAGGCCCCCAAGGACAACTTGTTCAGCTCTTGCTTCCTCCCCCAGGCACCCCCCATCCTGGCATGGCCTTTCCACACCCCCAGACTCTTGTGCTTTTGGAGGGCAGGTGCCCACCTCCTGCAACCCTCCATCTCCCCTCTGCCTTCTTGAAGGGCCGTGAAACCATGGCCAGCTCCCCTTTAACTGCATGTGGCCCAGGATCTGAGAAAGTTGTGATGGCTCGTGCCCTCTTCACGACTCAGGTAGTTTGCACTTATAATCTACCTGCCTCACAGGTAAACTGGATTGAATAAGGTAAGGCCCAGTGAGTGGGGAGCTTTCTACATGTTAGCTCCTCTTATTTGGATGCACCATGCCAGAGTCCCTGGGATTGAACCTGTGATGGGTTTTAAAAAAGCAGGTCTCCTACCCAAGGGTATTGACTGTGAGGCGGAAAATGCAATTAACCTTGACTGGTTTAGGTCACTGGCCCAAGCCTGCTTACTGCTTGCTGCCTCAAGTGCCTTCCCTAAAGAACAGACAAACCGTAGAGAACTAGAACGAGGCCCTCCAGGAAGGAGCACCAATATGAATTCTCCTGACCTCTGAGTTTCACAGTGATTCTAAGGGGCTCATGAATCATTCTGGGCACCACAGAGAGAGAATTAAAAGGACGCATGTGTACGCACTATTGTTTTCAAATGTGTAGGTGCTATTCATAAAATGTAAATTTTTTTTTTTAGATGGGTGCTTAATATGTTATTTTGACCCACTAATGTCCTTGTGAAGAGAATAACCTCCGAGGTTTAGCTGGATTTGGGTGCCCTGCCTGAGCTCGCTTGTCCTGAAGATAAACGGCCTCAGGCTTGGAGCCCCAACTTTGTGACCAAACAGTAATCACCTGTCAGCGTGAGTGCCTGTTTCTCCGGTATAATCAATGGCACAGCATTGAGCATACAACACATGGGTTAGCATGGCACCAGGGCAACTGCCAGCAAAGGGAAAAGGAGACAGAACTCACTGGATTCTGCCGTCCCACCAAAAGAGAAAGCTGGCTGCCAGAGAATATTCCAGAAAGCCCCAACTTAAGGCAGGGAGACCACAGAGAGGGAATCCTAGGACATGGCTGGCATCTGGAAGTGCAAAGCCAGGAAGTTTTAAATTCCTAAACCCTAGGCCCTGCCAGAGGCTTGCTGTAGGAACCACCACGAGGGTCCAGCTGAATGTGACTTTCTCCCCAAAGACTGCCTGGGGCCACTCCACCAGCCACAGGAGTGGGTGCTCCAAGGGAGGGGTGATTGCAACTCTGTGTGAAAGGTGTCCCAGCAGCTCTCAGTAGATCCTGCCTTTGTGTTTCTTCTGGGGTTTTAAACTTCATGGGATTCTGCTCTAAGGAGGAGCTCTGCTCCTACCTCTCTCCCTTCCTTCCCTCCAGCCTTGGAGACACAGCAAGGGAAGATGCTTGTCTTCATTAGTCTCCACGAGAGCCTCGTAGCTCAAAACCATGCCTCCACCACGGGTAAGTGGGAACCTGAGGGAACTCTGACTTCATGGTGGGGAGCAGGGGTTTCACCAGATGCTGAGAAATAATGATAAAAAGATACTTTTTCACTGATAATGGGAATGTACAATGGGATGTGTCTTTTTTTTTTTTTTTTTTTTTTTTTTTTACAACTACCTGAAGAGAAAAGCCATGCTTCCTTTATCTTTTTGTGAAGTGGAAGAACTCTGAGGTTGGATCTGCTGAATTTAATATCCTTACCAGCTAAGAGCCCCACAAGTGTATTTGAGCCGCCAACCCATGAGTATGAGTTGTTTTTGTGGAAGACATGATTCTTTTTTTTTTAACATCTTTATTGAAGTATAATTGCGTACAATGCTGTGTTAGTTTCTGCTTTATGACAGTGAATCAGCTATACATATACATATATCCCCATATCTCCTCCCTCTTGCGTCTCCCTCCCACCCTCCCTATCCCAACCCTCTAGGTGGTCACAAAGCACCGAGCTGATCTCCCTGTGCTATGCGGCTGCTTCCCACTAGCTACCTGTTTTACATTTGGTAGTATATATATGTCCATACCACTCTCACTTTGTCCCAGCTTACCCTTCCCCCTCCCCGTGTCCTCAAGTCCATTCTCTATGTCTGCGGGAAGACATGATTCTTATCAAAAGTCCATGTGACTTCTATCACAGAGGCACAATTTCCCCATGGCTGCCCCAGGCTTCTGCTAATATGGCTGTTGTATGTAAGGAAGCGAACTTCTTCAACCATTAAAACTCACACCAGGAGGGACAAATTAGGAGTATGGAATTAACAGATACAAACTACTATTTATAAAATAGGTGAGCAACAGGGATATACTCTATACCGCAGGGAATTATACCAATTATCTCATAATAACCTGTAATGAAGTATAGTCTGCAAAAATACTGAATCACTATGCTGTTCACCTGAAACTAACGTAATATGTAAATCAACTATACTTCAATTAAAAAAAAAACAAAACTCACCCCAGCTGATCACAGTGTAGTAGCCAGCTTGGTGCAAAGGACAATTTGTAGAGAAAAATATTCATAATATGCAACTGTCTCTTAGTATTCCATTTCAATTGCTTTGAGAGAGATAACAGTACAGGACATGCTGCTTGAGACAGGGTTAAGCATATTTTCTCTGTTCCCAGAAGAACCTTAAAAATGACTTTAAACTCTTCCCACACTCTGGGGCATCAGTAAGGAAAGAGTTGACAGCCCCTGCCCACAGTGACAGTTGTTGATGGAGTCTTTCATTTGTGACCCACTGCCCTGAAGTCCCAGCGTGATTCATAGCAAGGCTCTGTCGTGAGAGTAGCCCTTTCTGGTGGGAGACCGAAGGGTGTTAAGAATGAGGCCCGCTGCCTCAAGGTTATGTTGTGGGCGGGAGTGCAAGGCCAGCAGAAGAGGAGGGAGGTCCCCACATGGCACCACCTTCTTTAGTTGAGCTGTCCACTTGCTCATCCTTCCAATCCTGCAAGGATAAGCTTCTTAAGATACTTACTGAGAGATTTGATATCCTGCCCTAGTTCTCCTTGGAAAGTATAGGGTGAGCTGGCAGAAGGGACAGAGGTGAGGGGTAAACCTTTTGAGGTGGTCTTAAAGATCTGTCCATTCCAGGAACAGGGCCAGGTCCTTCTGTAATTACCCATGGCCTTGGGCCTTGTCATAGGTGAGATAGTTTGGATCTTATAAGACCACCTTGATTTGCATGCAGAATTAAACACAGATCCACCAGAGATGAGCCTCTCAGCTGAGCTGCAGAGACCACTGGGGACAGGCCCAGAGATGCCATCTTGCAGAGCTCCAGCTGTTCTGACACTTCCCTGCAAGTCATTCTCCCAGCTCATCAGAGATACTCAGGCAGGTCCCTGAGGAGAAGGTTATGGGTTTAGAAGTGGCCTAATTTCTTGACATTTTGTGAAACGTTTTAGCCACCCCTCCGCCTTCTATCCATTGATTCAACAAATAATTATTGAGGACATACCTGCCATATGCCAAGCCCTGTGCTACATTCTGGGGGAGGGCTCCTCCCCTCATGAAAAGTGTGGTGTAGAAAGGGAGCAGATGATAAATAAGTAAGCAAATCAACACGATAATGACAGACTGTTGTCAGTGCCATGAAGGAAATAAACAGGATAAATAAATGAGATAGCCAGTGACAGGGAGGGGCTGTTCTGTAGGGAAGGACCTCTCTGCAGCAAAGACGTTTGAGTTGAGACCTCAAGGAGATGAAGAGCTGGAGGGAGGGCATCCCAGGCAGAGGGGATACAAAGACGCAGAGGCAGAAAAGCCTTGGCATGCTCGGGAGCAGAGAGACGGTGGCCGGAGAGTGGTGAGAAGAATGATTTGGGGTGAGTTCAGAGAGGAGGCAGGAGCCAGGTTGTGTAGGGCCTTGGAAGCCGCGGTCAGAGCTTGGATTTTATCCTGAGAGCAAGAGAAGCCCCTTGCTGACAGTGTTACGCAGGAGCGGCAACGTAATTAAAGATCACTGTGTGCTCGCTGCAGTTAGAAACTGTGAGGCATGTCTATATGTGCTGCTATAGAAAGAGTCACAAGATACCCTACGTGGGGGAAAATCCCAAGAAGCAGAATACAGTATAAAATACGCTGCTGGGCTTCCCTGGTGGCGCAGCGGTTGAGGGTCCGCCTGCCGATGCAGGGGACACGGGTTCGTGCCCTGGTCTGGGAAGATCCCACATGCTGTCTGGAGCCTGTGCTCCGCAACGGGAGAGGCCACAGAGGTGAGAGGCCCGCGTACTGCAAAAAAAAAAAAAAAAATATGCTGCTAATGTCTTTTTAAAACAGGAGATGTATATGTATATAGGCTTGCCCGTGCATAAAATAACCACAAGGAGCTGGTGAGGGTTTGCTTCTGGGGGTGGGGAACTGCAGCATAGGGTGAGTGAGGTAAAAGAGAGACTCTTCATAGTATATTCTTTTGTATGTTTGAATATCTTACTATGTGCCTGTATTACTTATTCATTAAAAAAAGACAGTTTGTCTAAACTGTGGTCACCCTGGCCGCCATGTGGAGAAAGGGTGAGCACAGAAGCAGAGGACTGGCTAGTGGGCTCTGGCCGTGGTCCAGCTGAGAGGTGGTGGTGGCTTCACCTATGGAGTTGGTGATGGGGATGGAGACAAGCCAGAAGATGCTTGATGCACTTTAGAGGCAGAGCCAGCTGGGCTTGGTGTGTTCCACACGACAGTCCAGAGGAAAGCTGTGTGCCTTATAGGTGGGAACTGGGCCTACCTGACTCTATCTGCCTTCTCTGACATCTTTGTGGAAGGAAGGGTTCTTGGGCTCCTTCCAGGTGCTGAAAGCCTCCGAATTCCTGAGAATGTTGAATCCATCACAATATGGAGCACATAGTTATGGACATGTGCCCCTTTCACATCCTCATGCAACTGTTACAAACGATTTTTAATGACCATCAAAACAAAGTTATACTGAAGAAGCCCGCCCATTTCTCAATGGAGCTTGCTTTCTTTGCAGAGAGATGCCAAAGGCCAATACCTGTTTGACCTTCTTTGCCACCACCTGAATCTGCTTGAGAAAGACTATTTTGGGATCCGCTTTGTGGACCCTGATAAGCAACGGGTAAGTCAATATTCAAAGCACAGATGGAGGAGAGGGTTGGTCAGTAAGCCCGAGGCCCTGAACTGTCTGTCACTCATGTTCAGAGTTTAGTGGCAGGAGTCGAGGACCAACCGGACCCTGCAGTTTGGTGTCATCTCTTCAGATCATATTGTGAGACCTGGAAGACCCCATAGCAGAGCTCAGCTGGAGTGATTTTTTAGATGCTGAAATGGCAGCCTCGAGAGCTAAAGTGATTTGCCCAAAGCTGCCCAGTTAGAGTCAGGGCAGCTGGGCAGGTGTTGTGGTCTCAGAGCCCAGGTCACAGGCTGAGGCTCTCCTACCCCTGTCTAGTAACTGGGCTGATTCGCCTTGTTCTGGTTAGGAAGGGTCTCACCTAAGTGCCACAACAACCCAATCCGGGCAGGACAGAGATGGAGCCGAACAGACGTGGGCTTTTCAGCCCTTGCAAATCCTGCAATTCTTGTTCTGCTCTACACAACGTGGGCGGCTCTACAGACACAAGGCATTGATGAGGACTGTGATATTCTGCACAGATACAGGAACAAGGCCACTGACTACCCCTCCAGCTTCATCTCCCCGACCGTCTCCACCCTGCTGTGGCCCCGCCAGACGATACTGTGGCTCTCCACACACGTCAGTCTTCTCCTCTTCAGAGCCTTCACCTGTACAGTTCTCCTCTGGAACATCACTTCCCCTTTCCTCACTTCTCTACTCTCCACACTTTCATTCTGGCTAACTCCTTCTCACATGTAAGGTCTCAGCTTAGGCTTTGACTTCTTCCCGGAAGCCTTTCCTAACCCCTACTCTGGCTGAGGGGCCCCTCTGATGTGCCCCCATGTGCCCTGTTCTACCCCTTTTGCAGTAGAACTTGTTACACCATGCTGGTATTGCCTGTTTGATTACCTGTGTTCCTTGCAAAACTATGAGTTCCATGAGGGCATGGACTTTATCTCATTCATCACTGTAACCCACGGAACTAGCACAGGGCCTAGAATGCAGTGAATGCTCAATAAATATCTACTGAAGGAATGATGAGTGGGTGAGTTAGTGGGTTATAGTGCCATGTTCCTGCCCTCCACTTGCCCAGCTACCCTTCAGGCCCACACCTGCAGTTCCTATAACTTCCGTCCATCAGCACTTTGCTCGGTGTGGGGAGGTTCTCTCTGGCATCTCCACCAAAGTGGGAAAGTACGCAGAAGCATTCAGGCCTCACTGCCTCCCTTCTCCACACCCACTGTCGTCTACCATCCTCCAAAAGCACTGTCACCACGAGCCCCAGAGGGCCCCCCTTTCATGGGTCCACTCATTTTTTTCATAGCTCCAAACATGAGCTTCATCTCTGTCACCACTGGGGACCTTGGAGCCCCGGAGGGCACAGCCTCCCAGAAGTGCCCAGGGCCACAGGTAACTCCCTCTCCAGGCCAGAATCAGGTGGTGTTTTTTGTTTCATTCATTCATTCATTATTTGGCTGCGTCAGGTCTTCACTGCTGCTCCCAGGCTTTATTTAGTTGCAGCGAGCAGGGGCTGCTCTTCGTTGCGGTGCGCGGGCTTCTCATTGCAGTGACTTCTCTTGTTGTGGAGCACAGGCTCTAGATGCACGGACTTCAGTAGTTGCAGCACGTGGGCCCAGTAGTTGTGGCTCGCGGGCTCTAGAGCGCAGACTCAGTAGTTGTGGCGCACAGGCTTAATTGCTCTGCAGCATGTGGGATCTTTCCGGACCAGGGATCAAACCCGTGTCCACTGCATTGGCAGGCGGATTCCTAACCACTGCACCACCACAGAAGTCCCCAGCTGTTGTTTTGTTGTTTGATGCTCTGAGCCGCTGTGTCTCCGGGTCACATTTAGGGTTTTATGCTGAAGACTTGAGCTATAGGAAAGAAACCAAAGCCTGAATCTGTTTCCTTTGACAAGCCCTGCCCCACTTTGCTGCTGTGTTTCATTCCTCCTGGCTCAGCAGAATTTTGAGCATCACCAGTGTTTGAGGAGTGTTGAGGTCAGCCCCTCACCCTATAAAGGCCCCACTGTCTTGGCATAAATACTATCCTTAGCTCTGGACGATAGCATAAGACCTCCCAAAGTGCCATGACACCAGGCAGCTACATGTCCTCACATGCTCTAGGTGTCCATTCACTCTGTAATGGTAGACTCTTAGACTGTTTTTACAAAGGGGTTTTGTTGTTGTAGTTTGTTTATTTTGGGGAGTCAGAGCTGTTTCTCCTTAAGAAGAAAGACCAGTTACCCCAAGGTCTCTTCATGTCCCCAGAACAGTGGCATATGAAGAAAAAAGGGTAAAATGTATCCTGTTCATTATTTTTTAGTTGAGTCAGCATGTGCTTGAGGAGGATAAGAGAGTATTTGAGATGACAAAGAGCCAAAGGAGACAGAGAAAAATAAGGAAATGGGGAAAAGGAGAAATAAACTTTCACGGAGTGACTCCTTTGTGCCAGGCTCCACGCTGGGCACAAACCTAGATCTTTCAGCCAATGGACGTTGAGTGATGAGGTGTATCAGACACGAAGCTAAGAGCTTCACATGTGTTATTCGATCCTTACCACGAATGAGATGAGTATCTGCAGTTATAGCATCCATTCTCCAGATGAGTGGACAGTCTCGGACAGGTTATGTAACTTGCCCAAGGCAAGTGGCAAAGCCTGTCTCCTGCTCAGACCTGTCTGATGCCAGAGCCTGTGTGGTTTCTGGGGGTTCCATGCTGAATTCATACCCTATAGCCTATAAAGTGACATGATTCTGTGCTTTTATTGAGGGTTTAAGGAGAGCAGGGAGGCTTGAGAGGGTCCTTGAGAGCTGTGGGGAAATGGACCTGTAAAGAATCGTCCTAGATCTACTGATCACGATAGAGATGGAGGAGATGAGCTCCCTGCCCCCGCCGCCAGACCTCTTCCCCCGAGCACCAGTGGGGCAGAGCCCAGCGCTCACATCCATCCCATCATCGCTTGCTCTGCAGGGGTCTCCATGGGGTCTGGGATTTCTCTGGTCTCTCATGGAAGGGCTGCTCTCACTCCCCGTTCCCTGTTCCTGACTCAGGCCCTGGTCTCAGACGATTCTCACCCTCTCCTTCAAGCCCCCAGAGTCTGAAGATTGTACCTTGTACCTTGGCTCCTTCACCCAAATGCAGGAGGAAGCTCGGCTCTCTGAACCTTGTTTTTACTCTTCTCCTGACCCCTCCTCCCCAGTCCAGTGTTACCAATTTGCTAGTGATTCTGGGACCCAGATATAGGCAGACAGCTGCAAAAGGTTAACTCTGGCCATCACCATTTTTGGGGGATCCTGTCAAGATTTCTCTACCAGACCCTCTCTTGGACAAGCTTTCTCCCTTCTTTCCACCTGCTCCCAGAGTACTCCAGCCTCACTCCTTTCTGGAGCTCTCACTCCAGTACAAACTAAAGTCTTCTCTCCAGCTATTGCCAAGGGGAATAGCCTTTTGTCATTCAGCCTCTCTGCCTTCTGCTGATAATGGATCTATCATTGCACTTAGCTTCTATCTATCTTCGTTTATTTATGTTAATCTATCGGTCCAGTGCCTCAGGGCATTTAGTTTTCTGAGTCCCCAACACTTGCTGTGTTCTTTTCACTGTCCACAGTTCTGGTGTGCTCCACACAGACAGGCCTCCTCCACCTTCATAGGAATGGTCTGGAACCCCAGTTGTTTCCGTGCAGTTTCATCTCGTGCCTTTGCTTCCCTGTGAAGCCAAGCCGCGGTGGGCCGTGTAATGTGAGAAGGACCTCTTAACCACACTGAGTGGCTATAATGAGTTGCCAGCCTCGTGGGAACTCAGATCAGAGGAAGCAAGAGAGCAGGATGTCAGCCCAGATTATCCATGTGGAGCTGACGGAAGAACTGGCTCTTGGTGGGTCCATTAACTGTGTGACTCACGGCCCAGCCCAGAAGGTGAGAGCTGGGCATCGAGGGAGGCCATGATGCGTCTGCGTGGCCCTGCCTGCTTTCCTGGCACAGGGAGGACTCTGCCAGACGTTTTACTAAATAGAAGTAGTCAGAAAAGAGGGAGGTGTGGACCTGGTTCCTTCTCCTGTTCTACAGCTGCACATTGAACACTGAGCTGGGCACCAGTGATAGAATGGTAAACAAGACAGAGTTTTCTGCCCTCACAGAGCAGTGGTTTTAAGCTACTTCCAGATAATCAAACCCCAAATATCAGCAATTCTAGCTCTCTGCAAATTATCAAGGTTCCTGATTATCATAAAAGCAACAAACATCAATAGTGCATTTTATAAGGAATCCATGTAGAAGTGGGAAACTGATATAGAATGTTCTCGTTGCTTCCTTTCCCAAACGTAAGTACCATGGGAAAAAATGCATTGCTACTCTGTCCTGCCTCTGTGAAAATCCAGGGAAAACAGGATACTACACATTGGTTGTGGTTAGTTATCTTATGAGACTTAGATTTTAAACATCCCTGGATGCCAAGGAATCCAGAGTATGTATTCCCTAACACAAGGGTTGGCAATGCATTGCTCAGACAAAGATGAAATATACACCAGCCATCCCTGCC
Source organism: Kogia breviceps (assembly GCF_026419965.1). NCBI lineage: Eukaryota > Metazoa > Chordata > Mammalia > Artiodactyla > Physeteridae > Kogia > Kogia breviceps. The sequence continues at coordinate 87,573,761 of NC_081312.1, read as the reverse complement.
TTGTCAACATTTATGAAATTCCACCTGCCAGTGCTTTCTGGAGCTGCTACCAATAGCCTCTGTGTGTCATCCTGTCCCCACTGCATAACACAAACACAATCCATTAAAGGGGTTATTTCCCTACTAAAGCCAGGTGGAGCTCTGTCCCCATCACACATACGTGCATTCATCTGTGCCTACTGGCATGCCAGAAACATGGCTTGGAACTCTGGCGCCCTACGTTGGAAGGTGGCACTGCCAGGGAAGCCCAGAAATGGCATCTGAAGCTGGATCTCTTCCCCCCTTCACAGCTGGTTCCATGGGGAGCTTATTTCAGAAAATCATATCACTCTGTACTCTCCAAGCCTACATATCACAAGCTTCTGAGCTGCTTTCACCCTGGGCTACAATCTGTCTAGTTTTTTAAATTGAATAAAACAAGTTATATTTGACACTGCTTCTCATTAGGGCTTTCTTGTTCTGTGTTCTCTGTTTCAGCATTGGTTGGAGTTTACAAAGTCTGTGGTGAAGCAGTTGAGATGTAAGTATTGTCCATGAAAAGACGGAAGCCTCACCCCTGGGGAGGGTGGGAGGAAACCTCCCACTTGCAGTGAGTCTTGGGAATTTTCCACTGTTCTAAGTGTAAGTTGGGCCTAAACATATGAAGATTTTCTTCAGATGGTTCAGAGACCTGTGCATCCCAGTGGGGCGGGGAGCCCAGTCATCTTCCTGGGAAGGTCTCCCTGATGGGCACCTCTTTTTCTCTGCAGCCCAGCCTCCATTCACCATGTGTTTCCGTGTGAAGTTTTACCCTGCAGACCCTGCCGCCCTGAAAGAAGAAATAACCAGGTAAGGCTGAGCCCATGTCCCTCAGCCTCTAAGACTTGTTGGAGAGGATAGGAAAGAGGGACTGTAACTTCCTAGATCCTCTACTTTGGAAGCTCCCAACTCTGATAGGCAAGGGATTCTTCCTAAATATAGCCTTACTTCTATATTTCATTTCCACATGCTCTCTTTGCTCATCCCCTCGGCAGAATTGCAACGGAGCGAGCTTCTTTCCTTCAAGAATACTTCATCTTAAACTGGTCATCTGCAAAGGGGTCTGGAGTAATGAATTAATCAAAAGCATTTTTTTTCTTTTCCCAATGATGTGACCACCATGGATGTTTTTGGAGACGGCCGTGTTGCTGCTTATTTGGGGGCTTGAAATAGACTCCAGCACCCTAATGTACTTGGGAAATGGCAAAGCAGGACACTGAAAAACAAGCTGGGAAGCACTGAAGATTTTAAATCCAAGTGGGTGACCTCCCGTGTGCTTATGGATCGGGCCCGTGATAAACTCTTCATTGTGGGGATCGTGTTCTGGGGCAGGCATATATACATGGGATGAATCCTGTCTCATCCAGCACCACTTGGGGGTGAGAAAGAACCTCTGTGCCCACACCATCCTACAAGAGGGTCGATGAATTGGAGCTTCAAAGCTCCCCCAAGGGTTTTGTGTATCTAAGCCAAATTCACTCTAAAAGTCTGACCTCAGATTTTTTTTTTTTTTTTTTTTTTTTTTGCGGGCCTCTCACTGTTGTGGCCTCTCCCGTTGCAGAGCACAGGCTCTGGACGCGCAGGCCTAGTGGCCATTGACCTCAGATTTAGAACTCTCTGAACTGGGATCCTTAATTTTTATATTAGAAAGATGTAATTTGGACATTAGCAAAACCTGGATGTTACCTTGTAAAGGGTGGAGCCCTAGGTGAACAGATGATGCCAGGGAATCCTAGAGCCGAGGAGGAGACAGCCCTGCCAGCTCTGCTCCCCCTCCCTAAAGCCTTAGAGGCAGCAAAGATTGGGACGTGGCCATTGCCTGTGTAGAGACTGCTTGTCCTCTAAGGCCCTGAGATCTATTTCTAGATCCTGAACTCCACATGAGCCCCAGTGGAGGTTGAGGGGAATCTTGCGAAGGAATCAAAAGGATCAGGAAGGTTGTTTCCTCCAGATGCTCCCACCCGCCACCCACTTTAAAGCACTGAGGACAGTGAAGTGTGTAGTTACAACCAAGTCTCGTACTCCTTACTGGGCACATGGAAACTGCAGGCTCTGCTCATCCACGTGGAATTGGATGTGGCCCCTACTTTGCCTGTGAAAACCAAGCTCATCCATATTAATGAGCAATCCTGGAGCTTTAGGCAGGAGAGTGAGGGTAGAACCACTGTGTTTAACAACTTCAACAGAGAGGAGTTTTGGTAAAGCACTAGCCTGCCCTACTCATGACTTCCAGAGTGCTTGGCACAGTTCTGTACCTGCCCCTCCTTCCCCGCTTCCCTCCCCTTCCTCCCTTTCCTTTCCTCCCTCCGTCCCCGCCTTTCTCTCCCGAGAGAGGTGATGGTGCCAGGGCAGACCCAGAAGTCCACGCTCCTGTCCACGTGTCAGGGCAGATTTAACACATCTTTGTTGAGAGCCTAACACCTAGCCTCCTAACACCTCGCATCAGGATCACCTTTTCTGCACCTCACTGGACCAACAGTAAGGATGAGAGGGTTTGGTCTAACAGCTCAGAGGGCTCCCAGTGAGAACACGACAGACACACGGCTTTCTGATTTGATTAAAGGACAAAAATATATAGTTCTCTTGGCCCTTAGGACGAGGTCTTTTTTTTTTTTAAGATTTTGTTGATGTGTGGACCATTTTTAAAGTCTTTATTAAATTTGTTACAGTATTGCTTCTGTTTTACCTGTTGGTTTTTTGGCTGTGAGGCATGTGGGATCTTAGCTCCCTGACCAGGGATCAAACCCACATCCCCTGCATTGGAAGGCAAAGTGTAAACCACTGGACCGCTGGGGAAGTTCCAGGAGGAGGTCTTAACAATACAATTTTCTAAAACAAATGTCACTACATGATACTAATGTACAGACCCTCCTACCTCAGGAGCAGCATAGACTAGGAGGCTCAGATCCTGTTTCTGTTACTTCTTGGCTATGGGGCCTTGGACATAAAATATTTAACTTCTCTGACCTTCAGATCCCTTATTTATAAAATGAGGATAGTAATAGTACCTCCCAGCTTTGTTGGGAGGATTAACCACTACACGGGGTCTTGTACTTCTTAATACACCCCCAGGGAGCCTGGCACTGGGCAAAGACTCACTGTTTACTGCCAAGTCAATTACATGGTCCTTGGACCTCAGGGGCTCTGCATGGGGCACAATTACAGTTGGTTCTGGCTTTTCTCCCTTGTTTCTGTGATAATCCCCACTCTTTTTCTGTCCTAGCTAGAGTCCTAACACTTAAGCAGCTAACTTGTGAGAACTGGGAAAGCCATGGCCAGGCCTCTCTCCACGTCAGCAAACTTCAAAGACACTGGCAAGCATGTGAGCTCCTGCCCCTTCCGCATGCAACTGTGTCCACCATCCTCGACTATTTTCCCCTTGCTCTCTGCCTCACCGGCCTTCCTTCCCTAGAGTGCATTTTTTCCAAGAGTTGTCAGGTGTGTGGACCTCAGGGTGCCTGGGCCTGATCTGGAGTCCTTGTGCCTCCCTCTCCCTGAGGTGTTCTGTGGAGGCCCTGGGCTTCGTGGCATCTTTCTCCTCATTCACATCCCTGCTGCTCTTAAGAGAGTGGGTACCTGCCCCAGCCTCATTCGATACCCATAATTCATTACTGGCTTAGAGCTCTCCACCCCACCTTCCTGCCAAACTAATTTAGCTGTCAGTGTGTTTTTTTCCCTGGCAATATCAGTCCTAAATTTCGCTGCCGTCTCAGCTACTCCCATAAAGCCAGGCTGAGAGGAGGGGATGAAGAAGAACCGTGCTTCAATTTATCTCTTGGTCTCTTCCCAGATGATAAATTTAGTTGCCAAATCCTGATTAATCTCTTTTGTCATTTTTTCAATAAATAATAAATAGATTTTCTTGTCTGAGCTAGAGACAAGGCAGAGAAAATGGGGATTAGGCACCAGATTTAGCTTTTAACAAGGGCTGCAGGTGTTCGAACTCGTTGAAAGATCAAGTAATAGATGGAAACTGAGTGCACATGGGGCCCCACCTTCCAAGGAAGCAAACTGCCTGACACATGTTTGAGCAGGTGCTCAAAAAATGTGAATAGACTTTTCAGGTCATTTATTTTTTTAAAAAAAGTTTTAGAGTTTATAGGTAATGTATTCCATCAGTGAACATCACTTGAGCCTAGCTTAGGCTAAGATGGGTTGGCAAACTTTTTCTGTAAAAGACCAGATAGTAAGTATTTTAGGCTTTGTGGGCCATATGGTCTCCGTCTCAACTAATCTGTTCTGCCATTGTAATGCGAAAGCAGCCACAGACAGTACATACATGAATGAGCATGGCTGTGTTCCAATAAAATGTTATTTTATCTCAATGGGGACTCTGGCAGGTTTAGTGTGCCCATCCTGGAAGAAGGAATCAAAAAGATCTGAGTTCAAATCCCAGGTCATTCTTTAACCAGACATGTGACAAGGCAAGCAACAATATCTCTGATCACTTTCTTTACTCATCTATGAGACAGGGATAAAAACAGTAGTCACCTCATAGAATTGCTGAAAGAGTGCGTGTTAAACAGTACAGTGTGTGGCACACGGCATGCACTCAGTAGATCACTGCTATATTGTGTCTCTCTCCACTGGAATGTAAGCTCCATAAGAGTAGGAACTCTGCTTTGTTCTCTGCTGTATTCCCAGCACCTGTGGCTGTGCCTGGCACAATTGTGTGCTCAGAACTAGATGGATAGATGGATGGAAGGTTGGATGGACAGATGGAGGGATGGTTGAATGGATGGATGGATGGATGCGTTGGTGGTTGGATGGATAAATGGATGGATGGATGGATGGGTGGGAGGGAGGGTGAATAGGCACAGGATGTATAGGCTCTCTAGCAGAATATTAAAAGTGACAAAACATAATCTCTAACTCCAAGGAGCCTGCAGTCTAGTATGGGGGAGGAAGACATACTAAACATGATCATAGTTACGAAAAGGGATGGCAGAAAATAGAGGAAACCAGGGGCAAAGAATCTAATGAAGGGAAGACAGGGCCAAAGGATCTTCTGGAAGAAACTCTTGAGGAGCTGCCAGTGCTTTCCAGAGTTCAGAACCTTTAATTGTGGAAATATCTCTGGATTCATCCCTACCCTCTGATATCAGAAATCAGAATGCCAAAGCCAGTTCCTTGGATGTACATGTTCCAGAAATACATAGGTTTTTCTTGGTCATCTTTTTATTTTTAAACCCTAAAGATCTTTTTTTTTTTTTTTTTTTGGCTGCGTTGGGTCTCTGTTGCCACGCGCGGGCTTTCTCTAGTTATGGCGAGCGGGGACTACTCTTCATTGTGGCGCGCAGGCTTCTCATTGCAGTGGCTTCTCTTGTTGTTGAGCATGGGCTCCAGAGCACAGGCTCAGTAGTTGTGGCACACAGGCTTAGTTGCTCCGTGGCATGTGGGATCTTCCCGGCCAGGGCTCGAACCCGTGTCCCCTGCACTGGCAGGTGGATTCTCAACCACTGAGCCACCAGGGAGGCCCTCCTTGGTCGTCTTTTAGACTCTCACACATTCTGCCTTTGGATGGTCCTCCATAGTTTAGGACAACCTGGCATTTAAACAGAAGTGGAGGTGAGGTAAAGCCTCTTTGAAGCCAGAAGGAGATAGGCAAAGTTTAACCAAAATATGTCCTAAAGAGAAAGCTTTTTGTCTTAAATCTGGTCTAAAGCTGATTTCTTTTTCATTCCAGTGAGAATCCCTCTCTGATGACAAAGAGTTCCCCTGACTTCATTTAGGACCCTTTTCTCCCTAACCATAGCTCACTGAATTGCCATGCGGGTTCTGTTTCCTCAGCTATAAAATGCCAGACTTAGGCTCTGTAACTCCTACTATGAGGGTCTGAGACTGGGTAGCCCAACCAGCTTGCTCATTATGAGCTCATTATGAGCAGGCTGATCCCTTGCCTGGCAACACTGGCCCTGGTGACAATGCCTCAGGCAACAAGATAGTCTTCCTTAGGCCCTTATGTCACAGGGGAGAACATGCCAGGGCCTCTTGGGAATAGGTCTAAGGAAGCTATGAGTCATGTGGGATGTATTTTCATGACCAACAACACTGAGTCATTGGTTACCTACTTAAATGAACAAAAACCAGAAAGCTTGATGGAAGCTGCTGTGGGAGAAAAGGGAGGGGGGACCCCTAGTGTAACTCTCTCCCTTGAAGCTGTCAGTTGATTCTTTCATGAGCTCATCTCGTCCTCTGCAGACCGTGGTGTGTTTCTTCAGGATGTTGACTTGCCCCTCCATCCCCTCCCCCTCCAGTTGCTGCATCATTGCTTGACAGTGTTCCCACAGCCTTACCCTTGACCTCTCTGTAGGTGTTCTACCTTCTGAGGTCTGAAGGAACCCCCCGCCCAGCAGCGGAAAGCCTTGTTTCCTTACCATCTCACCTGAGGCACTTGTCATGCACCTATCGTGGTTCTCACTGTGAGGAGGAGCATGTCCCCCTTGGAGAGCAAATCAGAAGCTCTAGAGGAGCCTTATCAAACCCAGCGGCACCCATACACAGACTCTCACATGCTCCTCCCGGCGTGTGGGGGGGGGCGGGGTGTTCTCCTCACCACCACATTGAGGTTCACTATCCAGAGCCTTTGAAATATCTCCTTCAGTCCAGTACGTGCAGTCCCTGAATTTTGGACACAGACAAGCAGAGAGGTGTGGGAGGAGTGAGGCATGAACTCAAGCCCCAAGAGTGATCTGTAAGTGAGAGGCCAAAGGCTTGCTGCTACATCCTGCCAAAGCCAGCGGAAGGTGGGAGTTGAAGCAGTGAGAGGGAGAGAAGCGCTGCCCCCTTCCTTCCGCACACCTGTGGCATTTCATCGTGGGAAGCAGAGTGAACACAAGCTTGATCTGGTAGATCCAGCTTAAAAAATTACTACTCATTGCACGATGTCTTCAGTTTTCCTTGGGGCCGAGTGGAAGTGGTTGGGATAAGAAGCGGGGGAGTTCTTATTAACTTCCGGACCACAGTAATCTCCTTCCCTTTGGTTTGAGGAGGGCAGTCCATCCTGATGTGATTAGAAGGATGCTTGCGAATTTTCTTAGGACAGTGCTTCATAAATTTTAATCTATGTACAGATCACCTGGGGATCTTGTTAAAATGATTCAGTAGGTCTCAGATGGGCCTAATTCTCCATTTCCAACAAGCTCCCAGATGCTGCTGATACCCCTGTTATGTGGGCCACACTTTGAATAGCAAAGCTTTAGGAGAAAAGGTTAGATTGCTCCTTCCTTTCTATCTAATGACTTGAATCACCAAGCCCCGAGCTCTCAGAGTCAGGTGCTGGTGCCCTTCCTCTGCCCAGAAGTTGTGCTGTCACTGGTCCTCTTTCTTTTGAGCATTTTCACATGATCAAGTGGGCATGGAATCCTCTGTTTTATTCTTCAGCCTGAAAACAGAAGCAATAGAAACACCTCTGGTTGTCCAGGGAATGCTCAATTTCTTTTTGGTTCAAACTGATGGAATTTAAGGGAATTTTACCATATTCCCATTCCTCCTGTGAGGATGCTGTAGTTATCTATGGCTGTTTAACAAAATGCCACAAAACTTCACTTAAAATAAGTATTTCTCGGGCTTCCCTGGTGGCACAGTGGTTGGGGGTCCGCCTGCCGATGCAGGGGACACGGGTTCGTGCTCTGGTCTGGGAAGATCCCACATGCCGCGGAGCGGCTGGGCCCGTGAGCCATGGCCGCTGAGCCTGCGCGTCCGGAGCCTGTGCTCCTCAACAGGAGAGGCCACAACAGTGAGAGGCCCGCGTACCGTAAAAAAAAAAAGTATTTCTCGTCTGAGTGTCTGTGGGTCAGGAATTCAGGAATGGCTTAGCTGGGTGCTTCTGGCTCAGGGTCTCTCCTGGGGTTGCAGCCAAGCAGTTGGCTGGGCCTGTGGTCATCTGAAGGCTTGACTGGAGGATTCACTTCCAAGATGGTGTACTCCCATGGCTGTTGGCAGAAAGCTTCAGTTCCTTGCTAGCTGTTGGCAAAACGCCCCAGTTCCTCACCACGTGGACCTTTCTATAGGGCTGCTTAAGTGTCCTCGGGCAGAGTGAGTGATCCAGGAGAAGGAGAGCACAAGAGGAGGCTGCAGGGACGCTCTGACCTAGTCTCAGCTGTCAGACACTAACTACCACTCCTGCTTTGTTCTGCTTGTTAGAAGCAGACCACTGAGTCTAACCCACACTCAAATGGAGTGAATTAAGCTCTACCTCTGGAAATGAGGAGTATCAAGGAATTTGTGAACTTTTTTTTTTTAAAACCATGCCACACGGCTTGTGGGATCTTAGTTCCCCAGCCAGGAATTGAACCCACGACCTCAGCAGTAAAAGTGCAGAGTCCTAGCCACTGGACCACCAGGGAATTCCCTGTGGGCATATTTTTAAACCACCACAAATGCCCCCTGCCAAGGAGCCACTGTGGTAGGTGACTCACTTAAGGGTGTGATACCCCTGGCCTCTGCTCTTCTCAGGGCACCTGTGAGGTTATGAACATCAGAGACCCCACTCCTTGTAAAGACCTTTCAGAGTGGAACGTCAGCAGTTCCATTCCATGGCAACAGAGTCCACCCAATTACTTGTGAAACTACAAAGCATTTATAGTGCAAAGAGGGTAGAATAACACAGTGATGAAGAGCCAACCTCAGTCCTGAATTTGAATCCTGGCTCTGCCACTTACCAGTTATGTGCCCTTGAGAAAATCACTTAAGCCTCAGTGTATCTTAAAAAAGGGAGATAGGGCTTCCCTGGTGGCGCAGTGGTTGAGAGTCCGCCTGCCAATGCAGGGGACACGGGTTCATGCCCCGGTCCGGGAGGATCCCACATGCCGCGGAGCGGCTGGGCCCGTGAGCCATGGCCGCTGAGCCTGCGCGTCCGGAGTCTGTGCTCCGCAACGGGAGAGGCCACGATAGTGAGATGCCCCCGTACCTCAAAAAAAAAAAAAAAAAAGAAAAATGGAGATAATAACAATATATATCTCAAAGTGGTATGAGAAAATTAGATGAGATGCTGATGTCAAGTGTGTAAGTCCTGGACTGGGAAATAGTAAGTGCTCAATACACATCAGCTACTATTAGCTATTCTTGATAATCTGCTTCCACCCGAGGTGAGAGCTTCCTATGGTTGAAGAAATATTAGCCACAAGTTTCTGCATTTCCTTCACTGGTGCCTCTTCTTACACCTTATTCAAATTCTGAGAGGTCTGGTTGACTTCTGCCCATAATGAGGGCCATTCCACATATGGACAGATTGACTTGGCAAGCCGAGGCAGAACTCTCCCCAGGGCTAGTTCCTTCACCACCTCTCTGCTTCTTAAGAGGCAACGTCAGCGGGAGTCCAAGGCAGAGAGAGGCCCCACCAGCCCCTCTCTTATGACACAGGTTTCTTTCTCGGCACTGAATTGAGCGGGGCCGGCTCCAAATCCCAGCACTTGGGGACGATGCTTTTAACCAGGAGGTGCCATTTCTGTTTTGAGCTACAGAAGGAAACTGACAGGTTGTTTTGAATTGAACTTCAAAATCAGTTCAGGGCAAAGTGCTTGAAAGAGTCTTCGGGGAAATGAAAAATGTTATTTGTTCTGTGGTATGTTTTGAGATTTTTGTTTTAATGTAGTAAAAGTGTCCTGACAGAGATTTTGATAGGCTTATATTACATATTTATGTCTTTAAGGCAATCAAAGAAATCCTTTATAGTTCATTTTCTGTTTTCTCTCCAGGTATTTAGTCTTCCTGCAGATCAAAAGGGATCTGTACCACGGCCGCCTCCTCTGTAAAACATCAGATGCTGCCTTGTTAGCAGCTTATATCCTTCAAGGTAATGACTTTTGACAGGATAAATTTGCTTTTCATGCTAAGTACTGATTACATTATTTCAGTTACCACAGATGACTACTTCTTGGATATAAACAGTATCTAACTTGAAACAGAGCCCGAGTTAAAGGACTTTGCCTGGACTCCCTAGACCCAGGAAGCTCTGACCACACAACCTTAAATTGTTTGTACCTAAAGTCTTTCTGGCACAGCCCCTTCAGACTCTGTTCGGGGGGGTGGCTTTCCTTGCACCCTTGGTTGATAAAGTTATCGAGACTCTGGAGAGTAATCCAAATCAGCTTTTTCCTGTCTTTTTATTCAAATCTCAAAGATGTGAAGCACCTTGGAATTCTGGTATCTGTTTCAGAGACCTTTCCACTCAGAGTGCTCTAAGTTAAAAATGTTTCCAAGTAACGAACCCATTTTCTGACACGCAAAGAAGGCAGAGTTGGGGTTGTACTCAGCCAATACCCAGACTGGCGGTTTTTGCAAAACAGTGGGAAAGGTACGTACTCTTCGTATGTGATCCTTTCTCCTTTCGTGAAATGCAGGGGACTTCTAAGTCTTCCAAGTTCGTAGACTTCTCTTAGTCCTTTGGCCTGAAGCTGTCACTGGGTTATTTTGGACCATAGCACTAAAATCATGAAGTTTCTATCAAAGAATCTGAATTCATAATCAGAAATCTGTGAACTCCAGGAAGCTACTTTGTGAACAGAACCTAAAAAAATGCTTGCCAATAAGAAACTAAAGTTCTTCCGGCAAAAAAAAAAAATATCACAGCTGCGTTAAGAATGTAAAAGTCAGCCTATTGCAACTTTGACTTCTGAGACTCCTGTTTTAAAAAACCTCCTAAGCCAGAAGTCTAGAAGGTACTTGCCAACTTTAAGGTACCCAAAGATACTCCTTTCATTTTTAAAGGAAAACCTGGTCCCATCTAAGTGAAATTTTAAACTCTAGTTTTACCCTGACAACCATATTGAAATTTTCTTTTTTATTTTTTAATTTAAAGAAGTTATTGATATCCGACATTGATGTTTCCCATTTGGAGCTTTCAAAGTAAAATCATAATAAATGACTCCATGGCTCAAGATCACTTCAGACTCTAAGCCCAGGGAAGCCTTTAGTCTCTTGCTAAAGGATAGAAATTCCCGAGTAGTTTGGAAGGCACCATGAGGAGACCTGTGCTACAGAACAATATTCAGTTGTGAAAAAAGGGCACATTTTTCTCTTAATATTTACTCCCCGCTCAAGACTTCTCACCTGCGCTGGTGTGCTTCTCACTCTAGGGGAGGAGAAAAGACAACCACAAAGCAGCTGAACTGCTTAACATCCTTCCTCCTGACACACACAGTGTTCCTGTGGAATGCTGCCTGTGGAGAAGGCTGGATTCTGACCTGGGAACACACTGTCAGGAGTAGCGTGGGCCCACTGGCCACCCCAGATCTGAGATCTCAGCAGCTTTGGGGACGGACTCTCTTTGTGAATCTGCAGGACGAGAAAGCCCCACCCCCTGCTGGGAACTGAGAAGTCAGCCTCAGGGCCTGGTGCTCCTGAACGCAGCGGCACTTTCTGCTTACAGCCAGTCTTCCCACTCTGCAGCCCTCTCCAGGGGGCCTGGCACCTGTTCAGCCCTCGGTGAATATTTAGTCAAATGTATTCACTTGATTTGATTTGATTGGGACCGAGAGTTGAGTTCTGAGTTTGGGTCATGGCTCATTCATCATTTTGCCCTGTCCCTGCTAAAATCCTCAAAACGAGATTTAGACTTTGGATGTGGCTCAGGCCCAAAAGCTTCTGACTTTCTGATCAAGCTCACAGTTTCCTGTGCTGCCACAAAGAGCATTGCTCTCAGGCTCTCTTCTGGGAGCCTGTGGGCCATGGTGCAGGCCTCTGCTCTTTTATTGCAAATTTACATGTGGTGACCTCAGAACGCAGGGTCAGCTCAGCTCTGCCGTCTCTACTTGGCCTTGATATCAACTCAGTGTGCACACCTGGGAAGACAAAGGTGTGCCTGCTCCTGAGGAACATGCCCTCTGCCCGACTCACAACTGTGCTCAGGATCCACTGTTCTTTGCAAATCTGGTGCAGGCTTTGGCTTTTGCTCTCTGTGTTAATCTCTTGTTGCTTTGCCAGTGATGATTCACCTATCTCCACAACTGTTTTCCTCTCCTTTCCTTTTGCAAGCGGAGATTGGGGATTATGACCCAGGAAAACACCCTGAAGGCTACAGCTCCAAGTTCCAGTTTTTCCCTAAACATTCAGAGAAGCTGGAAAGGAAGATCGCTGAGATTCACAAAACAGAACTCAGGTGCGTGATACTCGGTTCAGGCCAGGCCACTGTCTCCCTCACCGCCTGAGCACACAGCCTCTGCACTGCATCCTCTGCTCCTGCAGACCCAGCCATCCTGACTCTGGGATGTACCATTTTCAGTGATCCACTGACAGTACAACCTCAAGGCTCCCTCTCCAAGAACAGTGGTGTAGGCTGAGGCTTGAAGGCAGAGGTGGACTCCTAGCTGCCTCCCACCCCTCTCCCTGTGCAGGTGCTGCCCCAGCTCCTCCCATCACTCTTAGGGAATAGTGGCCCCTTGTGGTACAGGTCAGAATATACACATGTGTGAGGGCTCCTGGCTCTTTCAAAGGAGAGCTCAAAGGTGTGCTGGGACAGCCGGGAGGCCCTGCCAGGAGGGTTTTAGGAGATGTCAGAGCAGTGGGGACAGTCCTCCAGAAACTTCATAGAAGTCAGGGGATCCCCCAGGAAATGATGCCCACTTTGAGGGCCCCAGAGGGTTGAGGGTGAATGCAGTCCACGGAGCCCTCCAGCCTCCACACAGGGAATAAGGAGGCTCCCTGGAAGGGGTAGCGGTGCTCAGCTGCCTCTGGTGCCCGGTCCTTTGCCTGCTGCGCCAGCATTTTCCAAACACCTTCCCTGTGTCTCAGGTGCGCTGGTGGGTGTAAACATCGGCATTCTACAAAATGCCTCCTTACACAGGTACTACTTACACAGGCTCAGCCTCATCTTCATAATGTAAAAATGTGTGTCTGTGTTTCCTTTCTCCAACTCTAACATGCGTTCCTTGAGGACCCAGACTGCACTATAGTTTATGGTGTGTTTCATACGGGGCAGCACAGAAGCTGCTGAGGTGCTGATTGATTGATGCCTCTCCAGAAAGACACTAGAGGGAATCTGGTCTGCTTCTCCCTCAGGCTGGCTTGTCTTCCTGCCCTGCCATATTACTTGAGGCAAATGATGAACTTAGAAAGTTTTAGTCCTACCCACCAGCCGTCAGAGTTGTTGACTTGACAAACTGCCCACACCTCCTCACACTGAAGGCAATCCCACATCTGTAGAAGGAGGTCAGCTTCCCGGGGCACTGGACCCTGAGAGAGCCTGTGGTGATCCTGCACTGGTTCTGTGTGGAGCTCATGCACGCCCCTGCTAAAGGGGCAGGAGGGGAATGATGCTGAAGGCCCCTTCTTCAGATGGCTTGGTGCCAGCACTGGTTTCTTCCTTTTTTCTGCTTGTTTCCTTTTCACAGTCATCACCCTGTGGGCAGACGGAACTATTGTGGAGTCTGGGGAGCTCAGCACTGTCTTCTGTTGCATCTCTTTACCCTCCATTCCTGTGTTCCCATTTGGTAAAGGAAGAGGGTTAGGCAGCAAATATACAGTTCCCTTCTTTGTGTTTCAGTCTAGATCAGATGGTCTGCAGCCAGCCTACAGATGTATTATTTTTTCTGCCCCCATAGTACTTAAAACCTAAATGCCACATAAAAATCGGTATCTGTGAATTCTCTTTAAATATCATACCTAGCAATGCTGGTGTGACTACATTCCAAGACTATAGTCTTGGAGCTGAGGAGCAGCTGCCCTCACTAGACGGGGTGGCACTCCCAGTTTGCCCTAGTCCCCACCACTCCCTATTGTGTTACACTCAGTCCATGTCATTCATTATGTAGCCTGCCTCACTCTGAAGACTTCCAAGGTCTTGACCCTAGATAACAGTCTCTGAAGTCGGTCCTAGGACGGAGCAGGGAGCACACTCTATGGAAAAATCAGTGTGAGACACCCTGAGACACACTTCCTAATTGAGTTTACCTCAGGGGAACCTATGGGAGCAGGAAATCCTGAAATCATCCCATTTTCTTTATTCCAGTGGCCAAACACCAGCAACATCAGAGCTGAACTTTTTAAGAAAAGCACAGACGTTGGAGACATACGGAGTGGACCCTCACCCGTGTAAGGTGAGACCTGCCCCCATGGCCGGAGACTGAACTGACCTTGCCCCCTCTAGGCAGGGGTCCCCGGGCCGTGGCCTATTAGAGCCGCACAGCAGGAGGTGAGCGGCGCTGAGCGAGCAGAGCTTCATCTGCTTCTCCCCGTCGCTCGCATTACGGCCGAACCACCACCGCCTCCCCCATCCATGGAAAAATTGTCTTCCACAAAACTGGTCCCCGGTGCCAAAATGTTTGGGGACCGCTGCTCTAGAGGGTGACAGGCAGGGATGGACCACGTGCCTGTGCCACCCGCCCGTTCAATATTGGGATGATTGGCTTTTTTAGTGACAGATGCCAGAGAAAATGTCTCATTGTGAAAACTCCTCTGGATTCCAGGCTGCATAATCTTATGGTGCCACATCGATGCCAGAGGGTCCGAGGCAAAGTCCATCTAAATAACAAATTGGAAACCGGGGCCCCACTTTGGCAGCAGCGGGTAATTTGGTGGAAGTGAAGAGAGGAGGAATGGGGGAGGCCCCCCACAGGGAATGATCAGAGGCGGCTCAGCGCACTGCCCACCCTTCCCTGACCTGTAATCTAGTTTCTTTCCAAGAGTGGGTTTTTATTGACTGCAGCGGAACTGCAGTGGAGTCACGTTTAATTCTATTATGTGCGTGTGAGGGCGGGACAGGAACCAGCCAGGGAGGCTCTGCCCAGAGAGGAACCTCTGTGATTACTCACGTGAGTCTGGCATTTCAGAGAGGAGCTCGGGCAGCCACTCGAGACTGTGGAAAGCAGTGGAGACCCGTGGCCTCTTCCTGTCTCTCTGTGGCCGGGTCCCTGCGCTGCATCTCCTCACCCCAGCTGCTGACACTTCTGGTCTCTGCCTCCGTTTCTCCAGATCTTTGCCTCTCTCTTTCCACTACTGGAGAGACCCCAGTATCACAAGTAAAACTGATTCTCAAACACTGACCTCTTCTTCCTAATAAGTGAGGGGCACCATAAGTTTCCAACAAAAGTTAATAGAGTAGAAACCGAGGAACCCAGTGACGTGGAGGCAGAGTTGCGTTTCCCTTGGCCGCTTGGTGAGGAGATGGTGATGTTTTGGTTGCATAGGATTTAATGCCGCAACTTCAAATAGGAACTTTGAGAACGTTCCGGCACTCAGAAACCTGGTCACCCTCCCAGCTCCACAGTTCCCTATCTGCCAGCACAGCCTACTGAAGATAACCCCTGTGCTCTTGGGGGCCAGCACTGTCAGAAAACACATTCATGCCATTTTATACCAAAAAAAAAAAAAAAAAAAAAAGACATATGGATATTTACAAATGAATTAGCAAAGCTTCCTGAATAATGCCTTCTGTACAGCCGATGTAGTTTAACTTGCATAAATTCCTCAGATACTATCAGCAGGGGGCTGCAGAGGACTGAAGAGAGCTTTGGAGTCGGCTGGCCTTGGCTCCAGGGCTGGTCCCCTCCTTCCTGGGGCCTTCAGAGACTTCTCTGAGCCTCCCTTTCCTCATCCGTGTGAAAGTCCTCAGCAGATACACCACACCTGTGCTCCCTGAACTGCTGAGTCACTTCAGGACCCGAAAAGACAACAGCTGCCTTCTCTTCTCCGCCGTCCTATGTGTGGCTGGATTTGCTCCATGTCTTCTCACAAGGCTTTCAGGATCAAGCAGTTCCTGGCCAAGAAACAAAAGCAGAACCGTCCCATTCCCCAATGGATTCGAATGAAAACTGGTAATAAAATGAGGTATGACTCCAAGAGAAGACATTGGTGAAGAACCGAGCTGGGTCTGTAAGGAGCCTCACATATGAAGTGGAACACGTTTATGCTGTGTCAAGGTCACTTGCATCTCACCATATC
The DNA here is from genome assembly GCF_026419965.1 of Kogia breviceps. NCBI lineage: Eukaryota > Metazoa > Chordata > Mammalia > Artiodactyla > Physeteridae > Kogia > Kogia breviceps. The sequence continues at coordinate 87,557,864 of NC_081312.1, read as the reverse complement.
ACTTTGAGAACATCACTACCGTCTGACCAGCTGGGTGTGTTTTATTGGGAAAATTCTTTTTCTCTTTGCGTGTTTCTGCACTAGTGCTTTGGTTTAGTAGTAAATATGTGAGACCTGTGGTTAGAAGAAGAAAAAAAAGACATAGCTGCCTAAAGATAGATATGGTCAACAGAAGATGCCAGATCACCTCTGCGTTTAATCCCACATCTGTCTGGTCCCCTTGAGGCCACACAGAGTGCCTACCTCTTCAGAGATGGGTCCCTGGGCAGGGCTGTCACCTGATGGCACGTAGAGGTGGGCTGACAGTGAACCTGAGCATGACAACAGACTGGAGCAGGATGGGGATTCTCTGCTGTTGCCTATGGGGGTCTGGAAGCTACAGTGGCAGCCAGCTTGGTGTCCAGCCCAAATCCACATGCACCCTAGGACTGCGGGGGTCCTGGCTCAGGCCCGTCTTTGACGAGTCTGTCCACCAACAGACACAGAGGTGAAGAGGCTACAGGAAGGAACCAGCTTTCATACCAGGCACTGCACAAGGCCCAATCCCATATATCATATCATTTCATCCCCACGGCACCCACTCCTAGAAAGAGGGAGGGAAGAGAGGTTTGTGGCACACCTTCCCTGGCAGGCCCACTGGAATCCTTTCACAATATTTTCTTATTTAATCCTCATGCCAGCACTGGGAGGTGGATATTATTCTTCCTGATTCATAGACAAGAAGATGAAGGTTCCAGGAGGCCACAATGTACAAGGCCCTGAGTGGCAGAGCAAGAATATATATGAACAAAGGTCACTTCCTGTTGCCGTGTATCTCTAAGAAGCAGAAGCCTCCAGGAGACTTCCTCTGGGGAGAAAGTGGGAGCAGTCATCTTGCTGGGATTCCACTCCCTTGTTTCTGGGCCCCATACTTCTTGCTCACCCAGGGCCACGTCAGGGCCCTGCTGCAGACCCCGCGGCTCGTCTCATTAGGCTCTGGCTCGGGATTCCCTCGGCCCTCCTGAAAAAGGAGAACAGTTTGGGAGCCTTTACTCTTGTCATTAAGTAGAGTCACTTTGGTAATAGGCTACCAAGCACTCGCCTTAATGTTGCTACAAGGAGAGCCGAAATAAGCTGGAGTGCTTGGTGTAATAAATACTGATGATTTCTATTAACAGAGAGGCAATTACTGGGCCCTGGGAATCTGGGGCACACAGCCCTAGGGAAGACAGAAGAAGAGGAATCGTTTGGATAATTAAATGAGATCAGAACAACGCTTTGGTTGGGCTCTGTTCTCCTGGACTGATTAAGAAGCTGCTGTTCTTTCTGTCCACACTGATGGTTTCTTTCTGCCCGGAGTGTCCTTGCGGGGCCCTGGAACTAGGAAGAGGATATCCTACCCACTCTGGGTGGGACAGCCAGAGGGCTCCAGTAGCTAGCTGTCTTACACTAATACCCAAACTCTGAACTTGCACAAGCTGTCCTGAGCTCTCTGCCTTTCCCCTGACCCCCAACTCCTGGCAGGATCCCCCAGCAGACCAAACCTACAGCTGTTGGATGAGGAGGATGGAGCAAACCACGGACAGCCCAGTGCTGCATCTTGCTCCCCGGCCCTGACACCTCTCCAACCTCTCACCATCTTGTTCCTTCCAGGGGGCCTGGGACTGGTTGTGTGCCTTGGGTCTCCTGCAGGCCCAGACTGTGGCCTCCTGCCCTGTCAAGCATTAGAAGTGGTCGGACCCATCGCATGAGCCCAGCCTTATCATGAATCATGACGGTGCCATTTATTGAGAGCCTCCAGATGCCAGCCACTTAGACTATCTCATTTAATCTTTTTTTTTTTTTGCCACGCCACACGGCATGTGGGATCTTAGTTCCCCGACCAGGGATCGAACCTGTGCCCCCTGCAGTGGAAGCGTGGAGTCTTAACCACTGGACCGCCAGGGAAGTCTCAATCTCATTTAATCTTTACAACAACACTGCCAAGAAGACATTCTTGGGCTTCCTTGGTGGCACAGTGGTTAAGAATCCGCCTGCCAGAAGACCTAAATAGACATTTCTCCAAAGAAGATATACAGATTACCAATAAACACATGAAAGGATGCTCAACATCACTAATCATTAGAGAAATGCAAATCAAAACTACAACAAGGTATCACCTCAACACCGGTCAGAATGGTCATCATCAAAAAATCTACAGACAATAAATGCTGGAGAGGGTGTGGAGAAAAGGGAACCCTCTTGCTCTGTTGGTGGGAATGTAAACTGATACAGCCACTATGGAGAACAGTATGGAGGTTCCTTAAAAAACTAAAACTAGAACTGCCATATGATCCAGCAATCCCACTACTGGGCATACACCCTGAGAAAACCATAATTCAAAAAGAGGCATGTACCACAATGTTCATTGCAGCACTGTTTACAATAGCCAGGACATGGAAGCAACCTAAGTGTCCATCGACAGATGAATGGATAAAGAAGATGTGGCACATATATACAATGGAATATTACTCAGCCATAAAAAGAAATGAAATTGACTTATTTGTAGTGAGTTGGATGGACCTAGAGTCTGTCATACAGAGTGAAGTAAGTCAGAAAGAGAAAAACAAATACTGTATGCTAACACATATATATGGAATCTTAAAAAAAAAATGGTTCTGAAGAACCTAGGCGTAGGACAGGAATAAAGATGCAGACGTAGAGATTGGACTTGAGGACATGGGGAGGGGGAAGGGTAAGCTGGGACGAAGTGAGAGAGTAGCATTGACATGTATACACTACCAAATGCGAAACAGATAGCTAGTGAGTAGCAGCTGCATAGCACAGGGAGATTAGCTCGGTGCTTTGTGACCACCTAGAGGGGTGGGATAGGGAGGGTGGGAGGGAGATGCAAGAGGGAGTGGATATGGGGATATATGTACACATATAGCTGATTCACTTTGTTATAAAGCAGCAACTAACACAACATTGTAAAGCAATTATACTCCAATAAAGATGTTTTTTTTAAAAAAAAAAAAAAAAAAAAAAAAAAGAAGAATCTGCCTGCCAGTGCAGGGGACACGGGTTTGAGCCCTGGTCTGGGAAGATCCAACATGCCACGGAGCAACTAAGCCTGTGTGCCACAACTACTGAGCCTGTGCTCTAGAGCCCATGAGCCACAACTGCTGAGTCCGCATGCTGCAACTACTGATGCCCGCACACCTAGAGCCCGTGCTCCACAACAAGAGAAGCCACCGCAATGAGAAGCCCGTGCGCCACTACAAAGAGTAGCCCCCACTCGCCGCCACTAGAGAAAGCCCGCGCGCAGCAACGAAGACCCGATGCAGCCAAAAATAAATTTAAAAAATAAATAAATTTATTTTAAAGAAAGAAGACATTCTTGTCTTCTTTTTAAGATGAGAACATTGAGCTCTGAGGAACTAACTAACATGTCCAGTGTTAGTGGCAAGGATGGTACTGGGACTCGAATTTGGAGTTGTGGAGTCTCAGTGCTGTGCTCTTTCAATTATCATTCATGGTCTTCCATCTGGAGAGATGGCATTTATTTAGGAACAAAGCGGGACTCACTGACAGTTCTGATCAAGAGAGGACAAAAGACCTACGAGACTACTGAAATCATCATAGAAAAATGTAATGTAAATTCACCAAATGCCTTTATGTCTGTTTTGTATAGACCAGGAGAAAATTGTTTTCAGCAGGATCTAGATTAGATCAACCACACAAATAAAATGATAATGTCATTCCCTTGCTCTTAAAATAGGATCATTACTTTTCATAATCCAGCTACCAAAGCTCCTCTCTAAATAAACCCGCTCCGCATCTTGACACGTTGCCCTTGACCTCAGAGAAGCAGAACAGGAAGTATCAGTGATGACTTGCCCTCACCCTCAGGTGGGCCCCTCTTGGCTACACTGCGGGGAGCGTGTTAGGTTTACTGCCAAAGTGAAGAACTAAAGCCACTTAAGTGGCAAGTTTCTGCCAAGATTTCCATTTCTGAGCTGTCATGGGTTGACGCCAAGCCTCTTCCAGGGTGCCTGCCTCCTCCTCCTCATTTCCACTCTGGTTTCTTGTGGCTGTGTTTAAGTGTATTGAAACTGGGTGGTTTTCATGACTGATTGAATGTGAAGGTCCCCAGCTATGAGCTCTTTCAGGAATGGGCACCACTGTCTGGAAGAGCATATGGAATCTTCTTCTCTCAGGTTTTTTAAGAATAATAGAGGCTTCATCCACCCAGACTGAATTAGTTTCAGTCGTGCTCCAGAGAGGGGATGGCTGACTTTGAGAGGCATAACAACCAAGAATGCTGTGGTCCTGACTCAGTCACATCCAGGATGTCCTCTGGGGAACAGCAGACAGAAGCCTACTTCATTGTATCCGGAGGTAGATCTGGGCAAAATGGCCAGATGTCCCTATTTCCAAGAACCAGTCAGTACTATGATTTCCAAAAATCCTTTTCTAGACAGAGTAATCATCTTAGGGTGAACATTTGATGATGATGTATTGATGCAGGTCAGGTTTGATGGTGGGTTCCATATGAACATGAATGACTGTGCAAATCCATCCCCTCCCCAAGAAAAACACGTGGCCTTGTCCTGGCAGTACATCATTTAGGCCATCTCCCTAAAATTGGACGGAAGTATCGATAGTATTTCTTGGAGTATGTATTATTGTCCTCATCTTACAGATGAGGAAACTGAAGTCCAGAGAAGCAAATAGGTTACAGAGCAAATAAGAAGCACAGTGGGGTTCTTAAACCAAGGCTGAAGCTCCTTCCACAAGGATGAAAAATTGAAAATAGATTTGTCACCTCAACCATAGAAGCAAACTAAAGTTTTTTGACTGTTACCTGATGTAGAGCAGGCCTGGCGATATCTGCTGTGGGGCTGTCAAGACCTGAGTTTTTATTCCACCTCCCAGATAATTAATGGCTCAGTCCTGTGGGTGCTGATTGCATTGAGATGGGTAGGGGACAGGGAGGAAAGATAGAATCCAGCTTGATATGATGGAAGAGCTGAGGAACAGCTTACCGCCATCTGCGTCACTTCTCGTCCTCATTTCCTTCTCTTTTTGTCACGTAACTTGTCCTTCAACATACAAATCCAAAAAGCAGGCTCACAAGGAGAATGGCTTGTTAGATGAAAGAAACTGGGAAACTTGTGGCTGCCTGTTTGTGTTTTCATGCTGGTCCATGCTCTTTTTTTTTTTTTGGCTGCGCTGTGCAGCTTGGGGGATCCTAGTTCCCAACCAGGGATTGAACCTGAGCCCTCAGCAGTGAAAGCAGGCGTGGAATCCCAACCACTGGACCACCAGGGAACTCCCTGATGCTGGTCCAGATGTGAGGTTTCTTGCTGTAATTCCAATCCCATGCCTCATGTGCCAGAGACGAGTAGCAAACATCCCAGCTGCCTGCACTGTGGATGCCCACGTGCCAGAGCCTTGCACCTTCATCTGCAACTATGGCATTGGAAGCAGTTTGGATAACTGCTCTCTTCAAATGGGAGGATGGATTGGGATTGCACAAGGTGCTATTATTATTTATTGGAATAATAAGGAATACTTATTGGCATCTAATAGAGATTTACTCCCAGTTTGTTCCCTGTTCCAAATCAGCCAGTCTGGTCAGGAGAGACTGTTCCCCTCTAACTCCAATACCTGCCTTCAGTTGGAGGCCGGCCCTGTGGTGTCCGGGCGGTGCAGATGGCCAGCACCACCCAGTTCATGGGAGGACCTGCCCTTCCCTTTGCTCTGGCCAGAGACAGGCCTGTCACTGCGATGACTCTCACAGACGTCCTTCCCCTCCTGCCCACTTCATTTTTCCCCCAGATCCCAAATGTATCACCCACATCCCCCTTCTCCATGGTCCCTAACAATGAGTAACTTCTCCCTTTCTACCTCAACTTCCCACACCCTCTTTTCCTAAGTAGCAAAATTTAAGTCCATCAGCATCAGGAAAAATCGTAAAATGTTAGGCTTTTTTAAAAGAGATTCTGGGGCTTCCCTGGTGGTGCACCGGTTGAGAGTCCGCCTGCCGATGCAGGGGACACGGGTTCGTGCCCCGGTGCAGGAAGATCCCACGTGCCACGGAGCTGCTGGGCCCGTGAGCCATGGCCGCTGAGCCTGCGCGTCCGGAGGCTGTGCTCTGCAACAGGAGAGGCCACAGCAGTGAGAGGCCCGCGTGCCGCAAAAAAATAAAAATAAAAAAAATAAAAGAGATTCTGTATTGAGTTCAATAAACTCAGCTAATCACTAGCAGCTATAATATTATTAACAACAACACAACCATTAGCATGTATTGGGTGCTTACTGAGCACAGCCTAAGAGGCAGATGATATCATCCACCCTGACTTGACAGCGAGGGGCCTGAAACACAGGGCAATGTAGGGACCTGGCTGAGGCCACACAGGCGGTGAGTACAGAGCCAGGACCTGGGCTGACTGACCCAGAGTCCGTGGTTCTGGCGCAGGTGCTCTGCTACCGTTGCCCACGGGGGCCTGGAGTGAGAGACCTGGAAGGAGGCCTTCCCTGCCCACTTCGCTGCTTCCCGTACCTCCTCTACCATCCACAAGCCTCTGCAGGCCCTGCCCTTCCTCTCCATCCTTCACCTGTTCTTCCTCCTGGGCCTGTCCTTCAGCAGGCAGCAGAAGACACCTTCCCCTCCCCGCCCCCCTGCCCCACTGTGCCCCTCCCCTCGTTCTGCTCATGTGTGGGCTTTCCCCGCCCCACCCACCCCCCGGCAGCCACACTGGTCCCTCTGGCCCACCTCACTGCCTCACACATTCTCCTGATAAACGTCTCCTGCAGGCCTGTTCTCTGAGTACAAATAAGGTAAGGCCTCCACCCTCGAGTCTCTGTCTAAACCCGCAGTTGTAGGCCTTCCTCGGGTCCTGCCTGCACAGTGAGCGGAAGGCCTCCTGGTGCTCACCCTCCAACCCTGCGCGCAGAGCCCTCCCTCACCCACCACCACCACCACCACCCCCCCGCCAGCCTGCACAGTTAGTGCTGGTGCCCCCTGGCAGGGACAGTGTTTGTGCGCAGTGCTGGTGCTCAGCTGTTAGCAGCCACCACCAAGCCCTGATGACAGGCGGGGGGAAGCCCAGCCCCGTGGCTTCAAAGTATCTCCATTCAGGTTATTTTTAAACAGTATTTTGCTGTGCCCGTGGGTTGAGTGACACTGTGCTTGCAGCCAAGTGTTGGGGTCACGACAGACCCTGAGGAAAGGACAGTAACACCTATGCATTAATTCAGATGTTTGCAAAATATATATTTAGCTTTTTCCCTGGGCCCAGATGCTCACACCTGTAACCCTGACTCTAAGAGATAGCCTTAAGGCAAAACTGCACTTTTCCTTGAGGCAAGGCTCATGAGGCCCTGCAGAGGCCCCACTGTTCTTAGGACTGATTAGGCTGAAGATCTGTGCCAGGGAGGCAAAGCCTGAAGGCGGGAGAGACTAGGAGAGCCTGACAGCCACGGCCCACACTTGCACCCATCACACCAGGGGCCTGGCCCCGACCCCATGGCACTATCTGAGCTGTGGCCCAGACAACTGGCCTGCATGCCCATTCGATAAGCAGCCTGGCATAATTTTCTGGCCACCTGAACACACAAACACACACCCTGACAGAGCAGATTCTCACCTGTGGCCGCTATCAGGTGAGAGAATGTAATCGTCACCCAGCTTTCTGTGCCCCGTCCCAGCCTAGAAAAGACCTGGGCCTCCTGGAGCTCATTTCCCACTTGATGGAACCAGGGCCTACAACTTCTGCACCTTCTCCCTTCTTTGCCCAGTAGAACCTCAAGCCTTGTGTTTACCAACTGATAGTGACAGGTGACCAGGAGGCCTCTTTGTTGGTTCAGGCACCACAGGCCTGGCGATAGCTGTTCCACTTGGCCAGTTGCCTCTTATATTTTCTTCAGCTAAACTTTCCTGAGGGAGTCCAGTGTGTCAGGCCGTCATGATAATGATAACTGCTATTCTCTCTCTCTCACACAGAACAGCTTTCTCGAAATATAATTCACACATCAGAAAAATCCATCCTTTTCAAAGTGTGCAATTCGATGGTTTTTAGTCCATTAACAGAATTGTGAAACTTGTGAAACAGTCACCACTATCTAATTTTAGAACATCTTCATCACCTTCAAAAAGAAACCCTGTACCTATTAGCTGTCACTCCCTATCTCCTCTTCCCCACAGCCCCTGGCAACCAGTAGTATACTTTTTGTCTCTGTGGATTTGCCTGTTCTGGATATTTCATATAAATGCAAGCATACAACATGTGATCTTTTGTAACTGGCTTCTTTCACTTAGCATAATGTTTTCAAGGTTCATTTGTGTTGTTACAGGTATCAGTACTTCATTCCTTTTTACTGCTGACTAATATTCCATTGTGTGGATGTACCACATTTTGTTTATTCACTTATCAGCTGACGGACATTTGGATTATTTCCACTTTGCAGCCGGTATGAATAATCCTGCTATGAACATTCCTGCATAAGTTTCTGTGTGAACATAGTTTTCAATTCTCTTGGGTACATACCTAGGAGTGGAATTGCTGGGTCATATGGTAACACTACGTTTAACAATTTGAAGAACTTCCAAACTGCTTTCCAAAGTGACTGCACCATTTTACAATCCCACCAGCGATGTGTGAGGGTTTGCGGTTCTCTTTGGAGATTCACAACAGCTTTCTAAGATTGGTATTATAATCTACAACTTACAGTTAAGGCCACCGAGGCTCAGAAAAGGTAAGTAACTTGGCTATTACTTCCAAATGCCAGGCTCTTCCCTCTGTGACCAACGGCCAAGTATTAACCCTGTATCCCCGGTGAACAACTGTTTCTCACCCTTTTACCTCTATGCCTGCATCACCCTGATGAGAAATCTTTATGTGTTACAGGACGTGTCAGGAAATGCTGCATTTCTGGCCTTCACTCCTTTTGGGTTTGTTGTTCTGCAAGGAAACAAGAGGGTCCACTTCATTAAATGGCGAGTATCTTTATTTCCACAACAGGCTTTTTATACCTCACCAGCTGGGAAGGGCTGTGGTTCCCACGTCCTATGTCTGTGATTGGGCGAGTTCTGGTTCTGAGCCCTCTCCAAAGCCTTGCATCCATAATGGTAACTGATGAAGGTAGTGGTCTCTTCTAGGGATCCTATGCTTCCACACGGGTGTTCCTGAGAGCCAACAGCCTCTCCAGAGAGAGAAAGGGTATGGAAAGTTGGGTTCTGGGTAGGAGAGACGTCTAGAGCTGGAGACAATGTTAAGGAAGCAAAAGTTCCCATGAGAACTGAATCCTTGGGACTGTCCCCCGCTGAGGACCATAGCATCTGCAGCGATGTTTACTCCTTACCCACTCTCCTAACGAAGGAGGGCTTGCAATGACCCCTGGGGCAGATATAAGTTACCCTGTTGCTCTGGCAAAACACCCTCCTCGGACCAAACCCTACGGTGGGCACTGCCTGCAGGAGCACAGATGCTGCTCTGTCTCCTGTCCCTCTTCAGGGCTTAGGTGTCCTCAGCCTCCAGCCTCCAAGAGTCCCATCCCCACTCTTTCTTCCCTCCCCTGCCTCTCCCACTCCCAATTCTAGCAGGCAAGAGCCACTGCTGCAGCCACAGCTGCTCGGAACTGCTTCCTCTCCACCCATCTGTTGGAATCTGTTCTGCTGCGTGGCTCTGTGAGCCGATGCAGCAGACTCTGGTTTGTTGATGGACATTTGGCTCTCCTAGAGACCCTTTTTCTGGCCCATGCAAACATCTTGCAGCCTCATGTTGCATATTTTACTAAGCCCCTGTGATCTCTGAAGCTTTCTGGGCCTTAGACTGCGAAGTCTAAGCTGGCCAGCTCCTCGCAGGGGCTTGGACAGGCGTCTTTCCTTGGCCCAGCAGAGCTCAGCCAGGGAAGCCTGCTCCTGTCTTGTTTCCTCCACCTTCTCAAGAAGAGCTAGCGGGGAACCTGAGGACAGAGCTGCTCCCTGGTGAGCTTTCTGCTGGGGATGCTGCAGGCCAGCTCTCCTGCGACATCCTCTTCAGCTCCCCTGTTAGCTTGCGGACAGACACCCCCTTTCCAACCCTTGTGGCTCTTGTGAAGCTTGGCAACATGATGATCAACCACAGTGCTTGTGAAACTGCTCCCCAGACATGCCCGGCCAGGCCCCATTCCCCAGAAAACCCCTTCCCAGGGCGGCCTGCTGCACTGGGCTAACTGGTGTGCTCCCCAACACGCCCATTTGCTACCCCTTCTCAAGCTGGCCCACTCACTGCACTCCTTGGGTGAAGATGGTGAGGGTTTGGGGTCTTCTGTCCAACAAGATACTTTTCAGAAAAAGACAATGAACAGGGTCAGGCCACCGCTCTCCCAGTGAGGAGCATTTGCTATTTGGAGACCTCTGGGTCATCTGATGTTCCTTAGAAGGCCCGGATCCTGGCCACACTCCAACCAGGGTAGCTGTCTTATGAGGTGGCTGGTAGGGGGCGTTTTAGCTAGAAACAGGTAGGACACACCCGGGCCTATAGTCCTTAAAGTATCCTTGCCCTCCGGAAGCCCTGCTGCTCACTGGGTTGTCCCAGGCCCTTTTCCTTCTATAGCTTCTCTCACAGCCCATTTCTTCAGGACATCTCTTCATATGCCTCACCTTTAAAGTAACAGATGTAAATTTAATCACACTTCCAATAGAAAATTTCCTACTTCACGATCTTGCTTATTGAAGCCTAGGATGATCTGTGTGCTTGTTTATATATCAATTGATATTTATTGTATTCTGTATGTGTATGAGAGATTGATTGATTGGGAGGGGATCTAACAGGGAAGGAATCCCATGTGGCTTGTACTAGCTCAGAACTGGTGGTCAAAAGTTGTGAGCTCTCATCCTGACCCAGCAGTGATTTCCAGGGAACAAGTGACCTTCCTCTGTCCCCTGAGTTTTGCCCAGTAGTAAATTGGGTACATTGTTCTCACTACCTTTCTGCTACTTTCTAGGATATTGAGGAAATCTCCCTAGAAATCGCAAAGAGGAAGAAGCCAAGTGGAGGCAGATTATGCATGGTCAGATCTCCTTGAGGGGTCCCAGTTGGGTAGAAAAATAAAGGCTGCCCCCAGTGAGGCAGGAGGGCCTTCAGGCTCCAGAGGGTAGCTGTGTCCGGCCAATGGAAGGGAAGTGAGGAGTGACCAATGCTGAGGCCTAGTTCTCTGGCTCTCAGGGACATCCACCTAAGACCCCAGTCATTTTTCCATTTTGTAAATGTAACCAAGGCTGAGAGCAGTATGTGGAGGTGAGGTCTAAGTCGTGCCATGTACAGTAACCATGTCACTTCTTCTGATTTGTGTCTGTCCTGCGGGTGGATGTACCCCAGTATCCTGTTTGCCTCTTTTACTGCAGCCATTCACTGGGCTGGTGGCTTCAAGGATTTTTCTACAAAAACCCCTAAGCCCCTTTCCTGGTCAGTACGCTGCATGACTGTTCCATGTAATCTGTTCTCTCTCTTTGGTATGTTGCCCTGCCCCCCTCCCTGAGATCGTTTGACATTTGTCTGCATTAAACTGCATTTTCCATCCAGTGGCACAGTCACCTGAAAGACTCAACTCCCTCAGAACCTGGTCGCATTGTTTTTCATTATTTGCTGTTATCTTGAACTTTGGCCTCATCAGCTGCCTGTGGCATCTTACATTTGACAGTCCCATCCAGATAATGCACCTGTGTTATGAACCAAATCCTGAAATGGCCCAGGACCACTCTACCTAGACTCACTTCCCATGCAAATGTTTCCCTTTTACAGCCACTGTTGATGAGCCCGAAATCCTTCTATCACCCTATTATTATAGTGTGATTGACCAGAAAACTGTGGATTGAACTGTTTCAACAACTGTTCTCTAAGGCCCCTGCGCTGCTGTCTTGTTTCAGTTCTAATTTTGGCTAAAACTGTGTCTGTGCCTGGAGCCCCTTCCAGTCGGGGTGGGCTATGCATCTACAAGACTTAGCTGTGAGCAAGCAGCCCACAGTGAGATGACGGGCGCTCTCTTTGTGCTTCTAGGAATGAGGTGACCAAGCTGAAATTTGAAGGAAAGACTTTTTATTTGTACGTAAGTCAGAAAGAGGTGAGTGCTGGCTTCCTTCTCTTCAGGGAGGGCTGGGGCACTGGGGTGGCTCCTGATGGCCAGGGCTGAACCAAAGTGGTCCATCCAGGCAGAGCTAAGCCCCCTGCATGCCAAGCCGGGACCAAGGTCAAGGCTGGAGGTGAGGAGACATGAGATGACGAGAGGTGGCTGTAGGTCCTGGAGCACAGGGACTTCCTCAGGGATGCTGGTGACCCTCAGAGGTTCCATACCTCCAGGAAGTACAGAGTAAGATTCTTTTGCTTCCATATGAAAATTCCAGGAAGATAATAAAAACCAAAAAAAAAGAAAAAGAAAATTCCAGATGAGAGTGCCACTTTCTCTGGGGAGGGCTCACATGGTTCAAGCGGTGCCAGCAGAGACTTACTCTGATTGGACCTGCCAGGTGTGCCCTTCTGCACTGACCTCAGCTCTGTCCTGTGGGTGCTGCAGGCTTCTCTTCCCTCCAGGCAGCCCCTTCCCCATCTGAAGCCTCTCCCTGAGAGCACTGGGGAGCCTTCAGGCAGCTCAGGGCTCAGTGTCCTGGCCCTCTTCACCCTTCGCTTCGCCATCCATACTCAGCTGTTTCTATGTGGGATTTTTTGTAGGAAAAGAAAATTATTCTCACATATTTTGCTCCAACTCCAGAAGCCTGCAAGCACCTCTGGAAATGTGGGATAGAGAACCAAGCCTTCTACAAGTGAGTGGACACTTGGGATGGGAACCGCCTTTATCAGGGCCAAAGCCATAGAAGCTACTTTAAGAGGAACAATGGGCAGGAAAGTTTGAGCAACTCTGACAAAGGAGACATGAGATGACAAGGCTGGGCTTCCTTATAAAACTCAGACCCCTTTCCGGGTGGCTGGCTGTACAACCTGGAGGGTCAGAGCTGATGTCTGGGAATGTGTGTCAGCGAAGTTGCCCAAGGCGTCTACCTTGAGATGTCGTTGGACAGCCCCCAGTGGCAAAGCAGTTCTGGGTCTTTTCAGGGTAAGGCTTGGGCCAGAGAAAGCCCATAGGTGCCTGCCTTGAATAAAGCTGGCGCCTTGGAGCCATTCAGAGCCCAGAATACAATAGCTCCATGAAGAAACAGACACAGCCCAGAGCAGCTCCCTAAGCCTTGGAGAGACTCTGGGGCCCGCTTCCCAGTGGGTGGCCTGGTGCTGAGCTGGGGTTGATACCAGCCCTTCCTGGTGTGTCACTGACAGAGGTGTTGCCAGTGACAGGCCAAGTGCTCAGGAGCCAGGGGTGGGGTAGCTGGAGGAAGCAAGGATTTGACTGTTACTGAGATAGCAGCTTTGGGGCAAAGGAGAGAGCTTAGCTTACCAAATGATTTTGTAAAGTATATTGAGGCTTTTGTGCCTAATTTTCTTTGATTAAAAAAGTTGTTATAGGGCTTCCCTGGTGGCACAGTGGTTGAGAGTCCGCCTGCCGATGCAGGGACACGGGTTCGTGCCCCAGTCTGGGAAGATCCCACACGCCGCGGAGCGGAGCGGCTGGGCCTGTGAGCCATGGCCACTGAGCCTGCGCGTCCAGAGCCTGTGCTCCGCGACGGGAGAGGCCACAACAGTGAGAGGCCCGCGAACCGCAAAAAAAAAAAAAAAAAAACCACAAAACACCAAAGTTGTTATAAAAGCATTAGGGAGCAAAGAAATAGCCCATCGAGAAACTGGGGGTGATGCCAGATAAAGTGTATTTCGCTAAAACCCTTGGTCTTGTTTTTAAAATAGAATGCCATGACTTATGCTTTAATAAGCTGCATCTTAATCAGAACATAAGACAGAATGTGTGGTATATTCCTCCCCTGACAGGCCATAGTTCTCCCTCCAGTAACCTGAAGGATCCAGAGCAGAATTGCTCTGGGCTGGGAGGGCACCATCTTCCTCCCCACTCAACAGACTCTGCTACCTGCTGACTGCTGTGGGATGCTGGCCCCCAAAGGCTGTTTCTTGGGCAGGCTTTCCGAGTTGTATGATAAATTCTGTGCATTTGATACCAGAATCAGGGGTGAGTTGAATGGGCAGCCTGAATTCTCACCTGAGTGGGCTTCTTTCTTCTCATGGAGAAGACACTCGGAAGACTTTCATGTGGTCACATTTCCCTCCTATTCAGTCCCTGGCTGTCCAAGGAAAGCCAAGAAAACATTTCAGCACCATTTCTGGAGGCCCTCCTTTGTTTTTCCATCTGAGCCATGGGAACAGAATTGTGCTTCTGAACCTGTGACCTAACTCAGTTTGTGAGTCTTTCCCTAACAGATTGCCAGCATCCACACTGGAAACCAAGGCCGCTTTTCACTGTTCTCCATGACTAATTAGGTGTTAAAAGCCTCTATCCTGGGCCAGACACCCATTTATGCCAAGTCGCTAGCAGGAGCCACTTCGGCCTCACTCAAAGTATCTGTCACGGACAGATCCCTGCCCTGCTTTTGGCCTAGTGCTTTGAAGGGAGCCAGTCAGACTCAAGAACATGCGCAGATAAAAATAACTTTATGTGTCTAACACGTATTAAATATTTTAAACCAAAAAAAAAAAAAAATGTGCTCAGACAGGAGAGTAAGTAGGCTCAGAGCCTTATGGAGCCCTGAGACAGGTGGGGATGGTGTCCCCAGCACCTGCTGTTCATGGATTATAGGGACAACTCCCTAAATGTTCACTGCCCACTCAGGACAAAGGCTTCAGACCAGTTCAGTTCCCGGCTAGGTTAGCACTACAGGCACCCAGGGTGTGTTGTGGATGGGGTCAGGTCTTGGGAGATTCAATCTGGGCAGCTCTGCCCAAGCTTCCCTTTCTAAGTGACAGGAGTACAGGGATCAGAGCAGTCACTCAAGGGTGTGGCTTCCAGAGTCTCCACCTCAGCTGTTCACAGCCTTGAAAGTGGTGTTAATGGGCTTTCTGGGGGAGGGCAGATGGTTCCAAGTTCAAACAAATGGTGGAACTTTTTATTAAAGTTCAGCTAGTTTCTTCATTTCACAACTTCTCAGAGTCTCTAATGTGATGATATACTTTAGGTTCTCTCCAAGAAGGATATGGAATACGAAGGGCACTACTCTCTTCTCCACCCACAGTTACCCAGACATGGACACGAATTCTCAAATACTAGGACTGCAAGGGACTCCTGAGGTCAAGCAGTCCCAGCTCCATCATTTTATAGATTAGACTGAGGCTAAGAGAGGAAAAATTTGCCCAGGGTCACACTGCTAACCAGTGGCCTGGCTGAGATTCAGCAGGTGGCATTCTCTTTCCCTAACATTTATTCTCTCAGTCCCCATGGTGAACCCATGGGGCACTCTTGGGGAGCCCTCACTCTCCTAATGTGGAAGTGGGTTGCAGCATGCCTGTCCATAGCACTGAGACCGTGAACACGGCCCTCAGGTGCTAAAGGAGAGTCAGAGACAAGCAGGGCTGTGAAGGGCCTTTTCCTGAAGGGTTTCTTCAAGTAGCCTTTGGAAGGAGCTGGAGACACAGCCTTAGGCTGTAAGGCATTGCAGACCATCTCTCACACTGGACTTTGCCTTGCTGCAGGCTGGAGAAGTCAAGCCAAGTCCGCACAGTGTCCAGCAGCAATTTATTCTTTAAAGGGAGCCGGTTCCGATACAGGTAAATAGTGACAGTAAGTAACCGTTATGGACCTATTTTCAGACCCTTCTCTGGAGAAGGGCGGCCCAGTGGTCCTTACCCTGAGAACAAAGACATTGGGAACCTCCAAAGAAGTGTGAGGTTTCCATCCAACTCTCCTGTCTCCTAACCCTTTGACTATTTCTTTCCTCCCCTGCAGCTGTTTGCCTGTAGGGGTTAAAATGTGTGTCTTCTCCTGCCCTTACAAAAGCAGCAAAATAAGAACTGTAAGAGTGATTCTTTTCATTTCTATCTAAAGATTTCATTTTTTTGCAATGTTTTTGGAACACACTGGACAATGAGGAATCATTCCTAAATAAGAATGGAAGATCCCAAAGACCGCAGAGACAGAGAGCTGTCAGGACGCCTTAGAGCACTTCATCCCAGCAAGCAAGCCCCACTCAGTGGCCTAAACATTGGGAAGGGGTAGGCCAAAGAGGCCACTTCCCAATTCAGCCCAAGTATTTGAGATCTTACAGAGGAGCTCAGTCCTGGAACAGTCTCATTTCTTGCTGCTTGTTTTATTTATACTACTTATAGTGGCCGAGTTGCAAAGGAAGTAATGGAGTCCAGTGCCAAGATCAAACGGGAGCCACCAGAAATACACAGGTAGGCACCAGGGGCTTACCCCCAAACCAGGTCCAGTTCAGATCTCAGAATCTTAAAAGAGCCAGCAGTTTGAGTACTGTGAAGATTCTGGCCATGATGGCTTCCAAACAGGGCAGCAGGGTGAAGAGACCCATCTCAGCCAAAGGCATGGGAACAGGATGACCCTGGTTCCCTAAGCCCTGATGGAGAATGAGGGAAGGTGGGCTAATGCAGACAGTACATCAGACCCAGGAGCCACCTTCCTGGGTAATTCTCTACCATCATTCCAGGTCCTGAAATTGGTCATAGACCTTGGAGGACATGCCCAAGCAGCAAGATTTCACTGGCTCTGTAAACAGTCCATTACAGGAAGCCAGTCATACTAGGTCTGAAATAGTTTCAGGATCCATGCTTTATGTATAACTGTAAATCATGCATGTCCAGGAGGCCATCTCCTAAAACCTCATAAGGCTGAGGGAGAATATGATTGGCCAAAAGGTCTGGGGTTTGCCAACCAGCCTGACCTCTGGGAATGGGAGCATTACTACCTGCCTTCACACAGAGCCCCCTGCCACCAGCAGCCTCTGTGGGAAGTTGGGGGAGGCTGCATATCAGTCTTAGGCACATTCTTAGGAGCACCGCATATCCTGGGGCTCTACTCTCTGACAATCCTGCCCAGGGACCAGTGGCACCATTGCCACACTAAAGAAAGGATCGGGTAGGTCTGGGATATAAGGAGGTTGGCAAGTTTGAAGTAGTGTCTCTGACTGGGATCCAGGGACTAAAGGCAGAAAGCAGGTATTAAAGATTTTTTAAAACAAAACAAAACTTAACACAGCCAGGCAATTCTAGTAACCAGTCCTCAACTCTGAGTTTGGACCACATTTGTCAGTGCACTAAGTCAACAGAATTCTTTTTTTCTTTAACCTCAGAGCAGGGATGGTCCCCAGCCGCAGCTGTCCCTCCATAACCCATGGCCCAAGGCTGAGCAGCGTCCCCAGGACCCGGAGAAGAGCTGTTCACATCTCCATCATGGAAGGTGAGCATGAGCTCTGGAGATGACCTGGGGTTCCTCCCAAGTTATCACCTGGACCAGTTCCTCACAGGGACCTTGAAAAGAAGTGAATTTGCACTAGAGACAGCAGCAAGTTTCTGCAACGGTAGGGAGAATGTTTCATCCAGTCAATGGGAACACCAGCTGGGTGTCAGGTGAAGGGTAATCCCATCCAGCCCTGATGAGCTGTGGTCCAGGAGGGGTTTGTAGATCTAAGAGTATCAGACTAAACGTTTGGGAGAGAACTTTGTATGTGGAAGCTACCAGGTTCCATGCAGTTCTGAAATTGATTTCCATCAGAGGCTTTCTTTCACTTGTGTTCCAGATCTGATAACCAGTTTCCACAGCTTAAAGGATCAGAGTGGCTGAGGCAGTTAACCAAGAAATGAAAACTCTTGGTTCTGAAGCATCCCAGTAGCTGCCACCACCTTCTACTTCAGTTGTAGAAATCTGTCCTCTTGCAATCTGAATTCTTTAACATTGTCTCAGGAAATCCAATATGCCCCTTCTCTCTCTACCATTCCCTCGCTCTGGAAGAGGTGGAGGTGGGAAGAGAGACAAAGTCTGTGTATTTTCACTGAACGAGATGACCCAGTAGCTGGGGTTGATACCTCTCCAGTCTCTGGGCAGTTTATACTGTTAGGAGACTTTGAGAAGATTGCTCTCCAGCTGTTGTCACTGACCCAGCTTGCCCCACAGACTTTGATACAGGTATAAAGTTGAGTGCTTTCCTTCCTAAAGACAACATTTTGTTTGTTTGTTTGTTTGGGTTTTTAAAATTTTTTTATTTATTTATTTTTGGCAGCATTGGGTCTTTGTTGCCATACACAGGCTTTCTCTAGTTGCGGTGAGCGGGGGCTTCTCTTGTGGAGCATGGGTTCTAGGCATGTGGGTTCAGTAGTTGTGGTGCGTGGGCTTAGCTGCTCCACGGTATGTGGGATCTTAGTTCCCTGACCAGGGATCGAACCCATGGCCCCTGCAATGGCAGGTGGATTCTTAACCACTGCACCACCAGGGAAGTCCCCTGAAGACAATGTTTTGTAGGACCTCAGAAGATCTCAAGCAGCAGTACACAGCAGTAGGACTGCTTCAAACCTGTCCCTTTCCTGGAAGCTGGGGAGGGAAGGCCCTCTGCCCTTTCTGTGGGAATGCTGCTTGTTAATGAAAATGAAGAATCGCTTAGGTTAGGAAGGACACTGCTCTGCTGCTCCTCCGGGAGGATCTCTGGTTTGTGTTTAGGATTTTACAATGTGTCGCTGACTCTGCATCACCTGAGTATGGTGTAAAACTACAAACAGTCTAGGGGTTGAGAACCCTGGCTGGGCAACCACCATCAAAGGCCTTATTTATGTGAGTACCTTAGTTGCTCCATTTGTAAAACCCTATGGGTTTTGAGGAAGCTGATGTATGTGCAAGTACCTTAAAGAGATGAAAGCATTTACTGGGCAGGCAGCAAGCACAATGCAAAGAGCCCTGGTCAGGAAGTCAAGGATGAGGTCAAAATAAGAGCTGTGCCACACATTTTCTGGGTAGGTTGCTTAACCTCTCTGAGCCTGTTGCCCCCACTGTAGAAAGGGGTGGGGGGTTGGGGGAGGGTGCCTTGGAAACTCCCAAGTATAATCGCTATGCAGGGTATGGAATTATTGAGGTCTGGCCATCATCAGACACAGCCCCCTGGTTTTCCCTCCTATCTTAGGCTGAGCGGGAGAAGTGAGCCCAGTTCTCTTATTTTGGGGTGTGCATCTCAGGAAAGTGGACTGTCTTCTCCTCTTTTGAGGAAACATGACTTTCTCCCCTCTCTGTGGCCCTTGTTCCCATCTGTCCTGAGGCTGAAGCCACCAGGTTCATCCCAAG